>NC_137953.1:12786021-13098521 GCF_963924665.1 Micromys minutus
CTTATGATATGATTTATCTTATGACTTTATAGTATTTTATTTTCCAAAAAAAAAAAAATCATTTCTAAATGCAGATGCACTTGGGTCTGGAGAGATGGTTCAGTGGTTAAGAGCACCAACAGCTCTTCCAGAAGTCCTGAGTTCAAATCCCAGCACCCACATGGTAGTTCACAACCATCTGTAATGGGATCTGATGCCCTTTTCCTGTGTGTCTGAAGACAGCTACAGTGTGCTTATATATAATAAATAAATAAATCTTTAAAAAATAAAAACACTGTATTGTGTAAGTAGGGTGTTCTGCTACAAATAGGACATCTTTATCAGACTCGCATCTCTCCAAAGCTCAGAGACCATGGCAGAATAGGGGAAGGAAGACTAAGAGCCAGAGGTCGGGAGGACTGGAGTGAAACAGTATCTTCTGAATACACAGAACCACTGTACTCAGGAACTCACAGCAGCTGTGGCTGCCCGAACAAGACCTGTACAAGATGGAGCCAGTCAACATCCCAGCATGGATGGGCTCAAAATCCCCACACCCAACAGAGGAACTGTAGTTGAAAGTTGCTAAGGGAGGGAGAGAGTCAATTTCCTTTGAAGGTATGACCCCGGGGCGAGTCAACTAAGCCATAGCAGACAGGCTCCACACCCAGGAGTAAATGGGCATCACAAACTAGAGTCAGTGCAGTTTTGAAAGAAAGAAGAGGATACAAACCAAAGAGGAGTGAGAGTGGGGAGATGGGAGGAGTGGGTGATAATGACCATGATCAAAATATACTGTATGACATTCTCAAAGCATTAGTAAAAGTATTCGTATTAGAAATAGGTTATAAAAAATGTTAGAAGCTACATCCATAAAGTCTCATCAACGTAACTGCTTAAACACCAGCTGAACGAGGACAGCAATGGACATGTCGAAGTGGGTGGGGAAAAGCCCATGAGGCCTCAGCCCTCCATACGGAACTACAGGAAGCTAAGGGACGCTGCAATCGAGAGAAATGGCAAAGGGAAGAGCACACCAAGGGGTCAGCCCTGGGAACATACAGACACGGAACATTATAAACAAATATGCCACGTATACGACAACCATTCAGTGAAAAAGAGGCCATGAATTAGAGAGCAAAGAGGAGCAAATAGAAGTGTTTAGAGGGAGGAAAGGGAGAAATTATGTAAGTAGTATAATCTCAAAAATTAAAGAAATAATTAAAAAAAACATATTGCTAAAATGTCAACAGATCTTCAATTTGTAAGAAACACATTGTCTCTGAAGTGCAAAAGTAAAGTTCGACACAAGAGGCTTGACCAAACTTAGCCTCTTCTCTTCATGAGGCTTAACCAAACTTAGCCTCCTTTCTTCAGGAGGCTTGACCAAACTTAGTCTCTTCTCTTATCTACTAATGAGACCAAAGATATGATGCTGGACATTGTAAAACATTGTAAAAAAATGTTTCACAGTTTTCATTATGTGAAAAGGGTATCGTTGAGCAGTGTGAATTAGTATTTTAGAGTTATACAAAGCACTCTGAGTATGGTGCTAGCATAATTGCATATGTAAATGTATTAACTTAAGCTTTTCATTGTGTGCATTCTTTGTAATGGCAGCATGTTTGTGTTTATGGTAACATAAAGACTTTTCAAACTAGTAAACACTAGACAAGGAGAATATATCTCCCCAACTATCCTACCCTTCTGTCCCCCCCCCCCCACTCAACTATATTACTCCCACTACACTACTCTCCTTTGTCTCCCTGAACAATTTTATTTCTATTTTCATGTCATATGCACATATATGACCTCATGTATCTATACAAAATCTACAAACCACATAAGGCACGTGATATTGGTCTTTCGGAGACTGGCTTACTTTGCTTAATATGATATCCTGCATCATTTTCCTGCAAGTGACATAAAAAGAAATCCAGTGTGTATATTGACATTTTCCTTACCCATTTCCACTGCCAGGCACCTAGACCGTTTCTGTAACTTAGCTGTTGTGAGTTGATGTACAGCATCCCTGTGATAGGCTGACCTGGAGCCGTTCTACCTAGGAGAGACAGAGCTCTATTTATAATCTCAAAAACTAAGGATGGTATGCATAATGTAGCATAGATTATATATAGTAGAGGTACACGACCCTGTGCTGAGTTGGTTTACATTCCCATCAGCAGAGAATAAGGGTTTGCATTCATCCATACCTTTGCCTGGTTCACATCTGTTGTTGCTTAATGACCACCCTTCAGGCTGGGGTGGTTTGTAACCCACTGCAGGCTGCCACTTTAAAATCTACTGTGAAAGATAAGGTAGTTTATCCATCTCGTTTTCTGTAGATGTCCAGTTCTTCAGCACCCAGCTGGAAAAATACCACAAACAGCACAAGGACTCGGTAGCCCTGAGACCCACCCGAAACGTGGGCCTGCTGCTTATTGACACCAAGCAGCTGAAGGAGAAGCTCATCCCATCACCACTCAGGTGCTTGGAGGTAATGTGAGCCAGAGAAAGACTCACTTATGTGTGTGTGTATCCGTGTATGTGTGTGTATGTATGTGTGCATGTGTGTGTATGTGTGTGCATGTGTATGTGTGTTGCATGTGTGTGTATGTGTGTGCATGTGTGTATGTGTGTGTATGCCTGTGTGTATGTGTGTGTATGCGTGTGTGTGTGCATGTGTGTGCATGTGTGTATGTGTGTTGCATGTGTGTGTATGTGTGTGCATGTGTGTATGTGTGTTGCATGTGTATGTGCATGTGTGTGTGCATGTGTGTATGTGTGTTGCATGTGTGTGTGCATGTGTGTGCATGTGTGTGCATGTGTGTGTGTATGCTTGTGTATGTGCATGTGTGTATGTGCATGTGTGTGTGTGCATGTGTGTGTGTGTGTATGTGTGTGTGTGTGTGTGTGTGTGTGTGTGACAGAGAGAGAGAGATCACCAATATTCTTATGGTAATTTCAACATTTACAATACACAAATATTAATATTTTCCTTTTTAACATATTTTTAACATATAAAATATTTGCAGACACCATAGTTAAAATGGTAATAAGAGCAGGCACATAAAGGACTCTTTTTGACTGTAGCTTTCGCAGTGGGCTGGATGCTTTCTTCTGACCCCCAAAGGCACCAGCCACACACACAGCACACATTTACACAGGCAGGCGAAACACCAGTACACATTCTCTCTCATAAAAACATAATCGGGACAAATACGAATTAATGTCAACACTCTTTTAGCACAACCAACATACCAAGTCAAAGAAAACAAAACTCAAACGTAGGTGACCAGAAAACTTCTACACTCATAGATGTCCAGAAACGGAGTGACCACGCAGTGTCCCTGGGTCGTGTCCAGACGCTCCGTTTCTTTCAGCCTTTCTAAGCTCCAGACGAGCCACCACGCCAAAGTGAGCACTGCCTCGTGTTTATGAAATGGCGGTTGAAAGTTTCCACAGGCCAGGTCTTTCTTGGCTACATAAAATGAGGAGGAAGAGATTACAGTTTCAAGTATACACCTCCCTCAGCCCTGAGCAAACACCGTAATTTAGTCACTTTGTTCAAAACAAGAAAACAAACAAACAAACAAAAAACCTTGCGAATATCCACCCTGGACTCAGTCAAACTCTACCTCTGTCCCTGGAGAGGAGGTCAGTTCCTTCCAAACCACGCGGTTGCTTCCCAATTGGAAAAGAGCGAGCTTGGGCCTGAAGCCAAGGGGCTCAGCCTGGTGTCCCCTGTGTCAGACAGAGGAGCAGAAGACAGTCCCGAGAGGTGTCAGAACACGGACCACACTGTCCCATAAGTGTGTGCTTTGGGTGACTGTCAAAAGCTGACCTTGAGCTTGTTGCATTCACTGAAGACTGTCTGCCCACACTGCCGATTCTATGCCTCCTGACTCAACACCCGTCAAGACGTCTTAAACTCTGTAATAAAGCAGAAATGCCCACTTCATTATTATTTTTGTATTGCTTAGGTGCTAAATCTTATGCTTCCCCATTTGAGCAAGAAAAAGGTGGACGCTATCATCTCGGAGGCACAGGACGCAGAATACAGACTCGAGTTCGCGCCAACGACGACCATAGACTACGTTAACAACTTAGTGTTCCTTGACGAAATTCAGGAGCGGGTAAGTTGGTTGTTCTCTGGGAATTCAGCGTCTCGAGAAAAAAAAAGCAAAATAAGAGTCCGAGAGTCGGGGAACAGTTGCCTAAATAACAGGAACACTTTCAGGCGTGGGAAATAATGCCCACATTTTAACAGCAACTAACCTTTTCCATGTTCTGACCACGCGGCAGGCGCCGCGCCGAGTTTTCACATGCCTTACTTGTAATTCTCACAAATATACAGTGGTGGTAACAGGGATGTAGGGTCTTCGTGGGGGTTGAAATCCTTTAGTTCTACACCTACACTATACCTACATACCAGCGCAGGATTTTCTGTTAAAGTGGAAAGAAGCAGCTTAGGCAGAGACACCCCCCCCCCCCCCCCCCGTTCCTGTGTGTGTGCCTCTCTTGCTTGCTCTCCCCTGAAAACGAGTTGCCCTTCTCAGGCTCACCCCCGTGACAGCAATATGACATTTGGCTCCAATAATTAAATCGTCCTAAACGCATGACTCTCAGTGTGCCTTTGAAGTAGATAAGATGGAGGACAAGAGAGGACAAGATGGGGAGGAGAGACAAGAGAAGCTCGGGGAAAACAAACAAACAGCCCTTTCTTTCCTTCATCACTGATGTCTGCTCCTCTCTGGAACACAGCTTCCCACAGGGGCCAGATCACCAGCAGAGCAGACCCTGGGTGTGTGTTGGAAAGTGACATCCTTGGACACCTGGCTTAGGCCTTGTAAGTCAGAAACTCTAGGAGGCACACATCAGCCTGGTGAATGTGCTTCCTGAGGCCACTGCCCTGCAAGCTACAGGCTCAGAACTGTGTCCCGGGAACTTGCCTGCGGTTCAGGTTTCATGTTACAGAACCGTAGACAGCTTCTACACAATGGCATCTGCTGTGATCACACCCAGGGCTAACTCTGGCTGTGCTCAAGAGCAAGGTCAGCGGGAGCTGTGTTCTCCAGGTCCCAGCTGAGTGAACATGGCGGCTTACATAACCATGTGGTAGAGTTAGGGGTGAGCGGTTTCCTCCAGACTGCGGAATGGTCTGTTTGCAGAACACTAGCAAACACGGGGAAGACACTGTCTACTGAAAGTAGACTGTCAAGGCTGCTCAGGGGTCATCTGAACTGCAGCAGATAAGGTAGTGAAGTATGGTGAAGCATCACCATAGATCTGGGATCTGAACCTGTGACCAAGGACCATGGCCTCTCCTAACTTCAGGGGTGCATAGGGTGACTGACTGCTGCTCAGTACAGGCCCCTGACACTCACATGGAAAAAATCACAGTGTATATATATGGTCTTAGAAACTGGGTGACACTGTTTAATGCAGCAAGGAACAGGAAATGGGGGGGGTAGAGAAAGAGGGCAGAGAGACAGAAACAGAGAGACAGACACAGGGAGAGAAGCTGATTTTACTTTCTAAAACTACTCAACTGGACTCAGCTCTGACCATTTACCTCCTGGCTCAATTATCCAATTACTTCTGCCCTTGGCAAAGCTTGTGTTTATCATGTGACCAGCTTCAGCCAATTAGACGGTCGCACTCAGGAATTTACAATGAATGTTTTCATGCTCATGCTTCATCGGAGTGTCTCCCGTTAGAAAGCAGCAGCGTTCCACTGTGTTTCATGTCCGATGTTTCTATGTAGATTGAAACCCTGGAGGAGGAAGGGAATATCGTGGTCCAGATGTACAAGCTCATTGAGCAGTATCAGGTGCCCGCACCTCCCGAAGACTTCGCCGTTTTCGCCACCATGAAGCCCTCCATAACCGCCGTGCGGAATGCCATCGACAAATCCGTGGGTGATCGAGAAACGAGCATCAAGCAGTTTTGTCTGCACTTGGGTCGGGATCTTGAAGAACTCAACAATGAAGTGAATGAAGTCAAGCTGCTGGCACAGGTAAGCAGAGGGATCTTTCCGATGGCCGGTCCAGTCCGAGGACTACGGGTTTCAAGAACTCAGGCAGAGCCAACAAAGAAAAGTTGTGTGTATTTACAATGTGCGTCATTGTCTATATGATGAGCTGGTTAATCTATCCATCACATCACATGCTCATTATCTTGTGATGAGAACGTTAAAACTTATTCTTCAACTCATTTAGAGACTATATTCCATTGCAACAGGTTTTTCCCCCTTGTTTTATTCTAAACAGTTCTTCAAACTGCTATTTAAAACTCTATCATTTCAGAATCTCTCTTACAATGTACTGAATGAATTCCAGGCTACTGTGAGCTAAGTCTGTGCTCAGCATTCAGTTACCTTCCTCCTGTCTGGTATCTGGTATTTTGAAATGAGTGTGTTTACTGTTGCTAACTTGTTTTACAGCTGATGTTACACTGTGAAATTTGTTGAGGACATTGACAAATTTCCCTTTAATATTAAGTATAATATTAATTGATAGAGATTACCTGTTTAACTTTCATCATATTTTTTTAGAAAAAAGTTTCAGAAATTAGACTACACATCTAGATGATTCATAATTAAAGTATATCTGAAAGCAAGATTTGTATAAAAATTATTTCATTATCATTGGCTAAATCTTAGTAGAGAATTATAAAACCATATAATAGAAATTTGAAAAGATAAAAATGCTCATCAGTAGAAGAATAATAAAGTACATTCTTGCAGATATCCTCAAATGAGCATAGCACAGTAACAGTTACAATATACATCTGTGTGAACATGGAGACACTGAAACCAGCTAACACCAGCTGTGCGCTAAGAACTTGCTACTGATGTTACTTTTAAACTGAAGCTTTTTAAATTCTTCTGAATAGAGCAGATGTGTGTGGCTGTACTAACTCCAGGCTTTGGCAAATGATCGTGAAGTGAACACATTTGTGTTCTTCTATCAAGAGCTATTGCATTACTCTTGAGTACCCACCTAAGCAGAATCGCTTTCTTTATCTCCATAGTCAGCGATTGCCCCGGGTCCTGTTGTCTGAGGATCACCCAGTGCTTTCTTGTCCTGGCATCACTGAGGGTGCACGTAGTCGATGTACACCTGTTGCTGTGCAGTTCTCTGCATCACATCCCACATTTCTATCACCCATCCATCCACAGTCGATAGACATTACCTAAGGTACTTTCTATCACCCATCCACAGTCGATAGACATTATCTAAGGTATTTTAGAAAAGATAAAAAAAAATGCTTCTAGGTACCATCTTACATGGTCTGTATGTTTTTATTTATTCTCAGAACACGTATAAGGTTTTTGTTTTTTCACATTTTACAGAGAAGAAAGTGAGATTCAGGGAAGGGAGTTGCCCAGGGTAACGGAGATGATAAACGGTGGGACCAGGACTTAGGCGCAGACGGTCTGCCCTCAGTGGTTACTGTTGCTGGCAAGTCCCGTGCCAAGTGCTGCTGTCCTGTGTGCGCTGCAGATCATGAGAGCAAGAGTAGTTATCAAAGGAAGGAAATGCCAGCACATGCCTCATGTGTAGTGGTGCATTTTCAACATGACACACACACCAAACAGTGACGCCTGGGGACCACCAACCAGTTCATCTTCTATGGAGGGTCTAAATAGAGTTCCTTTCACTCTTGAGCAAAGAACTATAATCTATAATTTACTCTACAAATAACACCATTTGCTATCAAGACCCCCACCCCCACCCCAAGCACACATGCACTCCCACTGGTGGAGGTCGGAGAGAAAACCTTAAATGTGATAACCAGTGATTATTGGGAGAATTGGGGAGCCAGGTGTTTGAAGGCCAGATTGAGAAAGTCATGGATTACTGGGACCGTGGGCTCTGGCAGAAATGATGACTTACAGCAGCGGGCACTAGCATGGTCCTTAAGGAAACAGAAAAGACCATGAGCTAGAAGCTGCCCAGGAAAACTAGGTTCAGCTCAGCCACAAGGGCACCAGTGCCCACATAAGCAGCTTCTGCCATGACAATCCCATTGGTATTTTCTAATACAGGACACATTGCCATTTTAATGAGAGGCCACAGTGGGCAAGAGATGGATTAACTGGTCCCCAAGTGAGGGCTATAATAGTTCTTAGATTTTGTCATTTTCTCAGATGCTGATGGACTTAGTATTTCTATTGTTCCTGAACCATTCTATGCCCTGTTTCTGGATATTTAACTCCCAAATGTTACCGAAATATTTTCCTTAAAACATATGCCTTAACTTACATAATCTTTATATTCTCTCTTCATTTCTGTGATTACACATACGCATATTGTATGCATTTATGTATTTATGTGTTTTACATGTTTTAGGCACTGCGCATATACTTTTCACAGTTCTGTTTCATAATTTCTATAGCTTTGGTATTTCTTAAATTATTTAATAAATAACCAGTCTTATTGTTTGCCTGCTGTGAAAAGACACCATGAACAAGGCAACTCGTAAAAGAAAGCATTTTCTTGGGGCCTTGGTTTTAGTTTCAGAGTATTAGTTCACTGTAGGAAGCCTGGTAGCAGACAGGTAGGCACAGGGTAGGTGGCGACATCCTGATCCACAAGCCAGAAGGCAGAGAGAGAGAGAGAGAGACAGAAATACTGAGCCTGGCATGGGCTTGGAAACCTGAAAGCCCATCCCCCGTTTACATACCTCCTCCAACAATGTCACACCTCTGGGTCCTTCTACTCTTTCTCAGACAGTTCACCAGCTGGGGACTAAGCATTCAAATATATGTTTGGCCGATAGATCTGGCCTATAGCTGCTCTTATCTAAGTTTCCACAGGATCCAAACAGGAGGATGAGTGCCCTAGCCCTTACCCTTGGTTCTCATCGAAGCCTTGGAATAACTTTGGAACGGTAAAGGGAAAAGGAGTCTTGTTACAATGCCTGGGTGTGGCATGTAAGCAGGTCCCTCTCTCCATCCCCTTTTCTCTCCCAAGAAGGCCATAGAGACTACTGTTTCTCTTGGCCAACCGTGTACATAAACTACAAATGCACTCTAATACCCAATCTTAGAGATGACCATAAGTGCCCCACCACCACCACCAATGCACTTTCTAAAAGGGGTGTTGACCCAGCCTAAGAGAAAAGAATTCTGCACAAATGTTAAGAGGGTTCTATCTAGACAAGCCATGCTGGGTTCAGCCCATTAGCACTAGATCATACTGGTTTTGCCTGGAGATTCTTCTGTGTAGTAATCTATGCCTCAAGTTTGTTTAGGTGAAGAATATAAAGCCCAAAGGCCTAGGTTTACAACATCTCATGATAGTCACATACCTGAAAAGTAAGGCCCAAGGAAGGTGCAAAGCTCTGTCTTCTGTCCCCATGCCTCCGTCTGTGTCTCTTCCTCTGTCCCCATCATCACAGTCTTCTTAAGCTGCTGAGTACAACTCTCTTCCTACCCTCCACAAACCACTCTGATGACCCCAAAGAGGACTCACAGGAACCTCACTTAGTCAGAAGCACAGGCAGAGCGATCTGGGGTTTGCAGTTGGGATAAGATGGAAGTCTTGGGAGTGAGCCCTCCACCTATGGCATCCAAGGTATCTCCAGATAGACAGCATCAGAGGCGAATTGAACTGGAGGATAATGCTGCTTCTGATAGTAGCTCATAAGCCTCCCCACTCCCGAGTGCTGCTGCAGAGCTGCTTGGTCTGCTGGGAGGGGAACTAACACACACACACAAACACACATACACAAACACACACAAACACACACACACAAACACACACACACAAACACACACACACACAAACACACACACACAAACACACACACACAAACACACACACACACAAACACACACACACACACACAAACACACACACAAACACACACACACACAAACATACACACACACACACACACACACACACATACACACACACACTGGTGTCAGAAGCACGCTGTGAGAAAATACCGGGAGAATCTGGTTTTCCTTATGCTCTCTCGTAACTCAAAGTGTTTTCTGTTGTTTTATTTTGAAGAGGAAACTTTCTTTATATCATAACCATCTCCTCTCTCCCCTGATATGTTCCGATCCCCACAGCTTTTGGTTTCAAGTAGGAAACGAAGGAGACTGTACTAGGTCCTATTTTATGACGGCGGGGAGTAGGGTGGGCACTCGAGAGCCAGGGCACATGTATACGAAGGTCTTGCACCCTTGCACTGTCTCCTCATTATGTAAATTCCAGGGATCAAACTCAAGTCCTTAGGCCTGGAGGTGAATGCCTTCGCCCACCGAGCAATCTTGCCAGCCCCTACATTCTGTTTTACAGCAGTGTTGAGTCCCTATTCCATGTATTTCTACATTTCTCTACTTTTTTCTTATGCTGATATGTAACATTAAAACAGTTTCTAAGAGGCAGAGAGAAAGAGAATTGGGTAAAAATGCATTTTTGGAAACATGCCTATTGGTTGATCTACCTAATCTTTGTGAACAAGTAAGCTGCCCTAACCAGAGCCCACACTGAATCTGCAGGACCCACAGATCTTGGATATTACGGCTGACCAGGAGAAAATAAAGACAATGCTGAGTGACCTGCAGTTCGTCCTGGATGACCTTCAGAAACGTGCCTTTCAGTACAAATCCTACCAGAAGAATTTCAAGGTAACTGCAGCTGTTCACATCTGCTTCTGGAATGCATGCACAGAGATGTATTTATGCATAAGTCCTCTCTACAATGCAACCAGAACCACTCAGTGGACAGTGGCTGTTCAATGTGCCGCAAGCACACCAAGGGGGATTAGTACACAGGGGGTCTGGAGACATGGCAGGTAAAGTGTTCCATACATAAATGTAAGGACATGAGTTTGGATCTCCTACACCACCACTCGTGTAAAAGCCAGATGGGTGTAACAGCCTGCCTGTTATCCCAGCAATCGGGAGATGGAGACAGGGTATCCCTGGGGCAAGTTTGCTAGCTGGACTAGAAGAACTGGCAAGTTCTGGGTCCAGTTCTTCAAAATATCAGGCAGACAGCAATCAAAGAGTGTCTGACATCAACCCTGGGCCTCTATGTGCACACAAGCATGCAAACACACACACATACATGTGTATTACAAACACATACGCAAAAATATTAGTATACATGAGACAAAAATATCCTCTTATGGGAAATTCTCAGCCAACTCCCACTCCCTGCAGTTTCTGTGTTTAAATGTGTAAGCAATAAAAAATGTGCATGCATTTCAAAATGTGGTTAATTAAAGTCCCGTAGCTTTGGATGCATTTTGATTCCACAAGCTTTGTCTTACTTATGCTGGTATTACATGAAAGAAGAGACGAGCCAGAAGATAAGGTGAGTCCCAAAACGTAGGCTAAGGGTGAAAAGAGAGAAAGAGGAGACCAAAGAGATGTTCGTGCCTTAAACAGCATCCGTGAGAGCAAGAAGGTAAGTGAGAGGATAGTGCACTCAGAGAAGTGTCCCTGCACCTCACTTGGGGACACACCTGCTCACCCCAGAGTTTTTGAGCAGGTCTGCTCCAGAGGCCAGAGCTCCCAAGGCCAGGGGTTAGTCAAACAATCTGAAGAGTGACCTGCTTGGTGTGGGGCAATGAGACAGAGGTAAGGCCTGAGTGGGGGATAAAGCCCACGTGGAAGCACAGAAGGCCATAGGTAACTGAAGCGATCGCGAGCACAAAGAATGGTGCTGGAGCTCCAGAACACTGCGGAGCCATGGACGAGAGACCAGAATTCTACTGGCACAAAAGCTGACAGGCTGGTCAGTGGAATGGAGCAGAGGAGGAGCCAGAATCAAACCCACGCAACCACAGTTACCTGGCTTTTGGAAGTAACACCAAAAACATACATGGGGGGAGGGGGCTCTCCAAACAATGGTACTACAAACACTGGGTACCCATATGTTAAAAATGAAACAAGAGCCCCATCTTTTACCCTGTACAGAAGTCACATTTTATGAATGGTCAAGAGACCTCAGTGTAAGGCCCAAAGCTGTCATGGGAAACACTTGAGGATGCCAGCGTAGGCCGGGGCTTTCTGGAGAAGACTCTGCTAAGGAAATAAAACCCAGCACTGACCAACGAGGCTGGATGAAGTTAACGTGCTTGTGCACGGCAAAGGGAGCGGAGCGAAGGAGCGGTGTGCAGAACAGGAGACAAGCTTCGAGACTGTACATCCGACAGATTCGTATCCAGAATTTATTGTGAACTCGAAAGTACTAAATACACACACACACACACACACACACACACAAAACCAACCCGATAAATGGGATGATGCAATGGAATCAGAGTTCTCAAATGAAGAAATACAAATGACCAATAAACATACGAAAAATACTCAACATCCTTATTCATCAGGGATATGAATACGGAAGGTGCATTGTAATCTATCTCACCCTACGCAGAATAATTACTATTAATCAGACACCAACACATGATGCTGAGGATATGGGGGAAGGGAACTGTTAAACATTATGGGTAGAAATGCAAATTAACAGCTATGCAAAATCAGCATAGGGTTTCTCAAACACTAAACATATAATACAGCTATGCCACTCCTGGGTATATGTCTGAAGGACTCTAAGTTAACATACCATAGAGATATCTATACATCATATTTAATGCTGCACTACTCACAATAGTGATGCTATAGAATCAGCTAGATTCTCAGTCAACAGATCAATGGATAAAGAAAAATGTGATACGCATCCACAATGGAGTTCTGCTCAGCCATTGAGTTCTACTCAATAAAATTATGTCATATCTAGAAAAAAATGGACGGAAATTATTGCATTAAGTGATAATGCATGGGTCTTCTCTAGTTCATGGATTTTAATTTCTATATAGATAATCTTTTAAAATGCATGTATGTGACCATGAGGAAAAGGAGATTATCAGGAAGGAAAGAGAGAAAATATAGGGCAGTGTATGGGAGTGAAAATGCTCATGGTGCCTGAAAGAAATTACAATGAATATATGCCAGTTGAGAAAGTAAGCAAACAGGCTGGGAGATGATTTGAGGTTGAGAGCGCACAGTGCTCTTGCAGAGGACCTCAGTTTGGTTCCTAGTACCCAGACTGTATGACTCACAACTGCCTGTAACTCCAGCTCCAGGACATCTGACCTGTTTGGGCACCTGCACTCATGTCTCTGAGCATGAGACACACAATTAACAATAAAATAAAATTTTAAAAATAAGAAAAAGAAAAAAGATCTGGGAATGGCTCAGCCAGAAAAGAGAATTTGTTTGCTTGTTTTTGCCTTTTGTGCAAATACAACACCTTGAGTTTTGTCCTTAGATCTCATGATTTAAAGAATCCACGTGTATAACACATGTTATAATCCTAGAGCTTGGAAGGTAAAGACACCTAGATCCCTGGACACTCTGGCCAGCCAGTGTGGGCTACTTGGTAAATTCCAGGCCAGTGAGAGACTTTATATGAAAGCAATTAATCAGATGCTTAGTTAGTTAGTTAGTTAGTTAGTTAGTTAGTTAGTTAGTTATATCCTAAAATCTAGTCCCCTCACTTCAACATGCAAGCATACACTCACGCATATGCACAAACATGAGTACACACATATGCACACTGAAAAGGAAAGAGAAAAATCAAATTATGTCATATGTAACATAGACTAGCCTGGACAACATTACCCTTAGTGAGATGAGCCGATCACAGAAGATCAATTCGTGTGTGAAATATCTAAAGCACTCTCTGATCACTATTGGCCAGGGTTGCTTTTGGAAAATATATGAGTTGCTTGCTGGAAAGTATAATTTTTCATAAACATGGACTTGAAAAGCACTGGAAGTCTGCTACAAATGCTTTTAACATGGCATAATTAACAGTACTATATGCATAAAGATTTCCTCAAAAATATAGATCTCATGTGTTTTTAACCATAATATTGCAGGGGGTGGAGCATTTCAAAGAAAAACAACAGGATGAGCAATGGCTGGGGGGGGGGGGGCAAGAATGAGGACTTGAGTTTAGAGTCCCCAAACCCATGTGAAGCTGCTGTAATCACACTCCTAAAACAAGACAGGATAACTCCTGGAGGCTCCAGGGGCAAGTGGCCTGGTGTACGCAGTGGCGAACAACAGATCTTTTCTCAAAGAAGATGGAAGGTAGGACCAATACTCTGTCCTTTAATCTCCACACATGCCATAGTGTATGGAACACTCACCCAAGTGCAATCTTGTGCTCATATTCCCCTCATACATGTGTGAACATGCACACACACACACACACACACACACACACACACACACACAACATGGCCTGAGATGGCAGCAGCTTGCTCCTTTCACATGTTGTATCTGATTCTTCCTTCACAGCTGCTTCTAACCCAGACTTCCTTCTGTGGCTGTCAATCATCTGAGAGGAGCAAAAGCACAAAAGGCTTTGGTGAACTTAATGGAAGGCGGGGCTAACCCCCACTCTCCAACCTATCTCACTTTGGGATTCCATTGCTGTGAAGAGACACCGTGACCACAGCAACTCTTACAAAGGAACACATTTCACTGGGGCTGGTTCACAGTCTAGAGGTTTACTCCATTATCACTATGGCAGAAAACAGAAGCATGGTGGTGCTCAGGCAAGCATGGTGCTGGGAATGAGCAGAGAGAGAGAGAGAGAGAGAATCTGAAACCTAAGCCCACGCCCAATGACACACTTCTTCTAACAAAGCTGCATCTACTGTAACGAGGCCACACCTCCTAATTGTATCGCTCCCTATGGGGGCCATTTATATTCAAACCACCACATCCTTAATACCAACACTCTAGTTTAATCAAAGAATCCAACAATTTCTGTTCAGTCTGTTCAATGGAAGTTTCCTCACATCCAATTCAAAGCCATCTTGACCTCATTGTTAATGGAAACACCTCCACAGTTAAAAGTGCCTGCTGCTCTTCCAGAGGACACACCACAGATGACCTCCAGGGAACCAGATGACCTTTTCTGGTCTTCAAGGTCACCTGTACCATCCCTCCTCCCCCGTACATACACAAACCAATAAAGTAATAAAAATCAACTTTACAAAAATAAAACCCCCTTCGGGATGTCTTTAGCCTTCCTTTCTACAAGCTTCCTCTACATCCCATGTGGTTAGAAACCGAGAAGTTGTTCTGCGATCTTAAACCTCTCCATCTTCCCTCCAGCAGCCAACACACATGTACATCCCTCTTCCACCACCAAAGCTCAGGAGCCCAGAAGGAAAGCAGTCAACCTGAAGATGCATCTCCTCCCCACCCCCACCCCACCACCAAAGACCAAGCATCCAAAACGGAATGCTCCAGTGCTGTCCAACAGCGATTCTGTTCAGGATGTGCACGTTGTAAGAAGCTAGAATGTGATATCTTCATAAATGAAAAGCTATACTCTGCTGGATTTTGTAGGGCTTTTAGCTTCCAGTGGTCACCCCCTTACCCTCTCTCTCCTCATTTAGGATCTACATGCTTCCCGGAAATCCCAGCACTGAGAGTTGCCTGTAGGACAAGAGGGTCGTTCTGTCTGAAATCTAAGTCCTGTGCCTCGTTTCTTGTATTTTAAAGGTGGAAGTCTCTAAGTTTGATGCACTGGAAGAAGTTAGTGCTGAACTGAGGCTCAAACAACTGCTCTGGGACTCCTTGTCTGAATGGGACAAACTCCAGCAGGAATGGCTAAGGGTAAGGGGAAAGCGGCTCTCAGTAGTTGTGATTTTTACTAATTCCACCTAAATATTAATCATACGAAACGTATGTCAGTTATTTAGTGTCTTCTGGTCATCAATCAAATACGTACTTCAATATTCAGAAAGTCGAATTTACATGTCTGATGAGGGAAAAACATAGCTATGATGGTGCTGAAGCTAGCATATAAGAAAAAAATAGCTCTATATCCTTATTCATATTCAGGTGTCCATTTTTACATTCCAAAGGAACTCAGCGTATGTGATTCCTTTGGGGCAGTGGTCATGAAGCCTGTGCTTTCGCTTTGGTTTCATGGCCATCGTCAGTGAGAACTAGACACAACTAGTCACCGAATGCATTTGTCCTGTTGACCCACTTAGAGAAAGTGGGGAAGAGATTTTGGAACCTGAAAATTCTGTTTTAGACTATAAACTATTCCACCACAGTGTCACTAATGTGTCCATCGTGTTGCTATGCAACAATGTGAAGTAGAATTTTTATGGAAACCGATCAGTCCTCTGGTTAAATTTAAGAGGCCATTTGTCACTAAATGCTATGAGGCAAAAACTCTTCTGATAAAGCAGAGTCCCTGACACCTTGGTCTAAGGGGGCTGCATGGTGCGAGTGTCTAGGGACCATGTGACGTGATACCTAACTGCAGTGTTACTTCTAAACACAGTGCTGCCACAAAGCACCCCAGAGTTCTTGAGGGTTTTACTTGTGATGTCCTCACTTTAGATATGTTAGCTCAGGCTTCTGTTCTTCAGTGTCCTTGATGGAAGGAGGCCATTTTGCTCAAGCTGCTAGGCTAGAGTCAGAGGAGTGCACTCAGTAATGAACGCCATCTATGGCGTCCAGCAAGACAGCCCCAAGGCTCTGCTTCCGGGATCCACTTGTACTCAAAACTTGAAAAGGAAGCAGAAGCTGTGAGCACCTTTCGGTGTGGTCAACTTTCAGTTACCACTCTCTCAAGCTTGATACAGACGTGTGGAAAACACCATCTGCTTCCCAAACACTTGGCACACCTCACTCTTCCTATGCATGCAATGCCTAGAACCGTTCACAAACCAAATGACACAGGAAATGCTTTCCAGGTAACATCCTAGGCGATGGGAGGGCCAGAGGAGAGTTTAAAACAAAACCCTTTTTACCGACTCTCTGCGGCCCAGTCCCATCCCCTCTCCCATCCCCTCGGATCCACCTCTGCCCTTGCTACCTCCCCACCCCCAAAAGAACCCACACGAACAAACAAACAGCAAGCAAAATAAAACATAGAAGACATCTCATCACGGAAGCTGTGGTGTGTCACAGTGCGTCCCATATCATACCCCTCTGTCCACACATCTTCACCTGCAAGTGTCCATTGCACTGAGTCATCGGTCCGGTTCGGGGTCTCTGCCTTCTGTGACGCCATTAATATTGGATCCTCACTCGGACCCCTCCCAGGCCTAATCTTGTTGCTCTGTGTCATGGAGATCCTGCCCTTTCAGGTACCCCAGCAGTTCACAGATGACGTAGATTTGGGTGTGGACCACCTCAGAGCCCTGGATCTGGTAACGCCCGAGCTGGTCGGCCCACTGGCTCTCCCTTATCCGTACAACTGGGGAGAGCTCCCCCAGCACTGCTCTACCAAAGCCACTCAGTGCCACCGTAGGCAAGAGGCAGAGTCAGCCGTCTAGCTACCATGTCCTCGGGACTGGCTCACCCGCATCTATGCCTCCAGACCCAGCTCCATGGTGCTGCCCAGGGCTTACTCTTCTAAGTGCTATGGCCAGTGAGGGGCAAGGATATCTCTCCCACTCCTATGACCTCTGGGACAGTTTTCCTTACTACTGCAGCTGGCAAAGGACAAGCTGGGGAAGGCATCATCCCTGTGCCCATTCAACCTCAAGGCAAACAAGCTCTCCCCAGCTCGTTCCCTCGTGGCCAGCTCCACTGTGCTGCCTGGGGGAGTGCAAGGCCCCACTCTCCTCAGTGACAAAGCTGTTGGGGGTGGGACTAGTTCTGCACAGCCCCTGGACATCCATGTGGTCCAGGCAGCTGCCCAGACCAGGGCTGTCCCTGTGGTCTTTACTGGTAATTTGAGGATCACAGTATTGCACTTGATAGAAAAGACAACACTATTAAAAATATATATAAAGCGGTCAGCATCGTGAATGGCTGTTTCCGAGCCTACTGATTTTCTTTGGTTTAAAATTTGGAGTGACAGGAAAATTCAAATGAGGTTAAACTTTTATACTATTAAAGCTTAACATTGTGTGTTTTAACTGTTTTGTTTTTTTTAATCCCACAGTCCAAATTTGACTGCTTGGACCCAGAAGTCCTAAATGGTCAAGTTACTAAATATGCGAAATTTGTGACCCAGCTGGAAAAGGGCCTGCCACCTAACAGTGTGGTGCCCCAGCTCAAACAGAAGGTGGAGAAGATGAAAGAGAAGGTAAGACGGGGCGAGGGGAATCATTTCAGAACCTAACTCTGGTGCCCTGGGGACTTGTTTGCAGGAAAAAGAGCTAACAGCCCGGTGTGTTTTTTCTCAACAACTGGCAAAATTGTGCCATCCATAGAACATAACAGTTAGAAGAGACTCGTAGGGTCTGTTACATAATAGACCAAGTAGATGCTGATGCCCTCAACACTGGAGGCAGCAAACAAGCCTGGTTCAACAGCACTGTCACACGCCACGGCTGGGCATTATCGAGATGTATTCTGCGTGGAAAGGTCCAGGAAGCCGGCTAGTGCACATAAAGGGTTGGTTTGGAAACTGCGGTGTAACCAAGCCAGTCCTTAAAAAGGAGAGAAGGATCTGGTGAGACTGCTCAGCTGGTAAAAGACCAGCCAGTTGACCTCCCCATACTGACCTTGTCAGCTACCTCCCTTTCCCAGCCTCTAACTCACCGTAGTTAACTTAAAAGCTTTATTCTGAACACGTGCACCATTTCTGAGTTTGATTGTGATCACCGTTGACTCTCGGGCCTGTTTTGTTCTGGTCTTTTTGCTTCGCTGTGTGCCTTTTCGTTTTGTTTGTTTGTTTCTTTCTTTTGTTTGGTTGTCGAAATCCAGACATCTTCAGCAGCAGCAAGGAATCACTGAGACGTGTGCTTTGCAATCTTGGAGGCGAGCGTTAGTTTTCCTCGGTTTACCTTTTTGTCTGCCACGTTATATTAACTCCAGTTAGGAGTTCTGCTGACTTTGAGATTTGACAGGACTCCCTGCACCGTGGGCCTGTGTTTTCTAGTGATACCTACTGTCTCTCGAGTGAGCTGGGGCCCAGGGGCTCTTTTCAGCTTCTTTCTCCTGGACCTACCAGCTGAGAATCGCTTCCTGCAGGGTTCCACTCTACTGATTACTCTGACAAGACAAATGACCAGTGACAGCCCGGTGGGAGGGGCTCAGTCCTCGGTGGGAGGGGCTCAGTCCTCGGTGGGAGGGGCTCAGTCCCCGGTGGGAGGGGCTCAGTCCTCGGTGGGAGGGGCTCAGTCCTCGGTGGGAGGGGCTCAGTCCTCGGTGGGAGGGGCTCAGTCCTCGGTGGGAGGGGCTCAGTCCTCGGGATTGGCTCCACTTGGTGAGGCGCTCTGTTCCAGCCCTCTGTTCTAGTCTTCAGAGGAGCCCATAGCTACCAACTTCCCCAAATTTTTGAATTAGTTATGTGCCCTGAAACTCAATGTTCTCAGTCTTAATGAAATCCCTTCGTCTGCATTTTTCTCCTGAGTCTCCTTCCTATAGGATTGAGTGGTGCTGTTTTCAACTGTCTATAAGTTGGAACTATGTACAGTGTGTTTTGACCGATTCTACCCACCCACCCCCCATTCACCTTCTCCCAGATTCCCGCCACACTGTCTTCCCAACCTCATGCACTCTTTTTCAGACACTGAGTCTGAAAACTGCCACCAGTATGTTCATGGGTCAAGGACCGTCCAGTGTAGCACGGTTGACCTATGCAGGACCACACCCCCCCCCCCCCAGAAGCCAGCAGTTACCAACAACTGCTCAGGTAGCACCATGAGCCCCTCCCCCATGCTGGGGTGTTTACTGACCTGATCATAGGTAGGTCTTGCACATGTTGTACCTTTTCCAGAGGCAGCACCTCTGAAAATGTCTGTTTTCCAGCTTCCCGTGATCATGGACTTGAGGAACCCAACGCTGAAAGCTCGGCACTGGGCAGCCATCGAACAAACCGTCGATGCCCTCCTAGTGGACACTGAGATTCCCCTGACCTTAGAGAGGCTGTCAGAACTACATGTCTTTGACTATGCTCAAGAAATCCAGGACATATCTGGACAGGCTTCTGGGGAAGCTGCCTTAGAGATAATTCTTAAGAAGGTAAATCGGGGAAAAGTCAGACATGGTGGCATAGGTCCCTCGTGTCCCGTCTTAGCGCCAGGGAAATGGAGCCAGGCAGATGGATCCCTGGGGCTCGTGGGACAGCCAGCCTAGCCTACGGAGAAAGTTCCGGCCCAGTAAGAGGCTATGGCAGGGGCTGGAGAGATGGCTCAGTGGTTAAGAACACTGACTGCTCTTCCAGAGGTCCTGAGTTCAATTCCCAGCAACCACATGGTGTGTCTGAAGACAGCTACAGTGTGCTCATATACATAAAATAAAATAAAAAAATTTTAAAAAGAGGCTATGGCAGTTAAGAAAAAGTAGGAAATGACCCCGTTGGCCTCTTCATGCACATGTGTGCATTTGTGCCCACATACGCATACCCACATAAACACACACACACACACACACACAATGTAGAATGTAAAGGTTTCAGGTCACAACATGAAGATTAATAATGTCTGTGTTATCTGGGTAGAGTTTTCAACATCACAAGCAACGGCCTCTGTTGTCTCCTTGCCTGTACCACAGTATTATATATTCAATCTATAGCCCAGTTGGAACTCACAGCAACCATTGTTGGCTATGTGCTGGCTTTTATAAAGAACTTCATGCTAGAGTTTTGGTTTGTTTGTTTGTTTAACAGAAAAGCATGCTATTTTCTAGATTCCCAGAGCAGGCCGGGCCGGGCTAATTGCCTTAAACTACATCAAGAAGCCTTTCTTACTTATAGTACTATCTCCTTCTAACAACGCACACCTGCCTGCATTTTCCTTCCCTTAAAAGCCTAAGGTGCACATTATCACCTGTATTAAGAACCATCAAATGAAACCAAGAAAATTAGTGGCTTCCGACCAAGAAAAGGATCTTGAGAATGTCCGGGGTCATAAGGGAAGAAGTAGGGTAGTTCAGTTTCCTCTTGTTTCATTCCACTCATCTTTATTGTACATCTAGACACTCTGGAATCAGATACCTTAAGGCTTTAACTATTTCCCAGGTGGAAGACTCTTGGAAAACAACGGAATTCGTCATTCTTCCTCACCGTGACTCTAAGGACGTATATATCCTGGGTGGCACAGATGACATACAGGTATGTAATTGGCTTGTGGGAAATTTGGGGGAAATCAGGCACAGTGGCTCATGCCTGCAATCCCAACATTCGAGAAGCAATGGCAAGAGGGTTACTACAGGTTCAAGGCCAACCTGAGCAAGTTTAGCAAGCTCTAAACTAGCAGGGATAGATAATAAGAATTATCTATCAAAATAAAGAAGAAAAGAAGGGAACAGAAATGGGGGGAAGGAGGAGGGGGAAAGGGAAGCAGTGATTGGAGTCTGGACCATACCTCATGCAGCTTCTGTGGAGGATTAAGGAAAGGAAGTCAACTATGAGCCACTAAGGAAAAACTAACTTGGAAAACAGGATGTAAATAATTGGCAAATACTTATTCACAAGTATTTAGCAAAGAAATAAAATGGTGTGTGTGTGTGTGTGTGTGTGTGTGTGTGTATGTGTCTGTATGTGTAAGTGTGTGTGAGAGACTGAGTGTGTGTGTGTGTGTGTGTTTGTGTGAGAGAAAGTGTGAGTGTGTGTGTGTAGGCATTCCAGGTCTATAGTTGAGGAATTGATTAAAGCAAAGTGATCAGTTATGTGTGAAGTGATAGAAGTCTTTCCTAGGTCACCCAGGACAACCGACATTAAAGATGGGAGAAGGGAGTGGGGGGACTTCAAACACGGCAAAGCAACATGAGTGAGCAAGTGTGCAGCCAGCTGAGAAGTTAAACTCACGTTTATCTATTTAGGTAGAGAAAAAAATCTAACCCATGTGCTCAGAGCATTAAGTCCTTTAAAATCTAAAGGCAAAGGGAAGGAGTCCCACAGCCCAACTTAAAGGCAAAGCCAGAGCGTAAGAATGGATGCAAGGCGGAGATAGAAATGAAATTGTTAGTATAGAACAAAATCAGACATGACTCTATGCATGTAGATGGGCAAGCCAAGTTAGGGGCAGGATCAGGAGCCAAGCAGTGTCAGACAGGGCTGCAATGAGCAACTCGAACTTTCAGATCAGCACATCTTTTTAAAAATTCACGTTTTATGAGGTATGCAGTTGTGCGCAGGGAGGAGAATGATGTGAATACTTCCTCTAGAGGATTCAGCTTCCTCTTCCTGGAGATGATGCAAGGGAAAATAATCGATGGTTGATCGCACCGCTGCAAGCACAGGGCACTTTGAGAGGTGAAAGTCGACCAGAGCAACTAAACCAGGGAAAGGGATGCCAGTTGCCTAATGCTGAGGGCAAGGAAAGAGCATTAAACTAAGCAAACTCTGGTGCCATTAATGACTACAGGATCCAGGGCTGAGACAACTTGGTCAGTAGAACATTTGCTATACCAGCATTAAGATCCAACTCACACAAAAAGCTGGGATAGGGCAGGGAGATGATGTGTGCTTACAATCCTACAGAGTCCGAGGCCTGTGGCTCTCTGGGTCTCACTGACCATCCAGCCTAGTCTAAGCAGGGAGTCCTGGGTCACACTGAGGGACCCTGTCTCAAAACCAAAGTGTATGGCTTCTGAGGAACACCACCCTACGTTGACCTCTGGGCTCCACAGGAGTGCACAGGCACACACACACACACACACACACACACCACAGGTCTCTTAGTTAAGCACCCCCCCCCCAGTGACCTTTGAGAGAACATACAGGGTTGTAAGCACAGTGAAAAGAAGCTTTGCAGTGTCTGTGTAGGAAGCTGTGGGTGGGGCTGTTGTCCCTAAATGGACCCTTGGACTTTGAAACACCTTGAGCTCAAGGACTCGAGTTCCGACCCCTTCTCCCCAAAGGTCCTTCTTGACGACAGCACCATCAACATAGCGACCATCGCCTCATCGCGATACGTGGGTCCCCTGAAGTCTCGAGTAGACGAATGGCAGAAACAGCTTTCCTTATTTAATCAGACGCTGGTAAGTCACGGCAATTTCAGCTCATGGACTCTGATCTGGGGGCCACAAAGCATTTAGAAATACTGATTCTGTGGGGCTAGGGATGCAGCTCAGTGGTAGGATTGGCCAACATGACAAAGTCCTGGGTTTGCGCCACAACACCATAATATGTATGTTTATGTATGTATGTGCATATTATATGTATATTATATGTGTGTTATGTGTATATTATACGTATATGTATACGTATATGATGTATATGTATATGTACATGTATGGATGCACATACACACATGTGCACACACACACTGTTGTTTTAATATTCTATAATTCAGAGGTGTAGGATTTAACTGTTGATATTTTGTCATGTTCAGATAATAAGAAAGCACACATGTATTCGGCTTGCTTTTGTCATTATGCAGCCTTTTTATTTTTATTGCCATTGTTAAATTATTTTGATAGGTGACAAAATGCCACAAAATTGGAATTATACATTTGTTAGCAGCATAGTTATTAAGTACAATCCACCTGGGGTCTCATAGCTGTGTGGGTCAGGAAGTGATCCTGGCTTGTACTGGGTCCCTCTGCTCGGGGAATTCCAGAGCCATGATATTCCAAAAATATGACAGTATAATAACTTCTCATTAAGTCTCTCTCCCTGGGTGGCTCTAGGCTGTGCTTGTATATGTTTGGGTGTCATCATGAGCTTGTCGCCCGCCCACCCTTCAGACTTCTGCCGGAAAACATCTCGCCTCCCAACAGAATGTTTCCTCTACACATTTTAAGCATGTTTCACGGGGCCCCTCTGGCTTTTCACACAGCTGACTCGTAATAGTCTTTAGTGGAAAAAGAGGGTATAAGCTGCTCCCAAGGAAAAGATGCAGTAATTCCCAAAGCCACAATCTCCAGTGTAACCAGTGGATATCCGGTTGGAAACTCCACGTTGATAGTCTCATGTTTTTCTCCAGGAAGAGTGGCTGAACTGTCAGAGAAACTGGCTCTACCTAGAAAGCATCTTTAATGCCCCAGATATTCAGAGGCAGCTGCCTGCAGAAGCCAAGATGTTCCTTCAGGTGGATAAGTCATGGAAGGAAATCATGAGGAAGGTCAACCGGCTGCCTAATGCTCTCCGGGCTGCAACCCAGCCAGGTAGAAACTCCAAAACAAACAAGTAGAACAAGGAGGCTCCCTTGCTCATCTGACATGTCTGTCACCCCTAAAAGTCTTAACTGGCCTGCAGCACCTCCAGGAACGGGTGAACTGAGCACTCTGTCTGTTTGTTTGTTTGTTTTTTAATTGTGGGATAATAGTTCAGTTTGTGATTTTAGAACAGAAGTTCAATTCTTTTCAGAGTCTTCCCTCATACATAGAATCACAATTTTTTCCAATTTCAACTTGTTCATTAGAATGAATTAAAAGTATTACCACGTTTGCCCCCAGCAGTGGTGGTGCACACCTTTGATACCAGCACTCAGGAGGCAGAAGCAGAAAGATCTCTGTGAGGCCAGCCTGATCTACAGAGCAAGTTCCAGGATAGGCAGGACTAGACAGGGAAACCCTGTGATAAATATATCACACACTTGTTCAAGTAACAGATTGGAAGTATTTTAAAGGCTTTTCCTAGCATATACTAATTATACATAATAATGAGTTACAGTATGACATTTTCATGCATGTTGTCATGTATTTTGATCTCACACTCAGCCCCATTACCCTCTCTTGTCCTTATCCCACTCCTACCGATCCTTTCTCTAGTCCCCTCCCACTCCCATGTCTGTGTGTGTGTGTGTGTGTGTGTGTGTGAACCGATAAGTTCAATTACACACCGAAGACATCACATCCTCCCCAGGCATCAGTGTTGAAACGTTTTAACAAGTTGTGTTTCTGTCCACATACACTCAGATTCTGGAGCGTACGTATACTCACTGAGCTTTACACTCTATACCCAAGCCACAGACAGCCCACTTGTCATATGGCTAATGGCAGTGCGTGACTATGATGGGCCATAGGCTCAGACACCATCCCCACCTAGCAAAGACAACTACACGGGCTATGTTCTTTGCCCAGGGATCCTTACATAGAATAGGGAAAAAGAAAACTACTGAATGATAAAAATCAAACATGCAAAAAGGCCTTAGGCTGTAGAGAAGGCACTCACCTATGGCCCACAGCTGTCTTCCGGGCACAGCACTGCCTTAGGCTCTGCCCCTTTGTTTCGTTTTTCCTCACTGAAAGCATTCTTCTCCCTCTCATGTAAGTGTTCTTGTAATGCTATCAGCCCTACTGTATGACTCAGAGTAATCTCCCACACCATGGTCCTTAATTTAATTACACCCACCAAGTTCCTATTTCCATACATACCAAGCAGATCGATAGGTGTAGGGAATTAGGACATCAGCATCTCTGGGAGTGGGACCATTATGCTGCCTGCCATGGCTCCTCCGTTGTCATACTCAAACCTTTAGTTCACAGAGAGGCATTTGATCACAGAGTGATGTCCCAGTCCCCAGAAGACTTGTTATAAAAAAAGGACATTTGAAATTATTTGTCCTTTGGTAATTTCATACGTGAATATAATGTATGTAGATTGTATCCTTTCCTCATTCTCTCCAACTCCTTCCCAATCCCACCAGTCCCCCAACTCCATATCCTCCCCTTTCCTTTCCTCTTTCTCCCCTTTCTAGCCCTTCCCTCTTCAATACTTCTTTCCGATATAATCTCCTAGGTTCATTTAGTGCTGCCCATATCTGAAGGTATCATCTATCAACTGATGAATGGAAAACAGGTCTTTTGACATAAAAAAGAATATAATTCCAAAATCATATTCTTTGATTTGAACCTTAAAAAACTTCAAATAAAGAAGTATAACCTGTAATAAATCTGATTCCAGGTGGTGATAAAGCTATTATTATATTAAATAATATATATAAATATTAAAGGATAAGGGAGTGGCCATGGGCTAGTGTATGTTTGTGTGTGTGTGTATGTGTTTGCATACAGGCAAGCATGACTGTATGTGTCTATGTGTATATATATATGCCTGTGTATATATATATGTATGTGTGTGCATGTTGTGTAAATATGCATATATGTATATCTGTGCATGTGAGTATGCACATGTGTACATATGTGTGTATGTATATATATGTATCTGTGCACATGTATATGTATGTGTGTGTGCATTTAAGTGTGTATGTGTATGTGTATATGTGCATGTATGTACATGTGGATATGTGTGTATGTATGGGTACATTCTTGTGTGTGCATGTGTGTTTATATGTTTGTGTATGTTCCTGTGTATGAGTGTGTGTATGTGTATATATGTATGTGTGTATGTGTGTATTTATGTATATGTGCATTATATGTGTGTGAATGTGTGTATTTGCATGTGTGTGTTTGAGTATGTGTATATGTGTGTCTGTATGTGTTATTGGACTTTTCAGTAAAATGGCTTCTGAGCAGAAACTTTCAGGAAAGATTGAGTAAAAGTATATGTGGCTCAGAAGAAGAATTGTTGACGGCAGAGGGAAAAATGAAGAATGATGTGCGTCCCTAAGGTAAGTAAGAACATGCTTAGAAGGTTGCCAGATGGAGTCCCATCTGGGCTGGAGTGGAGTGCTTGGAGATTGAGTCTTGCTTAGGACATGACGCCAAGACCAGTGGGTGTGAGTGGGTGACTGGCCACTAGATGGAACTGTTGACTACATAGGGTCTCAGAAAATGTACAGATCTGGGATTTGATTCTTGGGCAGGTAGGAAAGCAGGAAATGTAATCAGTTTCAAAGGTACAAAGGTAAGAGGCATGGAGCGTGCTGCCTAAGGAGCTACAGTTTAATAACGAAGATTAAAGCACTGCACCTGCCCTTCAACCATGACAGAGAAGACAAAAGCAAGAAACTGACAAGGAGGGCTGGAAAAATGGGTTAGTGTTAACAGCACTAACTGTTCTTGAAGAAGAATGGGGTTCAAATCCCAGCACCCATGTGACAGCTCACAACTGACTGTAACTCCGAGTTCTGACACCCTTACACAGACACACCTGCAGGCAAAACACCAATGCAAAGAAAATTAAAAAATAAATACATTAATTAACATTTTATAAAATGAAACTGACAAAGAATAAGAAGGTTCTAGACAGACACTAGCTTACAGCTAAAATCAGAGGATGACTGCCAAAATTATTTTAAATTAAAAATACTCTTCTATGGAGGTCAGTATTAGAATATTACAATTAACTTGAAGAGTAATAATTCTTGGGCTGGGAGATGGCTTAGCAGTTAAAGCAATGGCCGCGAAAGTAAGAAAACTAGAGTTCAGATCCTCAGAACCTGCACAGATACAGGGTGATGGTTGTAGCTCACATGTCATCCAACCTTGGGTAGTATTATACAACCTGAAGGCAGAGATAGGGAACACCCAAAATGAGCTGAGCAAGACTAGCTGGAAACTCTAGGTTTGGCTGAGGGACTCTGCCTCAAAAAAAGAGGAAAAAGGAGCCATCAAGGAAGAGCCTTTGAATACACAGACTTGTACATGATCGCCCACCCACAGATACACATGGCCACACATGGTCACACATGGTCACACATGCATGCACACACATATACATACATGCACGTGTGTGTATGTGTGTGTATGTGTGTATGTGTATGTGTGTGTATGTGTGTGTTCCTGCAAACATGTGTGTATGTGTGTGTATACATGTACCACATACACATCACATACACAAAAAGGGGAATTTTTTTAAAAAAACGAAGCTTCTTTAACAATACACCTATTTTATTATTTATTATTTTCTGAAACAAAACAAAGACTTTAAAAATGTTGGTATCTTTGACTTTCATTTAAAATTATATTCTCGATTTTAATACAATTTGGGCAACCTTTTTTTAATAGGGCTTCTGGAGACTTTTCAAAACAATAATGCATTACTTGACCAAATTCAGAAATGTCTGGAAGCATATTTAGAGTCAAAGAGAGTTATCTTCCCAAGGTAAGTCAAAAAAACAAAACAAAACAAAAAACAAACAAACAAAAATAAACCAGCCTGAGATGTCTGATTTGGGATAGATCAATTGGGGGTGATAGGGGTGATGATAACACCCTCTGACAGGAGAGAAGAGGAGGATACCTACACCAGCAGACTTCCTTCAGGCTTGTTGGACAAGCTTTCACAGTGCCCAGGTTGGAGGAGGGTAAAGCTCACTCTGGGCTGGAGAGAGTACAGGGAACCCACAGAACCTCACTCCTCCCATCTCCCCATCCTTAGCTCTACAGCCCCTCCAACCTTAACTTTTCTATTCCCTGCATTTCGTGGGGGTCCTTGAGTCTTCACCCCTCTCACCATGAGTCCCCTCGAAGCCTGGCAACTCATGTTGCCGTGTTGGCATGACTTGGAAGTCTAGAGTTTCAGACAAACCCAAGACTGAAACAGTTACATTTTTAATGTACACTTGCATTAATTGGCCTCAAATTTGATCTTTTCCCATTTTGCTTAAAATGATATGGAAACATGTAAAAGATGTTTTCTTTCTACTTAAATATGGCAATGGTAAGGTTGGAAATTGTATGTTGGAAGAATCATGTCCTGTCATCTTTAAGGGCCTGGCAACCACCCATCTGCTTATCACCTCTCCAATAGTTAATGTGGCTCAAGGCCAAGAAAAGCCAGCGGGCAAACAGATCAGTACTATACCAAGACATAATGTTATTAATGAGTCTTAGAAAAATCCTTTCTAGTCTAGCTACTGGGCCTAAGTATTTGAGATACATCATCACCAACCTTTACAAGAACTCCTTTAGAGACACTTGGCCTGGCCCCAAGCCCAAAGCAAGTGTGGTCAGAGGCCCAGGGCATCAGCCCAGCAGCATCTTGTCTCTTGTCTACCCAAGGCTGAGCATCTGTCAAGTCATGCTTTGCATTAGGTGCCTTTGCCTTGACAGGTTCTACTTCCTGTCAAATGATGAGCTCCTGGAGATTTTGGCCCAGACACGAAATCCACAGGCTGTGCAGCCACATCTAAGGAAATGCTTCGACTCCATTGCAAAGCTCGAGTTTGCTCTCTTGCCGCCGACAGAAGGGAAAATACCCGGCATTGATATCGAGCCAGAAAAGGTCTTCACCAATGACATTTTGGCGATGCTGTCACCTGAGGGAGAACGGGTAAGGCGCTTTAGATTAACAGTTCCCTGTGGATGAACATGATCACATGTCTGGGACTGGGGTACAGGCCCCTCATCCCCACTCTAGGCTTGCCAGATACTCTGCTAGCCCACTGCTTTTGCGAGTCGCCAAGATAAAAACTCTTACCTTCAAGGAGCTGGAAATCTAATGGAGAAATTGTTCAGCAACTAGAAGTCACCATGACGGTTGCAATGGTCTATTTGGGGAATGAAGCAGCGATAAGCAATCACAGACAAGCTATCTCTGCAAAGAGGAGCAGTGGGAGCCAAGGGTGCTGGGCCCTTGCCAGGACGCCCAGATCAAGACTTATCATCATCCTCTAACTGTTTCCACAAGATAGCATCACTAGTAGGGTGACAGGGACCTTCACTTGTATGTAAATGGCTTAATGCTGCAGTCAATGAGCTCTGTGTGAGGATTTGTTACTTCCACTCCTCCAGGGCTGTATAGCACCAGCATACCGAGAACACGCACTGAGACCATCAAGGTATCAGCAGACTGAAGAACAGGGTAACTGAACAAAGAATGCACATACAGAGAGAGAGAGAGAGAGAGACATACAGAGGCGCATGCATACATACATACATATATATATATATATACATATACACATATATAAACACATACATTCATGCATGCATCGTTGCTGGTACAGGAAGGGGGGAAATGAGAGGATTAAGGATAGGACATTGAGAAGACATGAAAATGGTGAAAAATGGTTAAAAGAATCCCAGAGGAGCAGATGCCCACGTTATTGGAAATCGAAGGAAGCAGGAGATGTACTGAGATGTTGACTGGACCTTTCAGTTGTGGGGACACGGTGACTAATGAGAACAGATCTACAGGACTGGTCAGCTTCAGTCTGCAGCACTGTAGAGGAAACAGAAATGGATAAAGAAATCCATGCTGTCTGTGGGGAGCCCTCTTCCAAGGAATATGTGTGGGAATGGATTTTAAGGGTGTGGGATAATGGCGGAAGGAACATAAAACTAGGTCAGGCTGAGTTTATTGACATGGGCCCTCTGAGTGGAGATTCTAGGTTTAATATGGAAGCTCAAACAGTTAAAAAGAGGTGTCAGAAGTTTGTCTGAATGGCTGGCTGAAGCTTTTATCAAAAGATGGCCTACTGAGGAGTTGGAGATGCCCAATATCCCTTGGCTTAGTGTTGACGATGGGATTTTAAGGCTCAGGGAAATTGCAGTGCTAGAGTGGATATGTTCTGTATCTAATCCTCCACAATGGGAAGGCCCAGAAGACATGCCCTTCACAAATCCTATAAGATATAAACTGGTGAGAGGGGCTTTGCTTTTGCCCTTTTTCTTGTGCCAGACCTTAGGGTTGGAGATGCTGCTATTAAATGCAATGGGTTTAATTGGGCCCCGAGGTAACAAGGGCCAGGTGGCTGCACTGAATCGCCAGAAACAAGGTGATCATGGTTATTATAACGGACAGCCCTAAGATCATGCTTTTACTGGAAAGCTCTGAAGGGAGTATGTGATGTGATGTCAAAAGCCTCCCCATTTACAAAGTTCGGGATTTTGTTATAGAAATACAACAGGTGGACAGCTTCAAAGTCCCACCTAAGGCGGCACTCCCTTATCATCCTAATTGCCTTATAGGTTGGCCTGGGGAAAGGCCTCAAGGCGAGAGGCAATGTGGAAGAATGGCTTGGTAAGGTGGAGGAAGCCATGTTCTCGTCTCTCCGCCGCCTCTGCAAAGCTGCCATCGCTGACTACCAGGGGAAAAGCAGGACAGAGTGGGTGATCGCCGGCCACCCTTCTCAAGTAACACTCTTAAATTTCTCTTTGGGAGCCTGGTCTGGTGCATATACCTCATGTATGGGGGGGGGCATGTTATTGCAGGTGATCCTGCACATGTATGAGGAAATGTGTCATTGCAAGTGATTTTGCACATGTATGAAGGGGGTCTTATTGCAGGTGATCCTGCACATGTATGAGGGGATGTGTCATTGCAGGTGATCCTGCACATGTATGAGGAGGACATGTTACTGCAGGTGATCCTGCACATATGTGATGGGTGTGTTTTTGCAGGTGATCCTGACCATTTCTCAGATCATGTGGTGCCGGGATTTGACTGAGAGTCTAGAATGTAAAGATGATCCCCTGGAAGCCCTGGGAAAATTTGAACAAGTGAATTTTGAGGTAAGTTCTTTACCAGAGAGGTGCTGGACATGTTGTCATGCAAGATGATCCTCGTGAGTTTTTAATCACGATTGATGAAAGTTCACTTTATTCCAAAAGCTCTATTGTGCTGAGATGACTTCCAAAGCCTTCTCACTGAAGCCATTGTGTTCTGTTTTGCTTAGGGATACCCCCTTGATGCTTACTGAATATTTGTATGAATGACTACAAACTAGTGGAGAAGCGGAAAACTTAAGGGCTATTTATAATGATTTTCAAATACTTAGATGTAACCATGTTCGTTAGAATCAGTGTGGTGGTTCAGATGAGAGGTTCCCCCACAGTTTCAGTATTTGAGGGCTGGTCCCCAGTTAGTAGCACTATTTGGGAAAGCTTTTTAAAGGAGGTATGTCTTCCTTTAAAAGAAGTGGGATGGGCTTTGAGGTTTCAAAACCTCATGCTATTCCAGGTGTGAGCTCTCCATTTCATGCTTGGGGTTGAAGATGAGAGTTCTCAGCTTCCTGCTTTAGCCACTGTACCTCCATCATGGACTCCTATCCTCTGAAACTGTAAGCCCAAATAATTCCTTCTGTAAGTTGCCTTAAAAATGGTTTTAACACAGCAATAGAAAGGTAACTATTACAACTAGGATGCCTCTCACAGAAATGTATATAACCATTAAAAAATGTTAAGTGAAGCCAGCATTGTTGTGGGACAGAGACAGGTGGTATCAGCATACCTGTGACTTCATAGAACAAATTGGGTAGTGTTCCATTTACATCTATTTTGTGGGATAGTTTGAAGAGTATTGTTATAAGGACTTCTTTGAAGGTCTGATAGAATTCTGAACTAAACCCATCTGGTCGTGGACTTTTTCTGATTGGGAGACTTTTAATGACTGCTTTTATATTTTTTTTAGGGGTTATGGGACTGTTTAGATGGTTTATCTGTTCCTGATTTAACTTTGGTACCTGGTATCTGTCTAGAAAATTGTACATTTCATTCAGATTTTCCAGTTTTGTTGAGTATAGGCTTTTGTAGTAGAATCTGATAATTTTTTAAATTTTCTGTTTCTGTTATGTCTCCTGTTTTATTTCTAATTTTGTTAATTTGGATACTTTCTCTGTACCCGCTAATTAGTCTGGCTAGGGGTTTATCTGTCCTGTTGATTTTCTCTAAGAACCAGCTCCTGGTTTTGTTGATTCATGAGATATATATATATATATGTGTGTGTGTGTGTGTGTGTGTGTGTGTGTGTGTGTGTGTGTGTGTATACCTGGTTGATTTCAGCCCTGAGTTTGATTATTTCCTATGTCTACTCCTCTTGCATGTATTTGCTTCTTTTTTGTTCTAGAGCTTTTAGCTGTGCTGTCAAGATGTTAATGTATGCTCTCTCCAGTTTCTTTTGGGAGGCACTCAGAACTATGAGTTTTCCTCTTAGCACTGCTTTTATTGTGTCCCATAATTTGGGTATGTTGTGCTTTCATTTTCATTAAATTCCATAAAGTCTTTAATTTCTTCCCTTATTTCTTCCTTGACCAAGTTATCACTGAGTAGAGTGTTATTCAACTTCTATGTGTATGTGGGATTTTTGTTGTTTTTGTTGTTATTGAAGACCAGCCTTAATCCCTGCTGATTTCATAGGGTGGATGGGATTATTTTAATCTTCTTGTATTTGTTGAGTCTGTTTTGTTACTGATTATACAATCAATTTTGGAGAAGGTACCATGAGGTGCTGAGAAGAATATATTCTTTTATCTGGTAAAGTTGTATTGACACTTGTTAAATCCATTTGGTTCATAACTTCTGTTGGTTTCACTGTGTCTCTGTTTAGTTTCTGTTTCCATATCTTTCCATTGATTAGAGTGTTGAAGTCTCCCATTATTGTGTATGGTGCAATGTATGCTTTGAGCTTTAGTAAAGCTCCTTTTATGGATGTAGGTGCCCTTGTATTTGGAGCATGGATGTTCAGAATTAAGAGTTCATCTTAGTAGATTTTTTTCTTTGATGAGTATGCAGTGTCATTCCTTATCTTTTTTGAGAACTTTTGGTTGAAAGTAGGTTTTTTTTTTTTTTTTTTTTTTTTTTTTTTTTTTTTTTTTTTTTTTTGATATTAGAATGGCTACTCCAGCTTCTTTCTTGGAACCTTTTGCTTGGAAAATTTTTCCAGCAGTTTACTCTGAGGTAGTGACTGTTTTTGTCACTGAGGTGTGTTTCCTATATGCAGCAAAATGCTGGGTCCTATTTATATATCCAGTCTGTTAGTCTCTCCCTTTTTATTAAGGAATTAAGTCCACTGGTGTTAAAAGATATTAAAAAATATTGATTTTTGCTTCCTGTTATTTTTGTTATTATAGGTGGAATTATGTTTGTGTGGCTATCTTCTTTTAGGTTAGTTAAAAGAAAATTACTTTCTTGCTTTTTCTAGGGTGTAGATTCCCTCCTTGTGTCATAGTTTTTCATCTATTATCCTTTTTATGGCTGGATTTGTACAGAGATATTGTGTAAATTTGGCTTTGTGATGGAATATTTTGATTTCTCCATCTATATTAATTGAGAGTTTTGCTGGGGATAGTAGCCTCGGCTGGCATTTATGTTCTCCTAAGGTCTGTATGACATCTGCCCAGGATGGCTTTCATAGTCTCTGTTGGGAAGTCTAGTATAATTCTGATAGGTCTGCCTTTATATGTTACATGACCTTTTACCCTTACTGCTTTTCATATTCTTTCTTTGTTTTGTGCACTTGGCATTTTGATTATTATGTGACAGGAGGAATTTCTTTTCTGGTCCAATCTATTTAGAGTTCTTGTAGGCTTCTTTTATGTTTATTGGCATCTCTTTCTTTAGGTTAGAGAAGTTTTCTTTTATACTTTTGTTGAAGATACTCGATAGCCCATTGATTTGGGAATCTTTGCTCTTTTCTATACCTATTATTCTTAGGATTGATCTTCTCATTGTGTTCTAAATATCCTGGATGTTTTGTGTTAGGAGTATTTTTCATTTTTTGACTGTTGTGTCAGTGTTTTCTATGTTATCTTTTGCATCTGAGAATCTCTTCTATCTCTTGTATTCTGTTGGTGATGCTTGCATCTATTTGTCTATTTCTCCTGATCTCCTTCCTAGGTTTTCTATCTCCAGGGTAGTCTCCCTTTGAGATTTCTTTATTGTTTCTATTTCTTTTCTTTTCTTTTTTCTTTTGATCCTGGATGGTTTTGTTCAATTCCTTCACCTGTTTGGTTATATTTTCCTGTAATTCTTTAAGGGATTTGTGTGTTTCCTCCTTAAGGGCTTCTACCTGTTTACCTGTGTTCTCCTGTATTTCTTTAAGGGAGCTATTTACATCTGTCTTAAAGTCCTCTATCTTCATCATGAGATTTGATTTTTAAATCATAATCTTGCTTCCTGGTGTGTGGGGGTATCTAGGGCTTGCTATGGTGGGAAAACTGGGTTGTAATGATGCCAAGTAGTGTTGGTTTCTGTTGCTTATGTTCTTGCACTTGCTTATCACCATCTAGCTATCTCTGGTGTTAGCTGGTCTTGCTATCTCTGACCCTGGCTTGTCCCTCTTGTAAGTTTGTGTCAGCATTCCTGAGAGGCCAGCTCTCTTCAAGCCGGATTTGGGTATGGAAAGCTGAGCCACAGGGTCAGCTCGAGGTGCAGATGGAAACCAGAAGGATCCTGTCTCAGTTTGCTGTTTTATTTATTTCTTTATTTTTACAACAAAAATGACTTTAATTATACAGTGTGCTCTTCTGTTCCTGAGTCCTGAGGGCTTTAGATGTATCCCTTGGAGCAGAAGTGGTGGTCTCACCTGTGCGATCAGGTGTGTCAGCACTCCTGGGAGATCAGCTCTTTTCTGGTGAGATTTGGGTACAGAGAGCTGTGACACAGGGTCAGCTCCGGTGCATATGAAATTTTTAAAAAAATGTAAATTGGAAGTACAGTATTTCTAGGCATAGTGTTGTACACCAGATCTCTAGAACCCATTCATCTTACCTAACTCTACAGCTTCATGTCCGCTGAACAGCAACAACCCCTGCCCCACCCCTAGCCCTAGCAACCATGGCTTTTTGTATGAGTTTGACCACTGTAGACACCTCACTCCTATGATTGACTTATTTTATCTTACTGTCCACCCAATTCATGCATGATGTCACCTGTGACAGGATTTTTCTTCCACTTCCGGCTGAATGCTACTCCATTATGCATACAGGACTGTGATGGTTTGTATATGCGGAGCCCAGGGAGTGGCATTATTAGAAGCTGTAGCCTTGTTGGAGTAGGTGTGTCACTGTGGTTGTGGGCTATAAGACTCTCATCCTAATTGCCTAGTATTCTGCTAGCAGCCTTCAAATGAAGATATAGAACTTTCAGCTCCTCCTGCACCATGCCTGCTTAGATGCTGCCATGTTTCTGCCTTGAGGATAATGAACTGAACCTGTAAGCCAGCCTCAATTAAATGTTGTTGTTCTGTCAAAAAGGATTAAGGAATAATAATAAAGAAAATGTGTCCTTATAAGAGCTGTCTTAGTCATAGTGTCTATTCACAGCAGTGAAACCCTAAGCCAAGGACACATCTCCTTTCTCCACTAATCCAGTGATGGGTTTCTTTGTGCTAACTGTGGTAAATCATGCTTGTTAAGGCTGATTTTAATTATTTGATATATATGCCAAGAAATGGGATTATTCAGTCTTAGAGTAATTCTTTGTTTTTTTTTTTTTTTTTTTTTTTTTTTTTGAGAAGCCTCTATAGCATGCCTTAAGTGTATACCCCAACACCATATTCCCACCGGCACCATGCAGGAATTGGCAGCTCCACATCCTTGGCAGTACTTGCCATCTTTTTATTTTTGGTAATGACTTTGAGGTGACATCACATTGTGGGTTGTTTTCTGGCTTTCTTTTTCTATTTGTTCCTTGACAGTTTAATAATATACACCATGCAATCAATTTATTCTCACCTCTACCCTCTCATTTGTGTCGCCCACCCCCCCTAATCCCCATCACACTCTTTAGAAGTCCCTTTCACACATCCACGTCTTTCTGTGTTGTTGTATGACCCAAAGATTTAAACCAGGACCACTCGTGCAGCCAGAGATTTGGAACTATCCGTGAAACCTGGTGAACTCACTGCTGGTTACGTTGTGAGGGCAACAACTAACCTTCCTTTCAGGTCCCATGAGTAAACAACCAATAGTTGGTTCATCAAGGAGGGTGACAAGCCCAGTCTAGTGTACCCTCGGCTTAGACAACTGTAACTGCTATGACATCATGTAATGGCTGTTCCATGTCCTGAAGATGACATTTCACAGTCCTTCTCTGCCTTCTGGCTCTTACAGGCTTCTGCTTTCTCTTCTATTATGTCCCTTGCACCTTAGAGAGGGCACTATCTATGTCCCATTTAAGGCTGAGCACGCAATCCTTGCTGCCTGTGATGGGTTGTTTGTTTGTTTGTTTGTTGGTTGGTTGGATGGTTTGTTGTTTGTCAACTTGACATATACTAGACAGCTGGAATCATCTCAGAAAATCTGAGAAGTTGCCTCTGTAAGATTGTCCTGTGAGCATGTCCATGGGAAAATTTCCTTGATTAATGATCAACATGGGAGGGATCACCCCACTGTAGGTCATACAGTCGCTGGGCAAGTAGTCCTGGGAGTACAAGAAAGGGAACTGAGTAAGCAAGCAACAGAGAGCAAGCCAGTGAGAAGCACTCTTCTGTGGCCTTTGCTTCACTGCCTACCTTGAGCTCTTGCCCTAGCTTTCCTGGATGACAGACTGTAACTTGTAAATGGAAGTGAACCCTTTGCCCCAAAGCTGACTTTTGTCATAGTGGCCATCTCAGCAGTGAAAAGGCGAATGAAGACACCTTTAGCATCTTGTACAGCTGTTGACCATTACTGTTCACTGAAAAGAGAAACTTCTCAGATAAAGGATAAGGATAGCAAGCGTTTAAATTTTATTTTTCTTATATTAAAGTTTTGATAGCACCATACCTGATGACTAGAGATATTCAGCATCATATATATATACATATATATATATATACATATATATTTCCTGGCCATGACAGCAAAAGCAGAAACAGGCAATGGGTCTAAGCCAAATTAAAAAGCCTGTTCCAGCAAAGGAAACAATGAACAAAGTGGAAACACGATCTAGACAACGAAGAAATTCTACCTGCCTGCCGAATGTCCAACAAGGACCTAGGCCCGAGCTTCAGCTCCAAATTGAATTACATTTCAGTTGCTGCTGTATTTCCAAAGATTCACCCTTGAAATAGAACAGGGAAAGGGAGCAACTGCCCAGAGAGAAGCAGAAACACCAAAGGGAGATTGTTAGTGCGGGTCTTTCTCCAGATCCCCATGGGTCCCCAGAGAAAGTCCCATGGTTCACATGCAGATGTGGCCTCAATCTGGCATAACAGCGCAAATCCAGCCCAGAGGTATAAGACCCCAGAAGCACCATTATACTTTGATAAAGATACAAAAATTTAGGGTAAACCAGGAGCTAAAATATTTGTCATTGTCCTGGTTTAAATGCTCTAAAAATCTTTATATTAGCAATAGTAGAAAATGACCCCTGTGAATCAGAAGTATCACAGGCTGGCCTGGAACTCTGTGTAGACATATGCCACCATGTCTGGTAGATCAGTCTACCCCCACCCCCAAATCTTCACCATGCACCAGAGGCTTTCCTGAAGCAAATGTCCACTCAGGTATAATTTTGCTATTTCACATTATGCGACAACCATCCAGTTATTACTGATCTTCTCAAATCATTGTTGGCTTCAGTGCAAAAATGGTGTCTAAATCTAAAAACCTACTGTATGCTTCACAGAAGTCTTATGGGAATTAGAACATTGTATTATTTGGTCACAGTATTATAAAGTTATCTAATGATATTTTTAAAACCACATCTCTACTTTAAATCTAATAATGAAAATACTGCAAGCTGAGGTTGAAAACTCACCGCCAAAACTCTTTCATTCGTAGAGATTAAATGCTCTGGCCGCGATAGTTCGAGGCAGTCTTCCTAAACTACACAGAAACATCATAACTGCGTTGATTACCATTGATGTGCATGCAAGAGATATAGTTTCTGAACTGGTTCAAGCCAAGGTAAATGCTTCACTGAAGGAAAATGGCATAGCAAGATGCAAACCCCATATGTCTCCCGACCCATCGTTTCTATCACCGATGTAGGTAGACTCGGCCGACTCCTTCGACTGGCAGCGGCAACTGCGCTATTACTGGGATGTAGACCTGGATAACTGTGTGGCCAGAATGGCGCTATCTCAGTACACCTATGCCTACGAGTACTTGGGAGCATGCCCAAGACTGGTCATCACTCCCCTCACGGTACGTTATTGAGCACTGAGGTTCTCGCTGGCCCAGAGCTATCATGAAAGTCTTCAATGTCACTACATCTTTACAAAACAAAGACTTGCATTGTTTGGTTTGTGCGCCTGGGTCCGAGAGTACTTTTCAGGGCCAGGGAGGTGTCTCATTCTGGAAAGTGCTTGCCATGCAGGCATGAAGAGTTGAGTTCAGATCCCCTGCACCCATATAAGAAGCTGGGCACGGAGGCTACAATCACGGTGTGAGAGAAGCAAAAACAGGAAGACTCCTGCAGATCACTGGCCAGCCAGTCTACCAAACCAGTGAGAGACCCTGGCTCAAAAATGAAAGGGAAAGTGATTATGAAAAGCACCTAATATTGACCACACACACACACACACACACACACACACACACACACACACCACTTCTATCATATAAATGAACTAGACCTATGAATTTGTATTAAAAGCCAGTTCTCTGATAACAACAGTTGATTGTTTTCTTCAGGATCGCTGCTACCTTTGCCTCATGGGGGCTTTGCAGCTTGACCTCGGAGGCGCGCCAGCTGGCCCTGCTGGCACTGGGAAGACAGAGACTACCAAAGACCTAGCAAAAGCGCTCGCCATCCAGTGTGTGGTGTTCAACTGCTCTGACGGTTTGGACTACAAGGTGCGGTTGTGGTTTTTAATCTGAATATGCTTCTTAATCTTAAACATCAGCTCTCTTCGCAACACGACTTGAGGTGAGGAGGAACTGAGGCCATACCGAACGGAGAATGGTATTAAAGTAGGGTGAACAAGCGAAGTAGGTCAGCATGCAGTGGGCCAGGTCATCTGGGTAAAGACCAACTCGGGAGACTTGTCAAAGAGTGAAACAGCCCAGCAGTGAAAAGTGCTTGCTGAGCCTTCAGAAAACCCGAGTCCCTTAATGCAAACACAATTCTCAAACATAAAACACAAAAGTAAATCCTTTGTAAAAAGGTAAGGAATGAATCAAGACCCACTGTCAGGGCAGCATTCCCGTCCGTGCCTGCCAAGGTGGCTCAGGGGTAACACAAGTTCCCGCTAGTGAAACTCCCCAAGGCCTTTCTTTCCAACTGTTGAGTCTGTCTCTTCCATGTGTTACCTTTTTTTTGGGGGGGGGAGAACCTGTACATATTTTCCAGATCTAAGTGGAAGTTATGAATGAAGATTTCCCCCAAGAATACATGTTCCAGATTATCGTTTAATTTAAGGGAAAAATCAGATTTAAACCACTTAATGGGGAGCAGAAGAACAGGTCCTCTTGTAGAAATGTGCTTGATGCTGGTGAGCAGTGCTCAGCCACCGCATTGGCAACAACATTCCAGAAACCACCCTTCCCTAGAGTCTTGGCTCCAGATTATTAACATTAGAGAAGACCCACAGGGCAGCCTGAAGCTGATGCGCTTTGCTTGCGTTTCAGATGATGGGGCGCTTCTTCAGTGGTCTGGCACAGTCGGGGGCCTGGTGCTGCTTTGACGAATTCAATCGGATCGACATAGAGGTCCTGTCTGTCATTGCCCAGCAACTTATCACCATTAGGAATGCCAAAGCTGCAAAGGTGCGATGTCCTGCTGGCTGGCTGTCAATGCAGCTTTCTCAGATTGGTCGTGAATTCAGCAAGCAGTGCCTTAGGGAGGATACAGTTTCAGGGTAATGGATGAATGCCAAAGTAACAGCAAGTCCTTGGGTATATGAAGCCCTGGTCTAAGCAAAACGAAGAAATGCATGCTGTGCTAGATCCTGGGGATACAGAGACCATGAGACCCTAATGCCTGAGCTCAGGAAACCCTTCTTCCCACCCCCAAAATACATACACACACACACTCACATATATACATACACAAACGTACATACAATGTACATACACACGTTCCTCCTCACTTTTCTTCTCTTGCTTTTGACATTTACATACCTGCTGTTTCTTTAATGCCCTCTTCTGGGCCACACTACTTTCTTCCTGGCTTTCAGGGTCAACAGAGCATTGGTGGGGAAATAGAGGAGAGGACCAGAAAAGCCCAAGGATCCCATACATCTTCAGGCAAGCTCGCTTCAGAGCTTACTACTGGAAAATCTAAAGGTTCTGAGTGACCCTGCTACTTAACACACCACCATTGCTGAAGAAGGGGGTTTGTATTTGGGAGGTGATGGCTGTGGAGGATGCTATGTTGGGTGCTATTAAGGATGTTATGAAGGATGCCATGTTGGATGCTATGAAGGATGCCATGTTGGATGCTATGAAGGATGCCATGTTGGATGCTATGAAGGATGCTCTGTTGGATGCTATGAAGGATGCCATGTTGGATGCTATGAAGGATGCCATGTTGGATGCTATGAAGGATGCCATGTTGGATGCTATGAAGGATGCCATGTTGGATGCTATGAAGGATGCCATGTTGGATGCTATGAAGGATGCCATGTTGGATGCTATGAAGGATGCCATGTTGGATGCTATGAAGGATGCCATGTTGGATGCTATGAAGGATGCCATGTTGGATGCTATGAAGGATGCCATGTTGGATGCTATGAAGGATGCCATGTTGGATGCTATGAAGGATGCCATGTTGGATGCTATGAAGGATGCCATGTTGGATGCTATGAAGGATGCCATGTTGGGTTGGTCACCAATAAGCAGCACAAATCAGCCTACACAAATCAGAACCTTCCTCACATCCTCAAGAGAACTAACTGCCACAAGGCCCTTAATTTCTCCCATAGCCCCTTCCAGAAGACACCTGATTTCCTAAGGCTCCATCTGTAAGGTTTATATTGCAAGCTGGGGGTCCCTGGTAAAGTGATTAAGTCCAATGTGGAAACCCCAGCAGGCCACTCTCCTAGGCTCTGTCCTAGTGGCATGGGAAGTGTAGACTCTGTCCCTTTACAGTCTCTTTCCACAAGGCTGGAGAGGAAGCTGGACTTAGAGTCTGCTTCTGTGCATTCTATGACTTCCCACTGTCCCGTGGATGATGAATGAGGAGACAACCGTGCAAACAATCCAAAATACTTTCATTTTAAAAAGAAGAAGAAAGTGAAGGGGTTTATTGTTGTTTTGATTTGTTTTTTTATGACCTGCAAAGTAGCGAATTATAGGGGGGGGGGGAGTTAGGGCTAGACTTTTAGTGAGTGGTTAAGAGAACAAATCACTGTGGTGAATTTGTATTTGCATTAACCTTTGGTGAAGGAAGTGGAGGACTTAGGGCTTCAACCTGCAACAGTCATTCAATAATCATCTACTGTTAAGTGAAAGCAAGGATGTAGTGCTGTGGCAGAAAGCCCCCCTCCCCCACACTCAAAGACTACAACTAGACTGGAATTTCTTAAAGGAATCCAGGAATCCATCGGGGGGTGGGGAAGGTAAACTGAGGAGTGTCTCAGCTCAGGTGAGACCATAGGCTTCCAGGACTGGTTCAGGAAGAAGCACAGAACCCGAGCGAGGTAAAGCTGGAAGCACAGAGCAAGTGAACACTGAACCCAGCGGAGCCTTGGCGTGGAAAGACCAAGAGAAAGCTTCCTCGGTCCCACGGCAGGGGTGTTTATTTACCACCACCCCCCTTTAACAGCTCTCCAGATTCATGTTTGAGGGTCGGGAGATCAAGCTCATTATGACCTGCGCAGCGTTCATCACCATGAATCCCGGCTACGCAGGCAGAACGGAACTTCCAGACAACTTGAAGGCCCTGTTCAGACCAATGGCTATGATGGTTCCCAACTACGCGCTGATTGCAGAGGTGAGCTTCAGACTCTAATGAAGCAAGGTTTCATGCACGGGTTGTTTCATTTGTCTTCTAATTCGCTCAAGGCAGAAACTCCTTTTACTTTCTAGTTTCCTTTTTGTTACTGTGATGAAATGCCTCAACCAAACGCAACTTAGGAGAGGAAGGATTGATTTAGGCTCATAATTCCAGACTGCAGTCCATCAAACCTGATAAGGGGGCAGGAACTTAAACCCATGAGTCTCATGCACAAGCAAGAGTAGAAAGAAACTGACATATGCTTGCTTACTTATACTCAGCTCACATACACACTTACTCAGCCCAGGAACCAAACACAGGGAATGGCACTGCCCACAGTGGACAGATCTTACCCCTCAGCAATCAACACAATTTCCCATAGACATAACCACAGGCCAACCAGATGTAGATAATCCCTCACTGAGATTCTCTTCCCAGGTGATCCTAAGAGTGTGACAAGTGAACAATTGTCACCACATTACTTTCTAAGCACCCAAGCAATTATTACTCACCCTGAGTCAACAGAGACTGTTTTTCTCTGCATGTGTATTTGTTTTCAGTCTTGCTGCCAATATCCAGAATGCCTCAGATGATTTATAGACTATAACTGACTCCTAAAAATGGAATGAACCAATGTATCTAATTAACCCATCTGCTGGGGTTTAATCATAATCAGTTCATCTCTAGGAGTTGAATGTCTGGGATAGTTCTAAAAAGACAGCCCCATCCTTATTTCTCTTTGGATGTGAATTTAATTAAAGTCAAGAAGTATTGGAGCCCAGTCTGATGCCTCATGCCTGCAATCCCAGTACTAGAAGGCTGAGACAGAAGGATTACTGTGAGTTCAAAATCAGCTCGGGTAACAGAGTAAGACATCATCTCAAAAAAAAAAAAAAAAAAAAAAAAAAAAAAAAAAAAAAAAAAGAAAGAAAGAAAGAAAGAAAGAAAGAAAAGAAATAAGATAGGAAGAAGTAGTGTTGGGTCAAAACTGTATTAATCACTTGAATATTAATAATAGTCTGTAGCCATTTAAGGAAAAAATCAGTAGTCATTAATAAATTAATTATGTTTTTTCAACTTTATTTTAAAAAACAGAGATACATGTACAGATTTTTAAAAGCATTTTGGCATAAAACTGTATGAATATATTTTTGTCAGTACTTGATATTTTTCAAAGCATTGAAATCTTACTAGTTACAATGAGCATAAAGTACATGTAAAACAAAACGTAACATGGAAATAGTCAAAGTTTTCTTGGTGTGTAAAGATTAAACATAATAATTTTTAAATACCAAGAATTGCCACAAGGCTGTATTCTTACCTCTTGAATTATTAATGATTTAAGGTCTAGGTGTACCCCACTCTGAGAGGGTGCTATACACTTATTGTTTTTTCTAAGAAGGACTGAGACTTCCACTTTTTGGCCTTTTTTTTTCCCTTGAGCTTCATATGGTCTGTGAGTTGTTTCTTGGGTATTCAGATCTTTCTGGGACTAGTATCCAATTATCAGTGACTGCATATCGTGTTTGTTCTTTTGTGACTGGGTTACCTCACTCAGGATGATATTCCCTAGATCCATCCATTTGCCTAGGAATTTTATAAAGTCATTGTTTTTAATAGCTGAGTAGTACTCCATTGCGTAAATATACCACAAGTTCTGTATCCATTCCTCTACTGAAGGACATCTGGGTTCTTTCCAGCTTCTGGCTATTATAAATAAGGCTGCTATGAACATGGTGGAGCATGTGTCTTTATATTACAGTTGTTTATTGTTTCCATATCTACCAAGGAGTCCTTTTGTTTCAACATTCTTCTTTCATTCTAGCTAAGAATCCATGTGTATAAACTTCACATGCGTTTCTCAAAGGACTTTTAATTGAGATGTATGCTTTATATACACAATAAAGGACCCCAGCAAATGTTTGCACAGGGATTCATCTGTCTGGCGCCAAGACCAAAATACTGGGCTGCTTTTCAGAACTCCAAAAGCTCCCTTGAGCTCTGTGCTACGTTTTATATTGATGGGCACTTCCCCTTTTAGAATAGAATTTCTCGGAAAGAACCCATTACTCCTGCAGCTAATACACTCCTTTGAATTATTGAAGAATTTTCTACCTGAAGTAAAAGGAATGGATTAATGCTAGACCAGACCAACTCTAAGGAATTTCTACTTGAATTAGCCTAACGCTTGAGCAGTTCGTTCGGGGGTCTCCTGTACCTCCTGTGGACGCGGTGGTATGGAAGACAGTTCAAGGAAGCCGCGCCTTTGCTCTCGCTTCTCTCTGTGGCCTGTTCAACACCATGCTCACAGCTCCCATTTCTCCCCATTGTTGTGTTTCTCAGCCCTAACTTGGAGGGATTTCAAAGTCCAGTCTTCAGGCATGCTTCCTGTGGCTGTCACAGATGAATAGTCAGGGCTTCTCACCAGCAAATGCTTTTATTGTGACAAATATCCTCACTTCATAATAAGAGCACCGGAGACTCCAGGAAGGGAAAGCAAGTCAGCTTACTTTCTAGCCTTGCAAAACTGAGGAGCAGCCTTGAATGGCAGGACACTGGCTGAAGCCCTAACACAAGTCCCTCCCTCCTTTTCCTCTGTGGAGGAATCAGGAGAAATTGATCTTCCACACCGTCTAGGCCGTGTGTTACATCTGTCTTATTCTGAACGAAAGTCCTGTCTGAGGTTATCTTCATCTCTACCTTTTAAGATTATGGGGTGTGTGGCCTTGTCACACATCACATTTGCAAGCCATTAGGCAAAATTAGCTGTCACTAAACTTCTGTTCTAAACGTGGAGCTTGGGTTACATAGCTTAGCAGACTCGGGCAGTGCTCTTGTGTCTGGACTGGAACTGGCTGGAGGCACCTTTGAAAATGAACTGAGTGCAGAGTATTTCTCACACAGTGGCCGGCAGTGTGCAGGGCACTGTGATGTCGTCAGCAGGAGGGACACGGAGAAAGCAGAAAGCAGTGAGTGGGCTATCCAGCTCAACGCCTGCTTCTGAGCTCACCCACTGTGGGTGTGATGGGTAGGAGGTCATGGGAGACTACACTCCTACCTCTGCTGTGGAAGACTCGGGCCACACGACGGCTCAGCAGCTAAAGGCACTTGCCACCCTAAAAACCAGAATTCATTCCTATTTCCATGGGCATGCAATAATGCATACCCACCCCCTTCCCCTCCCCCTCTCTCCCTCCCCCCTCTCTCTTTCATCCCCCTCCCTTTCCCTTTCCCCCTCCCTCTCTTCCCCCTCCTATCTCTCTCTCTCTCTCTCTCTCTCTCTCTCTCTCTCTCTCTCTCTCTCTCTCTCACACACACACACACACACACACACACACACACACTCTAAATAAATAAATGTAGATAAAGGTAGTAACTCTCTGGGCTGGAGAGGGGCTGAAAAAACCCAGCAGAGTATTCTCTCCTCAGCCTGGAGAAGCCTGATTCTTGCTTTTGTGTTCAGAGTTCACACCACCATGCACCCTCCGTGTGAATTTTTTTTTTTTAATGTACAAAGTTGCTCCTCAAGCCAGAGTGTCACCTAGGCTTCATCACCATCTGTAGAGGCAGAAGAATCACACCCGGGCATCCCTGAACAGTGTTTGTCACACTTCCTGGGACAGAGAACACTTTTCATTATATCCCTTACCTTTCTCTACTGCCGTCACAACATATCCGTCGAAAACAACTCAAGTAAGAAAGGTTTACTTTGGCTCCCGGTTTGAGGGTACCGCAGAGGAAACACGGAAGCAGGGGTGCTAGGTAGCTGGTCACGTCACTACCACACTCTCGAATCTTTATGTCTCCTCAGGAAGCAACATAAAGGTATACTACCGGGGTGGATGTCACGTACGTCTAATATTCTGTAGACAAGACAATGTAAAACACCGCATCCTGTTTTCTCTCCTAGGTGATTCTGTACTCTGAGGGATTTGAGTCGAGTAAAATACTAGCAAGGAAGATGACACAGATGTACAAGCTCTGCAGCGAGCAGCTCTCCCAGCAGGACCACTACGACTTTGGCATGAGGGCTGTCAAGTCTGTACTGGTCATGGCTGGGTAAGAAACCCAAGGGGAGGTAGCTCAGTCAGTCAAGCACATGGCCATGGGAATATGAGTCTCATCATCAGAGGCCATGTAAGAAAGCCAAGCATGGCTGTGCATGCTTGCATGTAAGAAAGCCAAGCATGGCTGTGCATGATTGCATGTAAGAAAGTCAAGCATGGTTGTGCATGCTTGAATGTAAGAAAGCCAAGCATGGCTGTGCATGCTTGCATGTAAGAAAGCCAAGCATGGCTGTGCATGATTGCATGTAAGAAAGCCAAGCATGGCTGTGCATGACTGCATGTAAGAAAGCCAAGCATGGCTGTGCATGATTGCAAGCAGTCGCCATGCTGAGGGGGCCGAGGCCGGCAAATCCCTGGGGCCCACTGACTAGTGCTCCTGAACTGGCGGGCTTCAGGCCAGAGAGAGACCTGGCTTTCCAAAACAAGGTGGGTGGTTCCTGAGTAATGACACCCAAGGTTGTCCTCTGGTCCTCATGTAATGCGGTCACCCGGAAACAGACACATAGACACACAGACTCAGAGAGACACAGACAGACAAGGTGAGATAGACAGATGGACAGCCAGCCAGAGAGGGATGTGAAAGAGAGAGAGGAAGAGAGAGAGGGAAGGGTGAAACTCTAACCATGTAATCAAGTGTAAATGGGTGACCCTCACTGACTTTGAAAGCAATGTCTGGTGAAAATTAAGAGAGTATTAAACACAGGCTGCCGCCCTCGTGAGAATCCCTCCTCTGTCGCTTGTGCGACCCAAGGATGAATCTTCACTGTGAGCACAGCTGGGCTCTATCTCACCAACTGGTATTTCTCCAGAGTTCCTCAAGTGCATTGGGGCTCAGAAGACAAACACCATTGCTATAGCTGGAGAAACTCCGTAGTTAAGAACATCTGCTGCTCCAGGGGGACCTGGTTTGGTCCCCAACAGCTCTATCAGAAGGCTCATCTATAACTCCAGTTCTGGGGGCTCTCATTCCCCCTTCTGACCTCCATGGGCACTGCCCTCCCTCACAGATACCCCCATATATTCCACAAGCAACAATTAAAAATAAAATCTATTCAGAGGCTAACATTCTGTTACTCGCGTGCTGGAAGGTGAACCCTAGTTGCCTGAAACAGCCTCAAGGGTTAAAAGGGACTTTGTTTTTCTCAGTCTGCGATTATGTCAGAATCTCTGTCTTCACAGCAAGGGTTCAATTCAAAACAAAGGTGATTTCTAGTGAAGGAGACTTTCATTTCTGACTCCAGATTTTCCCTCCATGACTACCTGAAGCTATCATGCCGCTGACTTGCCCAGAGCCCAAACTGGAATCCGTTTGTTCCCTTTTAAGCTCTTCCTCTCAGACCAGGGCTCACTGAACCCAGTTCAGGAGCACATCTGGGGCCCCTGGCTCTTGAGGCTTAGCCCAAATCTCACTGCCATCTCCACGCTCTGTCTTACTTTAGCCTACTAGATCCAGCACATCTCTTCTGTAGAGCATCCTGGGTAACAAGCAGGGATCCGTTTGCATCCAGAGAGCACAACTGCATCCCTAGGAGTAAGACTCAGGAATGCACAGTCATCGACCTACATAATGTGCTGAGGCCACCACAGGGCTGTGTCTGAAGGTTACTGCAGAGAAAGACAAACTAGCCTGTAGCAGCTTTCGGGAGGAGAGGGCAACACTTTTGAATGGGGAATAAGAGCAGGCAGGGGACTGGAGAGATGGCTCAGCAGTATCTGCTCTTACAGAGATTGATTCTCAGCTCCCACATTGGGCCCATCATCCCATAATGGGTAGCTCACTACTGTGTGTAACGCCAGGTCCAATGAGTTTCACAGGCCCCTTTTGGCCTTCATGGGTACATAAATGCACTCATAAATAAAAGTAAATATTTTTTTAAAGAGCAGGTAAAAGAAAGACGGGGGCCCTCTAGAAAGAAGGAACAGAAAGTAACAGGGGTGTGAGCAGCTGTAACACAATCACAAGGCTCTAAATTCAGACAGAGCAGAGTCTAGATCCATAGGGAATCTGAGAAAATGTCCCTGTCGCTCTTCTCTAGGATTTATATCAAATGAAGGACTTGTCCCTGTGCTGTGACCGAGGCGATCAACACACAGGGCAATCAGCAGAGATCTCGGTGTAGTCTCTGACCCACAGGTCTAGAACGTTCCATCCTGTCTTACATTCTGCTAATGTCTCCCTAATGACTCTCTTGATTTAGATCCCTGAAGAGAGAGAACCCAGACCTCAACGAGGATGTGGTCCTGATCAGAGCATTGCGAGACTCCAACCTGCCAAAATTCTTAACAGACGATGCTCTCCTGTTCAGGTAAGCTCCCAGAGCCCAGAGTGCCAAGCATTAGAACCCACAGAGGGAAAGGATACTGCTTGAGGGCGGGGTTATCTCCTTAAAACCAATGCATTTTGTGGGACTATGATGGTCCAGGGTTACAGAGGAAAGGTTGAGGAGAGCTTCAACTCCAGATAGTCCAACCCTAGTAAAGAATTTATTATCCTGACAGGTCTCAGGCTTCACTCCTTGTTTGACCTTATAAGGTCCCCCACCACCACCACCACCACACACATACCCCACAGCCCCTGACTATGCAGAAGAAGCATCTTTCAACTCCCCCATCCTAGCCAATTGTACACTGCCACACAAACCTTGCCCCGGGAACCAAGGCCACCTTCCCAGGGACACAAATACCCTCCTTTCTCTCTACCTAAACAGAACCAATTCTCTGAAGCTGTTCCGTGTGTGTGTGTGTGTGTGTGTGTGTGTGTGTGTGTGTGTGTTCTTCGCTCTAGTACTCAACGGCCAGCCAGGATCCTGCCTACACACACCTGCACCCTGCTAAGCTTCCCTTCCTCTAGTCTAACCCTGTACCCAAGGGGGCCTGGCTATCACAAGGGAAAGAAGCAAACACAGCTCCTCTGGAGATAGGTGAGGCCCTTTATGGAACAGTCAGAGGACAGATTTGTGAGCCACCACTTGGGAGGGGGCAGGAAGCTCAGGGATTGAAAGGCAGCCTGGGTAATATTAAACCTTAACTCAAAAAAGCAAAAGTATGAACTAAACACGATGCTATTCTAATCACCTTTAAAAAAAAAAACAAATAAATTGTGTCATTTTACAAATCAGCATTTGGTAACAGATTCCTGATCTAAGAAATATTTTTAATCTGAAAAACAAGTCAGTCTTAGGACTTAACACAAAAATAACCATTTTAGTAGTTGTTTTTGTATTGAATATTTTATGTATTTACATTTCAAATGTTATCCCCTTTCCCACTCCCTGCCCCCCCCCAAGAAACCCCTAAGAAGTTTTAGCCTTTTATAGTTACGGAAATGGTTTTAAGGAAATACTGATTTCCCCTCAGATGTAAAGAGCTACCAAGGACAGAGGAATGCCTGCACATGCAAGCATCCAATTGCTGCATCTTCAAATGTCAGTTTCCATGCCTGTCAGCATTTTATCATTCTTAGGTCATCTTCCCATGATGCTCCTTTACTTATGTTTATAGGAACTCAAACCCTTGACCCAATATAAACAATGGAGCTATCTTCTTAAGTTTCTATTCTGTCTTTCCTGAAGAGGAGGGGGTTGAGAGAGGGTCTCACTAGGTAGCCCAGGCTGGCCTTAAACATATGATCCTCCTGCCACAGCTTCCTGAGCTCTGGAATTACAGGAGTGGGCTGTCATTTGTTCGGTACATGTATGGATGAAGCCTTCTGTCCCTCTGAAGTTTGCTTTTTGTCTATTTGGATTTACTGTCCACCGTATCAACTTTTTTATAGTTGTAAATGTTCCATCCTCCTGAGAAAGACCCCCTTACCACAGAGTGCAAAACACATCCCTTTTGCTTCCCTCTCACACTTTTGCCATTGTGTGTGTTCATTTGGGGAAATGGGAATATATCTTTTATTATAACTTTAAACATTTCTTCTTTGAAATCTGCATTGTCCACGGTGCTGTGTTACACAGGGACATTTTTGTCTTAGTCTATATTATGCACCGAGCACATCCCCTGTGGCATTTTGCCCTCTCCCTCTCCCTTCTCCCTCCTGTAGTCTCCTTCGTTCCTCTAAACCAGCCATCCTCAACTTTCCTAATGCTATGGCCCTTTAAGACAGTTCCTCATGTTGTGGTGACCCCCAATCATACACTTATTTTTGTTGCCACTTATTAATTCATGACTGTAATTTTGCTGCCGTTATGAATCATAATGTAAATACCTGATGAGTAGAGTATCTGATATATGCTTCCTCCCTCCCCCAAAAAAATAGGAGTTGCAGTTCACAGGTTGAGAGCCACTGCCAACAGTTTACTTAGGTTTTCATTTCACGCATACATATGTGTGTATCTCCAATACCTCTATGAGTCTGTTGTGCAATGATGGCTCTGCCTCTTCCTTCCCACATAAATAGCTCTTTTCAACTATTTCACAGAATTTTCACAGCTATTTCCTCCTCCTCCTCCTCCTCCCTTCCTTCCTTCCTTTTAAGCTACTACTAATTTTCTATTTTCCTTGCAAGATTTTATTTGTCTTTTAAAGTTTTCAACCAATGGGTTTTGATCGCAATCACCCTCCTCAACTCCCCCCAGATTCCCTCACACTGCCCAACTAATTTTATGCCTTTTTTAAAGCCTCTAAGACCCATTTGTGTTGCAAATATATACTCTTGGGTGTTGGCCTTCTGCTGGAGTGTGGTTAGTAAAGAGCCATAGTGTAGGGGGTTTTCAAGGGAGGAGCGGGGCGGGGGGGGGGGGGGGGACACAGTGGCATAAAGGGTTTTAGCAGAACAGTGGATCAGGAAGGGTTAATGGAGTAGGAGCAAGAGCAGGGTAGAGGGGGAGGGATGGAGGAATAGCTCACACTAAAGACCCCGTATTAAACCTACTCCTCTAGAAGCTTCCTAAAATATATGCATGCCATGTATAAAGAGAGTTTAAGTGGAGTTACCCTATAGCTGTCTGCCAAAGAGTCTACTAATTTTCTATTTTAGCCTCCATCTTTCTCAACATCTACACAAAGTTATAAGCACACTTATTGCTTCAGAAAAAAAACGTTGAAATGAAAATGTTCAATCTATTGATAAATTCATCAGTGGGTTGTTTGGTACTATACTAACTACCATGCGGTGTGGGCCAGATAGGAAAAATAAGTCCTATTATTCATCCTAAAGGAAGTCCTGCTGTTCAGGAAAAAAAAAACCACCACTGGTCTGAGACATGGAAAATGAGATCACACGAGAGTTCAGGGGGAAAAAGAGGTGGATCCTGGCACAGCCCAGGACAGACTTGTGCTGTGAACAATCAAAAGACCACTCAGTTACTTATGACAAGAATGGGAAATCGGGGATGGCTGGTGGCTCCTAACATGCCATTTCTGTTTTGTCAGTGGTATCATATCTGACCTTTTTCCTGGAGTCCAAATCCCAGAGCACGACTATGGTATTTTGCAGTCAACGATTGTGGACGTCATGATGAACCAGAACCTTCAGCCTGAGTTGTGTATGGTCAAGAAGGTGATACAGTTGTACGAAACTATGCTGGTGAGACACGGCGTTATGTTAGTAGGACCGACAGGAGGTGGCAAGACCACGGTTTACCAAGTGTTAGCAGAAACCTTAGGGAATCTGGAAAAACTGAACACAGGCAATCCTTTTTATCAGCCAGTCAAAACCTATGTGCTTAATCCCAAATCGATCACAATGGGAGAGTTATACGGGGAAGTCAACAATGTGACCTTGGAATGGAAGGACGGTTTGATGGCACTAAGCGTCCGAGCGGCTGTGAATGACACTTCAGAAGATCACAAATGGATAATCAGCGATGGGCCAGTGGATGCTCTCTGGATTGAAAATATGAACACCGTGTTGGACGACAACAAGATGCTGTGCCTGGCTAACAGTGAGAGGATCAAGCTCACGCCCCAAATCCACATGGTTTTCGAGGTAAACGCCTGCTGCGCTGGGAAGGGAAATGGCCATTGAGCTGGCCCATCACTGCGATGTATTGCTTTTATCATTTATCTGTGGAGGTATTTTATTCACTTGCTGAGAACTTACTAATGACCCTTCGTAATAAGTTGAGGACACCTGCCCTATGCTCCCATCTCTCTACGAAATAGAAGCAGAGTTGTTTCTAGCTTCACTTGCTTTCTTTGGGAGACAGATACGCATGTGGCTTGCATAATTTTAAGTTCTAGGCCATTCTGTGAACACATTATCTCACTATACTAGGACTGGACATTACTTTCTCTCTGTAAGAAGGGTGAGAGTCACAGCTACAAAAATTCACAGAAAATACCACCCGTAATCTCGCTGCCCATCACGTATGCAGACTATCTGCTGTGCACCACATATATGGCTAGATGTTAGGATACAAGAATGACAAACGAAAGGGGGAAAGCCGATGCCTAGCATGTACCCTTAAGAAGTAGATAATATTTTAAAAAATCGATAAGAATTAAGATGAAAAGAATTAGATAATACACTGGTGTGGTGAGGCACACCTCTAATTCCAGCAATTGGAAGGCAGGGGAGGCAGGGTAGTCTCATGAGTTTCAGACTAGACCAATCAGGGCTGGGCAGGCAGACCCTGTCAAAAGAGACTGAAAGACACAAACACATAGACAGAGAGAGAGAGAGAGAGAGAGAGAGAGAGAGAGAGAGAGAGAGAGAGAGAGGGAGGGAGGGAGGGAGGGAGGGAGGGAGGGAGGGAGGGAGGGAGGGAGGGAGGGAGGGAGGGAGGGAGGGAGGGAGGGAGAGACAGAGAGACACAGAAAGACACAGAGAGAGAGACAGAGAGAGACACACACACACACACAGAGAGAGAGGTCTGCTTTAAACCTTCACCTAACTTGTCTGTTCCTTTTCCAACTGAACACAGCTCTTACACCTTTGCCACACCCACCCTTTCCGTGTTCGATTCTGCTTTAAGGGCGTGATTCATTAGTGCTGAAGTTGAAAGGATATGAAAATAACCTATTAGCTATTCAACTTCAGGTACAAGATCTCAGGGTGGCCTCTCCTGCCACAGTCAGCCGATGCGGAATGGTGTTTGTGGATCCGGAAGAACTCAGGTGGATGCCTTATGTTAAAACGTGGATACGCACCATCTCCAAAAAAGTAAGTGCAAAGTAAGCGGAATGTCCGCATCCGTGGGGGCTGCCATTGCCCTGCAGTGTACAAATGTGAATTACTCTAGTGTGTGTGTGTGTGTGTGTGTGTGTGTGTGTGTGTGAAAGAAATCCACCCTTTTGGCTTGTCCACAGATGCCTGAACCCTCCAGGAACACACCCATGAGTCTGTTCTATACTACCTGAGCTGCCAGCACTGTGCCCCGGCCTCCTGCCTCCTCTGTCCAGCCTCTCTGCAAACTAGCTCCCTTTCAGGGCCAACATGAAGTGCTCCCTCCAGCCTCACTGCCTCCACCCACCCCCAAAAAAGAGCACAAAAGAGGTTGAGACAATGAACGGTGAAGCAGACTTCGCAGCCTGATGGGTGATCAGAGGAAATCACAATAAAGAAAGAATATTCAAAGTCAGACGCTGATCAGATTTTAGGGTTTAGGAGCCTCTAACATCTCTGGGAGCCAGAGGGAAAGCCTGTTTATCTCTTGACCTGATCATGGGTGCAGAGCACATTGTCACCTCACAGGCATACGGTGTAAGATGTTCTATAACACCAGCCATGGAGGAGAGCTCCTGTTGCTTACATACTTACCATCATCTGGATTTGTGTGCTCGCACTGGATTTGCTTTTCTTCACTGTTCCGTTGCCTATTCTTAGACTTTTGTCTCTTCATACAGACCTTAGAATCAGTTTGATATTACCTACAAAGAGACTCTCTGGAACTTGGACTGAGATTGCGTGGAGCTAATTTATAGATGAAATTTAGTGGAGCTGACCTCTTGGCTTTATTTACTCCTTGTATTTATGAACGTGGCATAGCTCTCTATTTAGGACTTTAGTTTATTTCATCAGAAGAACGTTATCTCGTTTCTCCTAGAGATACAGTACATGATTTGGTTGATTAATGGTTATTAGTTCTTGCTAATATGATGGAATTGTGTTGCATTTTGAATGTAAATTCCAATTGTTCATGCCAGTATATAAAGACATAATTGTCTTCCTTATACTATGTATTAGCCTGTGACCTACAGGGTGACCTAAAACTTTTCTATGTAATTGTTTCTTAGTCCTAGTCTTATTCTGCCAGTTCAGGGAAACATTGTACACAGATAATCTTGTCATCTTTGACTATAGTTTTACCTTTTTTACTTTGTCCTTCCCTTTAGAAAGTTTTTTCTTTGGTTGGTGTTTGGGGGTTTTGTTTTGTTTTGTTTTAGGTTTAGTGAATTCAGAGTGGTTTGGTATTTTCTGTGTATATGTATGTATATATGTATATAGGCACGTATGTATGTGTGTGTGAATGTGTGTGTATGTATGTGCACACACATGCACATGTACAGCCAGAGGGGGACAGCAGATGCTCTGGAGCTAGAGTTACAGGCAGCCGTAAGTCTCCTAACATGCTAGAGCCAAACTCTGTCTTCCTCAGAAGTAGCATGTGCTTTTAACCCCCGCCCATCTCTCCAGCCCCTACTCTCCTGTGCTAACCTGCAAATCTTTGGTTTTATTGTCCTATCACAGTGGCTTGAACTTCCAACACTGTGTTGAACAATAAAAGTGAAGTCACTTTTAAGTCTTTGGAAATTATCCCCTCCACCTTGCTGAGATGATGAAATGTTGCCTTCTCTGCTTCCTCTCTTTTATTGCTCTTAGCTGTCAAAGATTATCAGCCAACACTGGGGTGGAGAGTGTGTGCTAGTACTTTCAGATTTAGTTATAAAGCGAAATCTCTGAACTCATTAGCAAACCAAAGAAGTACAGGGCCTGCTCCACTGCCTGGCATGTCCTCTGTGCATCCCTGCTGAGCTGCGGGTTTCCATGGACTTTGTCTTAGGTTGTGTGATGCTGAAATCCTTTGATCTAAAAGCTACTGAATACACTAGACATATGGATTTTAAAAACTCTCTAAATTTAATTGTATGTTTTACCTTCAGTAAGAATTTACTAGAACATTATTTATTTGCTTCATTTTCAGCTAAATGAAGAAGTTCAAGAATATTTATTGAATCTTTTCAATCGTTATATTGATGACGGGTTACATTTTATAAACAAAAAGTGCACCCAAGCTATCCCACAGGTGGATATCAGCAAAGTGACCACACTCTGTTGCCTGCTGGAGTCTTTGCTGCTCAGCAAAGATGGAAATATCCTATCAATGGTATAAAGTTTCATTTTGCTTTTAAATTGTGTGTGTGTGTGTGTGTGTGTGTGTGTTGGTGTGTGTGTTGGGTGTGTGTGTGTGTGTGGTGGGGTGTAAATGCTTTGGAGGACAACCTTTGGGAATTAGTTTTCTTCCCACCAAGGGTTCAGAGATCAAGAACAGTTTGTCATGCTTAAGTTCACTTACCCATTGAACCCTCCCACCCGTCCTGCATAAAGGCTTCTTATTAGTAGAAAGCTACAAAAACACCATTGTTCTATCAGATTCTTTGTGGATAAAAATACATTTTCTGAAATTTGACCATTTGATTTTTAGTTTAATTTTGCAAGACTAATGACTCAAAGTTAGAAGGGACACCAGAGAACCTGTGGCTTGTTCTTTGACTCAACCTCATTACCCCTGTGGTCTACAACATATTCTAGGACGGGGTCTGCTCAGTCTGCTCAGAGACACTCATGCAGGTATAAAGTGAGCTACGGTGCACTGCTGAAAGTCAGCCTCGGGCTGTGTTTCCTGCTTATACCAGTCCCTCATTTCTTCATCATTTTCCATCATATCGATAAGACAGTGCCACTTTGCAAATCATCAAATAAAACACTCCGTATACTCAGTTAAACTCATGAGTCTAAATAAACAGAGGTCCCAGACATCACGGCTTAGGGGTCGATTCCCATCAGGAAGTAAGGTATTTACACTGTTTCTCTGTGTACTTCCAGGAGCCAATGAAGCTGAACACCGTCCTATGCCAGACTTTTGTGTTCTGTTATTTGTGGTCTTTGGGTGGAAACTTAACTGAAAATTACTGGGACTCTTTTGACACATTTATTCGAACACAATTTGATGATAATCCTGATGCCAGGGTAAGGACCAAATAGAGGTGACGTCACGGCTCTACGTCCTTAAAATGTACAAGTATAACTTTAAGACCTTTCTGTTTTATAATTTGCCATTTTACGAACACTCCAGAAAAAAATGTAGTTAGAAACTTAGAGATTTGAATTAATAGAATTAAACCATAAATAAAAAGGAATACATGAACAGGAAAAGCAACAAGCTTAAGAACCTTAGTCTTATTCATTGTGAGGATTTTTAAAAGTTACTCTCCTCTTTCAGCCATTGGTAACATCTACAGCATTAAAATAAAAAACAAGCAAGCAAGCAATCCTTCAGTGTGCTTTCCCAGGCATTCGATATTAATAAGGCAAATGACCTATAAATTCCTACACCACAGAGGACTACTGAGTCCCAGTTAGTAGGCGTATTCTCACAGCTGGTCAGTACTAACTTGGGAACTACTTTTTATGCATCCCAACCTTGAGCTAATGTGTTATAGCAACTAGGTTCCTCGCCACCACAAAAGGACTTGTAAATATTGAAGATTCAAATGTACCTCGTGTTATTAGACTGAGACTGGAAATACCAGTGCTTGTGGGTTTTCAAAACATTAATGTATATGGATATCCTTGTATGAAAATTGATACGTGCACACAATTGTCCTCGGAGAAACTGGTCCCAGTGCCCCCTGCAAAACTTCGAAGTCTACGGATGCGCAAGTCCCTTCTATCAAATGTGGCACTGTTGGCAAATAGCCCACACACACTCTCCGAATGCTCTAACTCATCACTAGATGGCTTGTAGTAGCCAACACAATGCAGCACATTCAGCACAAACGAGATGTTTGTGAACCACTAACTTGCTGGTTGTCTCACTCATAGTGGTGACTTTAATCTAGGACCTGAAATAATTTCCTCATTTTACTCACCCTGTTCAAATCCTCTCTGAAATTCAATATTTTTTTTTAAATGTAGGATGTGGAATTCTTTATTTTTAAGGTAGGGTCTCACTATGAAGCTCTGGTTTTGAATTCACTGTATAGACCAGGCTGTCCTAAAACTCACAGAGATCCACCTGCTCCTGCCTGCAGGCGACAGGCTTAAAGGTATGTGCCACCTCTGGCAAATGGAGAATTCTTTTCATGACATTTCTGTTATCCCATAACCTTCTCCTGCTGAAGGATTTGTGTCGGCCATTTTGTACTTTGAGCTGTAATTTGCACATCTTTGGGTTGCAAGAAAATTTTTTATTCTATCATTTTTTATTTGAAAGATTATTTATGTGCGTGAGTGTTTTGCCTGCATGTATGTGTGCCCACCACACATGTGCCGTGCCCACAGAGGCTGGAGGAAGGAGTTAAAGTCCATTGTGAGCCACTGTGTGGGTGCTAAAAACTGAGTCTGGATCCTCTACAAGAGCAGCAAGTGCTTAACTTCTGAGCTCTCCCCAACCCTGGTCTGTTTTATTTAACACGGTTTTCTTTAGTGTCCCTCTTCACGTGGACTCAGGAGCCCTGACACTATTTAAAGAGGAAAATCAGTTGACAATAACAGGGGTGATGATTTAACAGCAAACCTGACACTGTCTTTCTCTCACCCCTAATAGGGTATGGTGATGGATAGGGTGTGAGGATTATCACAGCTAAAGAAAGTTGTACTGAATAAGTAATGGGGCAAATCGTAAGAAAATGGAGGAAAACAAAAATCACAAAATCCAATTGAGCAAAGTAAAAATTAAAAGAAAAGAATTAAGAAGTCTGTTACGGGGATGGGAAACATGCTCAGAGGTAAAGTGCTTGCCTAGAAGAGAGAGAAAAAGCAGGAGGGAGGGAGGAAAGGAGGGAAAGAAGGAGCAAAGGAAAGAAGGAAGGAAGGAAGGAAGGAGGGAAAGGAAGGAGGGAAAGGAAGGAAAGGAGGTGGGAGGGAGGAAGAAGAGAAGGAAAGGAAGTGGGAGAGAGGAAGGAAGGAAGGAAAGAAGGAAGGAAAAAGGGAAAGAGGGAAAGGAAGGAAAGAAGGTGAAAGGGAGGAAGAAGGGAAGGAAAGGAAGTGGGAGAGAGGAAGGAAGGAAGGAAGGAGGGAGGGAGGGAAAGGAAGTGAGAGGGAGGAAGAAGGGAAGGAAAGAGAAAAGGAAAAAGAAGGAAAGAAAATGAAGGTTGGGAAAATAAAAGACACGTGAAGTCAAAGTTTGAGAACCCCCGTCACTATTTCTTCCTGACCGGAAGCTCCCATCCCCTGGATGGTCTGATGGAGGTGAAAAAGGATACTTGTACCTTAAGTAAAAACAGAATAAGGAGGGCCTCTGCAGGGTTCAAGTCTGTTAGGCTGGCCTGTCTCTCTTCCCTGCTGAGCAGGGGTGGCAGGGGTGTGCCATCTCTCCTTGGAGTTTTTCAGCCAACAGCATGGCTGCACTCTGGACATAGTTCCCACCCTGCCGGGTACCATCTTCTTTCTGCACGTGTCAAACTTTAATGTCCCAGGCCCCAGAGGGCTTGGGGGCTGGTGCCCATACAGACAAGTAGGCGCACACATGAATAAAATGAATAAAATGAATATGTAAGTGAATAAATCGCCATCCCAAAACTCTGTAAGCCAGAGACAGGAGGACCTCTGGGGCTTTCTAGCCACTAGCGTAGTTCCAGGTTCAGTAAGACTCCATCTCAAATAAATAAGGCAGAGAATGAGAGAGTAGAACAGCCTAATGTCCCCAACCTGCCTCTGCACTCACCCACACCACGTGCACACACACACACACACACACACACACACACACTTATTGCATGCACGCATTCACGCGTGTTCGAATGCATCCCCACTGCAGCTAAATCAAAATGTAGGCAATTAGCCTCTGATATTTGAACAAATTCTTCTTTAAGAGGAAAAAACATGGAATTCAACTCTATTCCTGTTCTCTGCGTTTGTCTTTGTGAATATTTCTGTGTGTCAAAGCTACCCACTGACATTCGATTCTGTACTTCAGCTTCCGAGTTCTGGAGATCTGTGGAGCGTTCACGTAGACTTCGACACCAAACGCATGGACCCATGGGAACGAATCATCCCCACCTTCAAGTACAGCAGGGAGGTCCCATTCTTTGAGATGCTGGTCCCAACAACAGACACGGTGCGCTACGGCTATCTAATGGAAAAGCTGCTGGCCGTCCGCCATTCGGTGCTGTTTACGGGAACAACCGGAGTTGGCAAGGTAGGAGCATCCGAAGTGCTGTCAAAATGACGGCGCTGTGGAGTTAGGGTCCTCAGCATCAGGACTAACAGTATTTCCCAGGAGTCGGGGAAGGGTTGTTTTGCTGCTTTTTGTTTTGTTTTTTTTTAGATCATTATTACCTTTTTCTGAAGAATTTCACTCTGCAGAATCCATACTGACCCTGGGATTTCCCCCAAAGTTTATCAATTTATCAATTTCTAAATGTATCCTCAAGTTGGTCTTCTATACCAGGCTTTGCGGTTTAGGGGTGTCTGTGTACTTCTGCAGCTGTCACGTGTCACCTGGATAGACACTACCCAGGAACAGTCACAACTTCAGAGACATTTCAATTTGGAAAGGGGATTTGGGGAAGTGGAGAAGATATTTAGAGGAGTCTGCATAAACCAGGATTCACTGTATTATCTCTAAGAAATATGGGCCACCGTGAGGTCTCAGCAAGTGAAGGGGCTTGCTGCCAAGCATGGCTCCCTGAGTTCAGTCCTTAGGGTCCAAAAGGTGGAAGGAGAGAACCAGTTTCTGTAAGTTGTCTTCTGACCTCCACACATGAGCATCATAATACACACACACACACGCACATGCACACGCATATAAATATAAATTTTTAAGACTTTTCAAAAAAATAAATGTGGGTTTACCTCTAACCAGACTGGACACTAACAGATAAATTTGGTATGACACTAAGACTTTTTTCTGAGTTAGATCTGACTCAAATATTTCTTTAGTTCTGATGAATGTACCTGAAAATCAATGTCCAGAGTGAAACTGATCCACCATTACTTCTTCTATCCTGTGTCTCATTTATGGCACTGAGTGCTGGGCCAGTACAAGGCTGCTACTGAAAAGGTATCACATTTGGGTATAAAATCAATTAACATATTCTCTTTTTGTTCAAAGTCTGTTATTGCAAAAGGACTGCTGAATAGAATTCAAGAATCATCTGGCTATGTCCCCGTTTATCTAAATTTTTCTGCCCAAACTTCATCCTCAAGGACACAAGAGATCATTGAGTCAAAACTGGAACGAAAAAGAAAAAATATCTTAGGTGAGAGCCATCGTCACGGTTTTGTTTCGAGCATTCATTCAGCCAGTAAGTCGCATACAAAGAGAGCAAGCTGAGGAAACCAACTTGTCTTGCAGCAGCCCATTTTTGTGGCAAGCAGCCTGTTCCTCTGAGGGAAGCGCTGATCTCTCCTACAGGCCCTAAGCATCACGCTGAGGGCCGTGCCTCAGCACAACTTTGTGCAGAATAAAGTAAGGGGGTTGTGCTAACGGTCATTTTTCTCATCTAATATCTCACTGCGAACTGCAAGCCATTTATTTCTCCCACCACCATGCCAGCTGCTCTTGTTGTTGCTGTGACAATACCTGAGAGAGGCAATATAAAGGAGGAACTTGTTTTGGCTCATGGTTTAAAAGGAAGGCTAATCATAGCAGGGGAAGCATGGCGGCAGGGGCAAGCAGGTGGTCACACCACATCTGCTGTCAAGGCTCACCTTGCTTTCTCTATTTTATTTATTTATTTTTATTCACTTTTCATTCATTCTGGGATCCCATGGGATTGTGCCAGCCACATTCAGGGTTAATCTTCCCTTCCCTGTTAAATTTCTCTGGAAACGTTCTCACGAACAGACCTGGACTCCAATCCGAGTCAAGGATGGAGACTAACCATGGCAGCCACGGTTATCCCAGTTCATCTGCAGGCTCCGAGACTCCATGGCTCCTCTTCCCTCCACCCATGACTCTCAAACCGCAATTGATTTCCATGTGTTTAAACTGACAAATGTCTTTATAACTGGCACATGGAGTTTCTGGATTCAGTTGAAAGTAACATGATATTAGGTTTGTCTTCAGTTGGTGTTTTCAACCAAGTTTTAGCATCTCCTTCTCTTTCCCTTATTAGCTAGGTTTTTTTTTTTAATTGGTGTCATTGTTGTTGTTTTAAGTGTAATTTTCCTATCACAGGGCCAATGTAAAACATCAACCCCAAGCCTAATTAAAAGTCAGCCCTAGTCTCTGTTGTAAGTCAGATTGGCAGCTCTGGGTAGCATGTGGTGATTTTGCTAGCCCTCTTTTCCTGTAGAGGTCCTGATGTGTAGAGGAAGAAGACAGAATAAATTAATGTTTTGTCCCTCCCACCCTCCAGGAGTGTAAGTTCAACCTTAGGAGAGCTTCACTTAGGAGAGCCGCAGCCCTCCAGATGGGTGCCTGACAGCTCAGCACCTTTCCACATTGTCTACCATGTGCTGACCTCCACATGCTAACAGTGGGGTTGCCAACTGCCTCACTGTCTCCTTTGGCTTCCCTTGCTCAGTTAAACACAGGGCAGGCAGCAGATGCCAGTCTGTTGGTTTTCTTCGCTTGTTTGTTTTGTTTTGTTTTTTGCATGAGCTCCAAATTTTTATGAATGATTCTCTTAAGGCATTTTCCATGCTAGGATCTTGCCACATGGCTTCTCTGGGGCAGAAGATGGAGTGGCGCTCTGAATTAGCTGCAGTTGCCTCGGAACCCCCACCCATGACTCATCTCAACTGCAGGGCTATGGCTGTTTTCTGGGAGCCAGAGTAGGGAAGCCGCCTCTTGGGCTTCCTTCCTTCCTACTGGGATTTTTCACTGATGGGACTGGGATGGTTTCAAATGTCAAAGCCTGCTTTCCTTGTGGAGGCCGATGAGGTTCAAGAGTTTGGTATCCCTCAGGCCACACAGCTGGTCAGGGAAGAGGTCCAGACCCCACTGGGGAACTAGCGTCACCAAGTGTTTCTGAGCGTAAGGGTGAGGGACCGCATGAGATGACAATGTGAAAACCTTGGTCAGGTCGGCTTATCTCCCGGCAGAGGGTAGATGGACAGATCCAAATGCCTCAGGGTTCCCCCATCCCCAATAACATTACACCGAGGACGAAGCTTCAAAGTGAGCTTTTGTGAGGACAGATCACTTCTAAGCCACAACAACAAATCGTCTAATGTTTTCTAAGGGCAAATTGTGATTCTTTTTAAAATTCCTTCTCTTCTTCCAGGAGCACCAGGAAATAAACACGTGGTGATCTTCGTTGATGATCTGAATATGCCCCGGCTGGACCGCTACGGCTCCCAACCACCAATTGAACTGCTCCGGCAGTATCAAGATTTTGGCGGGTTCTACGACAGAAACAAACTCTTTTGGAAAGAAATACAGGTTAATTTTAGATTTCACATTAATCGGTGTGTTCGAAGATGGAAGATTATTTCCATCTCTGGAAATACTACAAACACAACAGACAGGGTAGCTTCACCTATTATAATTCTAAGGGCTAGAAGCTCAGGATCAAGGGGTGAATGGCATCCACACCCCTCGAAGACTTCCGTCCTCGATTTGTAGATGACCGTCTTCTCCTCATGTCCCTACCTGGGTTTGTCACTCTGTTTTCTATTGTTAGTAACAGTTGCACGGGATAGGTAAGTCACAAAGTGATGTCTTGTGGACCGTGGTTTTTGATCCAAGACAAGAGGCCACACATGGTGCCACATTTCTTGCTGCATCACTGGGACAGCCAAGTGGTAGGTGACAATGGAAAGATGTAAGCAAGCTCCTCTTCAACCCAGACAGGGAACCAATGGTAGGCCAAAATAAAGGTGCCATCAAAATCCAGCCTGCTAAACCAATCAGTCTGTTGGGCTTATTCACGCTTACAGGTGTGGATAACAGGTCACTTGCAGGAACGTGGATAACTGAAAAGCAGCTACAGCGCTGGATATATTGGTCCACACATCTAATCCCAACACTTGGGAGGCAGGAACAAGTGGAAATCTGGGACCAGGGCAGCCTGGTCTACATTTATAAGTTCTAGGGCAGCCAGAGTCACAGAGTGAATCCCTATCTCAGAAGGAAAAACAAGTGAGCATATGTCTCCCAAAGGCCCACCCCACCCCAACCCCCAAACTCAGCATGGGTGACAACTCAGCAAAACTGGATCAGGAGTGCCCTTTATTGCTTGTTTTTTTTTTTTTTTTTAAATATTTCTCTTTAATTGCGTACCAATTCTGGGGTTTGCATATGTCCCATGGCGTCCAGAAGAAGGCGTCTGGTCCCCTGGAACTACAGGAAGTTGTGTTACCTGATGTGGGTGCTGAGAAGAAAAACGCTGCAGCAGCAAACTACAGTCTCCTGTGAGAGCAGAGTGTGTTCTTAAACACCGAGCCCTCTTGCCAGCCTCCGGAGTGGTACTTTTAAAGATACAGGCCTGACACTGTCAACCGAGCAGCCAAGATGGTGGTTTTTCATTATGAGATAAAGCTGTGCATAGTAACCTCAGAGAGTCATGGGGTTGCAAATGGCTGGCTCATAATCGGTCCTCCAAAGAGTGTTGCTTCTGAGCCCTGATATTAGGGAGGACAGACCTTATCTTCTGTTGTCTGCAGGGTGACCCAGGTTGCTTTCTGTCCACACAGGATGTAACGATTGTCTCAGCATGCGCACCTCCGGGAGGGGGCCGCAATCCTGTGACGCCCCGCTTCATCAGACACTTCAGCACGCTGTGCCTCCCCATGCCCTCCGAACACAGTCTGAAGCAGATTTTTCAGGTGAGCCCAGATTCTAACTTAAGCAAGACGGAACAAAGGAAACATGGACTGTGGCTCCCATAGTCAAAATATCAAAATAGTCCACTGGACTGCTAGGGACCCCATGACCTCTTTTCTAAGCAGGAATCATGTGAGCATGGGTACCCGAAGAGCCCCTGGGGTGGTGTGCGTATCACTGACTTCTGTGTCTGTGGTCTCACATTTACTCCTAAAAAGGGCAGATCTCTTCCACTCTCCAGCCCTTACCTCCATGCACATTTGAGACCTGACCCCCCCGGGTCTGGATCCCTCGATTAAACCACACAACTCTCAGGCAGATCCAGACATCATCGACTCTCTCGTCATCACTGTAAACAACGAACCATCTTCCTCCTGCCTGAACTAACCTCCCCGAGGAACCACTTCCTCAACAGGAAACACACTGTTCCCTTAACCTAGAAGCACTACTCATCAGAGCATCCTGTGATGGGAAACATTACCCTGAAAAGAATGGGACATTGGTCCTGGGCCATCTACTGTCACCCCAGGTGGGGTCTTGGAGTGGGCTGCAAGTTGACAGAGAGAGAAAGGAGCCCAGGAAGAGAGAGTTCTTGAGTGAACACAGTCACAGAGACAGAAAATGGGAATTTCATTGGAACTCCCAAACCAGCTGTGAATTCCACTCAGCCAACCCAAACAACCACAAATCACAAGAAAGGGCCTGTGCTTGGCAGAATATTCTGAAATAAGCAAGTGCTTGATGCGCAGGTACCTTTGTCTTGGAACTTAGCCTTCTAAGTTTGCACATGAGAAACAGTATCAAAACTGGAGTATTTGAAAGACAAATATTGGGTTTAAAAAAAAAAAAAAAAAACTCTCTCCATTATGTTTCTGGTTCTAGGCCATCTTGAATGGCTTCCTGGCTGACTTCCCAGAAGCAGTAAAGCAAACGTCATCAAATATTGTAGAAGCCGCAGTTGAGATTTATAACAGGATGAGTGTCGATCTCCTGCCAACCCCAGCCAAGTCCCATTACGTCTTCAACCTGAGAGACTTATCCAAGTGTGTGCAAGGTAGTTTCCTCATTCTTGCTTCTGCATTTCCATTGCGCTCCACAAACTCAGAATCATGTGCACCCAGGTGTAAATGATTCAACTGGACAACTCCTAGCATGATAGTTAATCTCAGCTGTCCACATAATAAGATCTAGAAACACTCAGGAAAGGGCCTTCTTGGCATGGTTAATTGAGGTGGGAAGGCCTGCCCACTGTGGGTGTTGCTATTCCCTAAGTCGCAGATCCGGGCTATGTAAGAAGTGAGCTGAGCATATTGTTTCTCCACTTTGCTGTTTCTGCTGCCTGGCTGTGGATATGCTGTGCACGGCCACCCCACCCTTGCTCATGCTCATATGGCCTCCCTGGAGAATGGACTGGAACTGTGAGGGAAAAAATCTGTGAGAAAAACCTTCCTTCTTCCTAAGTTGCTTGTGTCGGAGTATTTTATCACAGCAACAGAAAAGTAACTGGGACAGAGAACATAACTTATTCAAGTCTCCTTACACTCCTACCTCATACTGAACTCCAGAACCTTCCTAAATCTCCAGCCCCACCCCCACTTTAACCTTCCAGCTAAGGGTGAGGAGTAGAAAGCTGAAAAATAGAAGCAAGCAGACCAGAGATGCTGCATCTCCCAAGCTCCCAGACAACCTGCCTTTTTCTGTCCTGATCTGAACTGGCCCTGTACAAAGTTCCATCTCTGCCTTCCTCATCTAAGACTTGGTTCTTACAATTCCCACATTGCTTTTATACTATCCTCTTCTATAAGATCATTCCCAGCATCATTTTTGCAAATCCAAAAAGACATCCCACTTTTAAAAATTAATCCCTCTTATTTTTCTAGAAAGACTCCTGTAAAAACAAAACAAAGAAAAAAAAAAACAACTGGCCTCTCCTCACGATGCTTCCAGTTCTAACTTTCCTATGTGTCAGTCAAAGCTTATAGCTAACACTGGGCACAACCCTGTTTCCCATAGGCCAGAGATCAGTGTTTGGCACTGCCCCTTCACCCCACCTCAGCTGCCCCTTCACCACACCCCAGCTGCCCCTTCACCCCACCCCAGCTGCCCCTTCACCACACCCCAGCTGCCCCTTCACCACACCCCAGCTGCCCCTTCACCACACCCCAGCTGCCCCTTCACCCCATCCCAGCTGCCCCTTCACCCCACCCCAGCTGCCCCTTCACCCCACCCCAGCTGCCCCTTCACCGCACCCCAGCAGCCCAGGGTGCAAGCTCTCCTGTCCCCTACTCTCTCCCTGGCTGCTGTCAACCCACTGGCATTTACAGCTGCTCCCCATCCCCATCTTAAAATCATGGCCTGGGTTCTGTACCTCAGTCAAGGTTTTGTTCAACCTCAGCTATCCTCTGTTCCAGAGAGCAGCCTCCCCTCTGAGCATGCCTCCCACATCCTACAGGCTTCTCGATGTTCTCCCTCAGCTGCTCAGCTCAATTTCCCCAACTTGCAGATTGAACGTAGGCACTTAGCCAGCTGCACTGATACACACCTTTAATTCCAGCATTCAGAAGGCAGAGGCAGGCGGGTTTCTATGAGTTCTAAGCCAGCCTGGTCTACGTAGTGTGTTCTAGGATAGCCAGAGCTACATACTGAGATCGTGTCTCAAAAATCAAGATTCTTGCTCCATCCCTCTACTACTGGCCGTGGGTATCCCTGCCTTAGAGGGACCGTCATGAACTCCTCTGGTCATGAGCCTTGATGACCTCCTCCCACTCATAAACAACACCCTCTACAAAATAAATCTCAAATCTAATCACTGCTTTCCATCCCAAGCTGAACTTAAGTGTTTTCTACTTTATTAAACTGTTATAAGTGATTCCATAAATACATTTTTTTTCTTTTCCCCTTTTCTTAAAAAAAAAAAAAAAAAAAACAAAAAAAACAAAAAAACACACAGGTATTCTCCAATGTGATCCAGGAACAATAAGAGAAGAAGTTCAGATATTTAGACTGTTTTGCCATGAATGTCAAAGAGTGTTCCATGATCGCCTGATCAACAATGAAGACAAACACTACTTCCACGTCATTTTGACAGAAATGGCCAGTAAATATCGTTTTTTTAACTGGGTTTCTTACTTACTTTTAATATTTTTTTTTATATTTTCAGAAAAACAATTGGGTTTTCATAGAAGGGAACTGAAAATGAGTTTATTAGTCTTGGGCATTCGAAAGTAAAATTTTTGATAAGTCAAATGCATATAAATATTATGACAATGAATCAAATCACTAAAATAAAAGTTTGATGGTCCTAATCAGGTATGAATCAGAAGTAGAGACAGGAAAGTGGACAATTGAAATTTTGTCTAGTAAAAAGCCAGAATATCATGTTTCCTCTCTCAAGGAAGGTGAGGGGGGGAGAGAGGGGGGAGGGAAACAGAGGGAGGGGGAGAGGGATATTGATAAACAGTGACAGCAGACAGAAGTAGAAGGAAGAAGCAGTCTGAACTGATGTGGAAGGAAACAAAAGAAGGTTGTGAATGAGCAAAAAGACAAATATCACACGCCTTCTGTCATAGGGGATCTAGGTGTGTGTGTGTGTTTAGTTATAAGCGCATCTATGTGATACATATGTCACATGTATGGCATAATGGAGAATCTAGGGGTAGCTATATTTAGTTATAGTTATATGCAGTTTGTGGGATATGTGTGTATACACATGCATGTCACACATGTATGGCATCATGGAGGAGTCTAAGTAAATATAGATCCATGGTTATATACATATGTCACACATATGTGACATGGACACAGATACGTTTAGTTAAGGGACAGAGGATTAGGAGGAAAGGGAGAAGGAAGACAAAGGAGGGAAAATACAAACAAAAATAATGCTCTACATGTATCCAAATGGCATAACGAAACCCATGGTTTCATGTGCTAACTAAAAAATGTATTTTAACTGGGTATAGTATTTCATTTCCACAGTCCCAGCACTCAGAAGGCTCCAGCAAGAGGATTGCACTAAGTCTGAGACCAGCTCGGCTACAGCATGAGACTCTTAAAAAATATGCATTTAATTTTTTAAAAAAGATAAAAAGAAGTGATGATAGTTCTAAAATGTTCCTTTTTATTAAATAAGTATTCAATATGTACTATTTAACCAAAAGCTTTAGTACTTACTAAATAACGAAATCTGGGAAATCATCCACCCAACTAAAATGGCATGTTGTTGACATGACTCTCTCTGTTTTCATATCAAGTGCAGATATGAATCTGTAGATCTCATTCGAGCGCTGCATTTAAACTGATCCCCACAGTAAAGTTGCTTTTGTGTTCTAACAGACAAGCACTTTGGGATTACAATTGACCTGGAATACTTTTTAAAGAAGCCCATCATATTTGGTGATTTCATTAAGGTGAGCGGTCTGTTGCCTGACTTACTTAAAGGCATCTGCTGTTTTCCAGAGCAGATTCATCTACACAAAGGTTTTGCATTAGTGAAGATTAAACACCTAAGCCAGGTGTGGACAAGCTCCAGTTCCATGGGCCAAACCTGCCGGCTGCCTAGGTCTTAAAATACGGCTTATCCCAACACAGCTCCCTCTTTTGTGTGCAGCTTTCTGGCCACCGTTGCCCAATGATAGCAGAGTACAGTGTCAGAGCCAGAGACAGGGTGCTCTGCAAGGCCAACTATTATTTACTATCTGGTCCTTTGCCGCAAGAGTTACATGTTTTGGTGATAGTGCAAACCAGAATCATCAGGAGGAGGTAAGGAGGCTTAGTCCCTTTACTTGGGACCAAGTTCCTGTGTTATACCGAGCTGTGCAATTCCTGATCAAACACTTCCGGAAGCTTCATCTTTAAAGAAACTGTCCTCTTCATTTCAAAGAAACTTTAATCAGTAGCCAAACATTCTTATATTTAACTACCTTTTATATCATTGTAAGTTTCTCTTCCATTCTTCCAAAAGCATCAACACATGGGCCTACTATTACCCTTTGAGCCTTCCTGGAACAAATCTTCCAATTCCCTCCTCCCCAGCCCCACTTATACAGAAAAAATGCCCTCTGCTTCCACCAAATTGACTCTTACCTGGGGGAATAAGGCCTTGGTGTCTCAGAGCCAAGAGCCACACCCATTTTGTTCGCCAAGGTCTCAACCTCACACACAGAACAAAGGTACCTCACTGCCTGCCTAGCAAAGCTAATGATCTGATAATAAATTAACCGGTCCTTCTATAAGCTATATATGCAGGGCCTCACTCCAGATGAGTATTACCACCAGACATGGGGGAAAGGAGAGTTTATTTGTGTGGAATACAGCTATTTAAAGTTATCATTTAAGAATGAAGGCTCAGCAGCCATAGATGCCTATACAAGTCCTGTACAAGGTTAAAGCTGCCGGTATTCCCCAATAGGTGAGATGCACCTCACTAAGGAGCTATTGGCAGGTAGTGGCTGATGAGGGAGGAAGAGTCAGTTTTATTCGAGGACGTGGCCCAGAGGGTTGAGTGTGCCTGTACGCTCTAGTGTGCAGGCCTACACTTGTGGACATACAGGTAGTACTGATTGGACTCCGTGGTTGTAAAACTTAATCAATTGATTAATTAAAAAAATAAGACATCATGAATTAAGAAGTGGTAGAGAGGGAGGTCTCAGAGGAGTTGAAGGGCAGATAGATATAATCTTGATAAATTTATCAGCAATTTTTAAAGAGAAAGAAAGACCAGGTCAAATACAACAAAGTAAGTAGAAATGAATAAAGCACAAGAGTTTGTTTTCACTAATGACATTTGCTATGTATTTAGTGATAGCATTACCAAATAAAAGAATAAACAAGGCCCAGAGAGATGGCTTAGTCAATAAAGTGCTTGCCTAACAAGCATGAAGACATAGGTCTTAGTTAGGGTCTTACTACTGTGAACAGACACACGACCAAGGCAACTCTTATAAGGACAACACTTAATTGGGGCTGAGTTACAGATTCCGAAGTTCAGTCGTTATCATCAAGGCAGGAGCATGGCAGCATCCAGACAGGCATGGTGCAGGAGGAGCTGAGAGGTCAACATCTTTATCTGTAGGCCGATAGGAAACAACTGACTCCCACATAGGATCTTAAAGTCCATGCCCACAGTGACACAGCGACTCCAACAAGGCCACGCCTACAAATAGTGCCACTCCCTGGGCCAAGCATATTCAAACCACCACAACAACAGAAGTTCAAATTCCCAGAACTCCACGTAAAAAGCAGTATGTGTATGCATACAGTATATGTAGTATTGTGCAGTATGCACATATAGCTAGTCCATTCCTAGCAACAGCAATATGAGAGACAGAGATTGGGTATCACTGGAAACTACAGACCAGCCATGCTGGCCTACTTTTCAAAGTTCTGGGCCAATAAGACAGAAATTGGAAAGCTTCCAAGGACAGACATCATCCAAGGTTGTCCTCTGACCTCCACAATAGAATATCCAAAACTTCACACACACACACACACACACACACACACACACACACACACACATATTAAATGATTTCAAACTCCTTTCTGCATGAATTTTATTGCAGAAATCATTTTGACATTACAACCTACCACTGGGAAAGGTAGAGTGAAATAATTTTCCAGATTGTCTGTGTGTGTCATACATCTATATAAGGCAATTGACCCAACATGGTGTGTTCCCATAAATCGCCTTACAGTTTGGAGCAGATAAGTCTGACCGCGTCTACGATGATTTGCCTGACATGGGGAAAATTGAGAGTGTTCTTCAGGACTATCTCGACGACTATAACCTCACAAACCCTAAAGAAGTGAAGCTGGTGTTCTTCCAGGATGCCATAGAGCACGTATCAAGGTACAGTGCCTCAGGCTCCTAGGCGCACTTGATCTTATCCGTTTTCATGAAAGATAAAACTTTAGATGCATTAGGAGATGATTTAAAGGCCCATAGATATTTTATACCCCACAGATATTTTATACGGTTTTAAAAAGATTATATTTATTTACTTGTGTGTGTGTGTGTGTGTGTGTGTGTGTGTGTGTGTGTGTGTGTGTTGCCTGGGGTAGCCAGACAAGGATGTTAGATCTCCTGGAGCTGGAGCTAGAGATACAAGCAGTTGTGAGCTGCCAGGTGAGGGTGCTGGAACAAAACCCAGGTCCTCTGGAGGAGCCCTACATGCTCATAATTACTGAGCCTTCTCTCTGTCCCCAAAATAATTTCTAAATGCCCAAAATAAATTTTCTATAGAATCCCATAGGTTGTATTGCTAAATATTGAGACATTAGACTTACTAATGCGTGTGGGGTGTTGTCTACATGTATCTATGTGCACTGTGTGCATGTCTGATACCATGGGTGGTGAAAAGAGGGTGTTGGAGCCCCCAAAATTGGATTTACAGGTGGATAAACCAATTTACATTGGATAAACCACCATGAGGGTTCTGGGAACAAACCCTGAGTTCTCTGCAAGAACGAGTGTTCTTAAGCACTAAGCTGTGATTGCAAAGCGTTAATCAATTTTATTTCTTTGTTTTTATTCTTCTCTTGTTATAAATAGTATCTAAAGTGATTTAAAAGATATATTGGGCTAATTACACATCTGCCTACAAAGATAGCTCAAGGTTATAGTAGACATCGTTAAACACTGATGATAGTTCTATCTGCTCAGAATTGTAACTCCTGCCCACTTACAGCTAGCTTGCTCTCTTTTTTAGAAAAAATTTTATTGGATATTCTCTGTATTTACATTTCATGCAGCTAGCTCTCTTGAAGGGACATTCCTCGCATGTGGGCACTGAGCCTGAATATCTTTCAGTGCTCAAGATACACACCACGTTATAGAGTAGTTCATGTTGTTTTAGCTAATTCTGAGTGTTTAAATGATCTTTTCAAGTGAACCAGCATTTGCTGCCTGTGACTCCTGGGGTCAAATCCTTCCTAGGGAGCAAGAACAATAATGGTACTCAGTGAGTGTGTAAAGCCATGATACATGGCATCATGTAACGGTCATGATCCCCCCTTAACTCTGTATCCCAATCTCTTTGTGAATACAGTTCAGAGAACCTCCCACCGGACTGTTTAGACACACACCGATTGGCTTTATTTCACCATTGTCTTTCGTGATTATAGGCAGCTCTTTTGGGGTGTTTCTCGTAGTTTCATCAGACAGTACCTGGAGTACCCGGCACATCTCTGTCCTCAGATGCTCTCTCCTCATGCCTCTCTCTTGACAGCACTAAGGGTGTTTGGGTTTCACCAAATGATGGCCCCGGCACCAACAACAAGGAGAGAAGTCACATGGCCTATAACTTAGTTATTCCATCATACCTAGTCTTTCTGTCGAAACAGCCACACAGGCACACGCAGGCTCATACAAAGAGAACGGTGCTCTAGCCCTTGATAGGATCGAAGAACAAACTAGACCAGAGACAATATTGCAGCCAACTCACAGAGGATGCCACAGGAAAACTAGGCGCACTCTCCCAAGTCTTGCTACTGAATGGCAGGCTTAGGAATCGTATTCCAACCTTTGCCTCTAATTCCATTGCAGGTCTCCCAAACCAGAACAGGTTCAACTTTTCATTAAAGCTCCATTGGTGCTTTAGAATTATTCCTTTACTTATCTCTCAGCTTCCCCCTTGCCAGGCACAGCCATCCTGGATCACACCAGCAATACAATGGTTGTACCTCCAGCACTTGGGAGAGTGAGGAAGGATTGCTACAAGTTTGAGACTGGCCTGGGCTATTATACCAACACTTGTCTCGAATCCATCTCCTCTAAAAGGTTATCCTGGATCTTTCATGTAACTTACTAAAAGAGAATTTCCAGCCTTCTATATGAATTTCTGATACTGCACTTTGAAAGCAGTACCCATCTATGGGGACATATTTTTGTAACTATCAGTTAGAAATATTAGTGTGAGTCCCTTGATCTACAACTATAGCAGAACTTTAAGCAGCATTAGGGTTTTGTTTATACTCACGTTGGACACATTTTAGGGCTGGTTCTTATTCAGCTGACAACCCCGAGGATTTTATCACATAAATAAAGTCTCCCATGTGTCCTACATTTCTGCTCTGAACTCAAATTCAAGAAGTCATGTTTGCCACAGCTTGCATTGTAAGATGACCGTTTGTCTGTCACTGGGTTGTCAAGATGCTACTTAGTCCTCATCTGTTCTTTGACCAACATACCCACATGCTATATCTGAGCAACTTTCATTCCCATAAAGAAACCTCATTTAAAACACGATAATACTCCTTGAAGAAACTATTTTTGCATTTTCTATTTTGTTTTTAAGAATTTGTTGATACCATCACTCCCTGGGGAGGTCTTGTGATCATCGATATTCAGGTGTGAACTGCTTGGGTATTGCTCCCTCTCGTACATTCCTCCTGGCTTCCTAAACTTCTTTTTGCTAATTTTTTTTTTAATTTTCTCCTTTCTTCTTCTGTATATCTTCATATTCACTTAGGATAGTTTTACAGATGGTCTCTGATCCACAATGACTCAGTCTCTCACTGTTGTCTTGTAAAATGACACCTCGAGGCCTGTTGTGTGACCAGCTCATATTGATTCATTTCTATGGGGGAAACCTCTTATTCCTGCTTTTGATGCTCACGAAATTTTTAAGTTGTGTCAAAAATTTAGATCTCAGAAATAGAAGTAGATGTGATTCCAATCCTTCAATGAGTGTGCGTGTGTGCGTGTGTGTGTGTCAGTCAGAAGACAACTTTCAAGAGTCAATTCTTTCCTGTATAACTTTTATTTGTCAGAAGTAATTGTCATTTTGGAGGCTTACTGCTGAATAAGTTCAATCTTTCTAGCTTTTTCTGAACTCTGGCTGGCCAGTTCAACTCAGTTGTTCTGGCTCAAACATCTCTCCAAGATGACTGACTCACTCTGGCTTCTCTGCTTCTCTCTGAATTGCTCTGCTTGGCCTCAAAATAATCCTGGCAATTCATTCTAATCTTCTGGCTCCTTCTTATTCTCTGGCTTCAACAGCCTCTGCTGACCTGCACTGCATGAACTACACTGATTGAACTAATTCAACTGAACTGATTTGAATTCAGCTGAACTCCACTCTGAACTCACTGAACTGGCTCAACTCAAATGTACTGAACGCAACTGCTAAACTGACCTCTCCCCCTGCAATGTTCGTAAATAGCTTTGCTCCTGAGAGTGGGGCATATTTTATCTCTGACTCATTCTGTCAAATCTTTCTCTGACTCATCACTTTGTCTGTTCCTCAGTTAGATGTCATCATTTGGGATTAAAGGATTCAAGCTAGAGAGATTAAAAGTGTGTACAAAGGTCATTATCTGTATTTGAGCCGGATCACTCAGACCTAGAAGGTCATTAGAGTTGATCAGAGCAGCCATGTTGCTGGATTAAAATTTCTCTACACTTTCCTTCTACAGTGAAGGTCCTGGAGGTTGAACTCAGGTCTTCAGGCTTGGTAGCAAGTGCCCTTAAGCCATTGAGGCCAGCCTTTCTTGCTTCTCCTTCTGCAATTGCTGTCATGTAGCCTCTAAAATTGTATTTGCTCCCCATGGCTTATCTTCCTTTGCTTGTGTTTCTTTCTCTCCTCTCTCTCTCTCTCTCTCTCTCTCTCTCTCTCTCTCTCTCTCTCTCTCTCTCTCACACACACACACACACACACACACACACATCTTCTACCTTACCTGCTTCAATCCCCATGATACACTGTGAGACATTCAGCTTCAGCTGATCTCAGGTTAGTCCTCACATTTATCCATCTCTCTCTCTCTCGTTTTTTTTTTTTTTCCTGAACTCAAATTCTATGTTCTCCTTCTTGAGTGTCCAGTCTAATATTATGACCACTGCACTGTTTTAAGTCCTCACTAAAGTGAATCAGCAAGTGTCTTACCGTTTAATTGCTGTGAAGAAATATCATGACCAAGACAACTTATAAAAGAAAGTGTTTACCGAGGGATTTCTGTTGTAGAGGGTTGGAGACCATGCCCATCATGCCAAGGAGAACGGGAGGGAGCAGGCAGGCATGTTGCTGGAGTGGTGATTGAAAGGTTATAGCTGATCCACAGACTCAAGGGGGTTGGGGCTAACTGGAAATGGCATGGCAATCAGCCTCAAGCACTGAGCCAAGTGAAATGCTGTTTCTAGCAAGGCCACACCTCCTAATCTTTTCCAAACAGTCCCACCAATTATTCAAATATATGAATGAGCCCATGGAAGTTATTCTTACCCAAACCACCACAAGTTTTTAAAATAGTGTTGTTCTCATCAAGGAACTGACCCCCACCCCCTTCCAAACCATGGTGTCTTTTTCTACACCCAGTAATCTTTGTGCTCTCTTGTACTTCTAAGTGGAGATTTGGGCTTTGCCGATATATAAATTGTGTTCGAGGTCAGTCAGGAATCCTGACAGAACCCTTTACAATTAAACAAAAAGAAAAGAAATCTTTTGTTTTAAATTTGCACACCTAAGGCAGAGAGCCACCAGCTCATGGTGAAGCAGAGGAGAGATGGAGAAAGGAACCAACAAGAGCATTCACCCGCCATGATTTGCCTGAGATAGACTGCTCTCCCTTGCAGTGCCCTGCTCTTCTGGCCACAGCCGCCCCCACTGTAGCAGGTTCTGTCAGCAGAAGCCATGCCTGTGAACAGGAACTCAGTCCCCCTCCCTTGCTTCCTGCAGAATCGCACGGATGATCCGCCAGGAAAGGGGCAACGCGCTGCTGGTTGGTGTGGGAGGCACAGGAAAGCAGTCTCTCACGAGACTCGCAGCACATATATGTGGTTACAAGTGTCTGCAGATTGAGCTCAGCCGGGGGTACAATTATGAGAGCTTCCATGAAGACCTGAGGAAATTGTACAAGATGGCTGGCGTGGAAGACAAAAATATGGTTTTCCTTTTCACAGACACCCAGGTACGTACTCAAACAGTGAGCACATGGGATCCTGATCCACTGTGAGCACCTGGGGTTAAAATCTACTGTGAGCACATAAGGTTACAATGCACTGTGAGCACATAAGGTTACAATGCACTGTGAGCACATGGGGTTACAACGCACTGTGTTTTGAGGGTGGGCAAACTATGAAGGATTGCTGTCTCTGCTCACTTATCCCCCACACCTTATAAAAGTCATTTATGGCCCGGTGTTTTGTTTTGTTTTGTTTTTTAACCAAGTTTCTCCCTTTAAATTCAAAGTATTTGTGGTCAGAATTTAAAGAGAGCTATTCTCGGGGGAAAGGCACAGATAGTGGAAGGTTATTGTTCTCATTTCATTTCTATTGCTGTAATGAAACAGCCTGGAAAAACTCAGCTTAGGGGAGAAGGTTTTGTAGTTTCTGGTTACTGTCCATCCTAACACAGAAGTCACAGTGGCAGGACCTTGGAAGAGCCGGGCGCATCACCCTCACAGTGAACAACAAAAAGAAGTGAATTCAAGCTTGTTCACTTTCTTGCTTGAACTCTGACCATTTCTCCGCTCTTACACAGCTCAGGACTCACTGCTAGGGAATGGTGCTGCCTACAGTGGGCTGGGCCACCCACATCAACAATGGCAATCTCTCATGAGACTCTTCCCAGGTGATTCTAAGGTTCTGTCAAGTTGACAGTTAAAGCTGAGCACCGCAGTAATAAACTATTTAGAAGTAACTCCGTAGTCTTCATTAGCCATTACGAGAGGTTTTAAATTTTCTGTAGCAGGGGCTTTCATGCACACACACACACACACACACACACACACACACACACACCATTAAAAGTTTTTATTTTTTAAAATCATAATATGGCATTGACAAGGTGTGGAAAAACTTATCCTGCTGCTCAGGGGGTAAAGGGAACCTGGGAATGATCCCCAGGCTTCAGATGGCAGGAGAGACTGGCACCCTGAAAGTTGTCCTCTGACCTTCACGGAATCTGTTTAGACTTAGAACCCACTTACATTCTGAGATTTTCTTCTAAACTTGAATAGGTAATTTGCAGGGACACACAGACACACAGACACACAGACACATGCACACACAGTAATGAATACACTAAAATGTAATAAAATGTTAAATCTCTCTTTATGAACAATAAGCTATATATAAAGACAAATTTGAATTAGAAAGCCTTAGAAATGATCTCAATCAGTTTAGCTAAAAGTTTGGGAAGAAGGATGATAATAAGGCACTAAGGCTAATAAGACGTGGAAACAATAGATTCAAGTCCAAAACCTCAAAAGTCAAAGTCAGCATTTGTTCTGAGGGAAAGTGTACAGTTATGAACAGCGAAAGACGTAACAGAAACAAGTCAATAACTATTTCCAAAACTTCCAGTAATGAGAGAAGAGGCCCATTTAATAATGTACAAATTACCTATTCAAGCTTAAAAGAAAATCTCAGAACATAAGTGGTTTGTTTCGAAGTCTAAACAGACTCTTTCACCAGAAATTACTTGTTTTATTCTTTGAGAATAGCATCGGCTTACACTGTCCTCCAATTCCCCAGGACCTGTGTCACACGAGCCCCTCCCACATCATGTCCTCCTTTTTCCTCTTATTATAACCCACACATGCACGGGTGTAGGGCCATCTACTGAATCATGGGTAACCTGCTATCCCCTTGGAAAAAACTGAGTCACCCGATCTCATAGGCCATCAAAGAACAGCAGCTTCATAGCAAGGGTGTGGCCTTGTGGGCCCCGCGCCTTCTATGCTAGAACATTGACTGGCTTGAGCACAGCATGTAGGACTTACACAGATAGTCACAGCTGCTGTGGGTCATGAGTACAAAGCCATGTCATATCTGAAAGACACTGTTTTGTGGTAGCTCCCCCCCCCATGCCACCCAAGACAGAAGTCAATGTGACTAAATTCACCCCTGCTTCAAAGCAAAGACAACTGAATTCTCCAAAAGGAAGCACTTATAAAACCCAGACTAACAAAAGGAGATGTTAAACATTAATTACTAAAGTCATCCTTGACCTAAATGAGAAGTAGACGATATTCATGTACTTTAAATTCATGCATGTTAATCTCACTCCTGGGAACTTGGTCCAAGAAAATAATGACCTTCCCAGTGGAGAAGCAAAGCTTTAGGCCTAAAGACGGATTGGTAATAGAAACTAAATTGCTAGCCATTTATGCCCATGAAAATGCAAGGCACTTTGTCTCCATGGTACGTTGTTTTCCCATAAGATGATTACTCTACAGAAGTGTGTTTTAATGCTTTATAAAATCATAACTGAATGGAGCAGAATATAAGATACTTATACATGGGATTCTGTTAAGTAAGATGTTGTGCTAGTGAGTTTTAACTGTCAAATTGACACAATCTAGAACCACCTGGAAAACAGAGTTTCAGTTGAGCAATTTCTCTAGAACAGATTGCCCTGTGAGCATATCTGTGAGGAACTGTCTTGTTAATTGATGTGAAAGGACACAGCCCACTGTGGGCGGCATCATACCCTAGGCAGAGATTCTCAAACAAAGGAAGTCATCTGAGCATGAGCACACAGGCAGCAAAGATACGGTTATTTCTCTCTGCTTTTGACTGCAGACATTATGTAACTCGAGGCTCTGAGTTCCTCCCTTGACTGCAACCTGGAGTTGCACTTCAAATAAGTCCTTTTGTTCCAATGTCACCTTTGGTCCAGGATGCCTTAGTCACAGCATGAGCAGTACAGGGGGAAAAAAAGGCACAAACACCCTTCAAGAGGCAAAACAAGAGAGGAAAATGGAAACTCGATAAAATCACTGTTAGGATTTAGGATGCTGTCTACGGTTTAAGTATCTTTTAAAGGTGGAACCGGTGCCTGTTAGTTTTAGAATAAATGTCCAATAACTTCACGTAATGACTGGGGCACCCTGAACTTATAATGGCCACTTTGCTTTTCCTATAGATTGTCGTTGAAGAGTTCCTTGAAGATATAAACAACATTCTAAATTCAGGCGAAGTGCCTAATTTATTCGAGAAGGACGAACTGGAGCAGGTTTTAGCAGCCACCAGACCAAAAGCAAAGGAAGCTGGAATCTCTGAGGGGAACAGAGATGAGGTAGCACATCCCAGAATTATTACGCAGCTTTCTAAGCAAAGGTGGCCTTAGCTCTTTCGCTCAGTGGACACAGTTCTCCTATAAAGAGTCCATGGGTAGATTTTTTATGTGATTTTTTTCTTTGTAATTCTATTTATTTTATTTTCTGTGTCTAACGTGTTTGTTCACTACACGTTCAGCAATGTCTATGGAAACAGAAATCAGAAATCCCATTGCCCGCACAGAGATTACAGTCACAGCCAGACCCCCCTCTCCTCTTCTTGCCTGTACTTGTTAGATGCCTACACTGTCTTGAGATGGCCACAGGTCCAAGCAGAATGCTTTTTATACTCTTGCCTGGCAGCAAGAGCCTGCCCAGTGAAAACGGAAATACGATCTCTCTCTCTCTCTCTCTCTCTCTCTCTCTCTCTCTCTCTCTCCCTCCCTCCCTCCCTCCCTCCCTCCCTCCCTCCCTCCCCCTCTCTCTCTCTCTCTCTCTCTCTCTCTCTCACACAGTACAGCTGATGCCCACCTCCGTTTCTCCAGCACAGTTTCCTTCTCTCTGCACCGCCTTCCACTTTAAGACCATTATTATGGGATAGTTAATGTGTCCCCTGTGAGGCCTGCCCTGGGCCAGAGATGATAATAAGTACAGTCAGCAAGTCTACTTTAGCTACCTTATGCCAAGGGGGACTCATTACGGGAGGCGTGGAACCTCAGGAGGCCAAAGAAGGAGAAGCGGCCTGGGTCCTCGGAATGAATGTGCACTGGCCTCATTCCGTTCCTGCTCTGTGAAAATAATCTGGCTAGAAGTAATTTCAGGAAGGAAAGGACTTCTTTGGCCGACAATTCCATAGCAGGCAGTCAGGGCAGGAATTGAAGCGGGTCCCTCTCACACCGCAGCCAAGAAACAACCCCGCCACCTGCACGCAGCTGCTCTGTTCTTACAGTTTTCTGTCGGGTCCAGCCACACCCATTGCCAACCCGCAGCCATGCCCATTGCCAACCCGCAGCCAACTGATGTGGATAATCCCCTGCTGAGGCTCTTTTCCAGATTATTCCAGGTTATGGCAAGTCGATTGCTAAAACCAACCATCACACACATTGTGGGAACTAACCGCAACGGAGCCCAAGCCTCTAACGTACCATTCCTGTTATGGCAGTGAGCCCAGGGTCACTGTGCCCCTGCTAAGAGCCGCCAGCCACAAAGCAATGTATCCTCCTCACTGGCAGGAACAGCCAAAATATGCTGTGACGTCCAAAAATAACGTCCCCAGGGCCACACCACATCTCAGGCTTTCCAACTTAGAAAGATAAACGCCAGGACCCTGCCCCTTACTGCTGACTGCTCTCTGTCCTAAGGCAAACCCTATGTAGGTCTCTCTCCACTTCGTTCAAGGGGTCTCTTTAAAGTCATATACAGTGCTCAGAATGCAGTGGAAACTGCAAAACGTCTTTTTCTTCCCTTGGGGTTGACTCCAGGGTCTCTCACGTGGTAGATAAGCCATCAATAACCAAACTCCAGTACTTCCTTTTAACTGTTTGAGACAAAGGTCTCACCAAATGCCCCTAGTGTGACCCTGAACTTACCCTGTAGTTCATAGTGACCTTAAACCTTCATCCTCCTACCCCCGCCTCCTGAACAGCTGGAGTTACAGAACGACACCAGCACCAGGTCCACCTCTGGCTGCCATTTTGCCGTACATTCAGATTGCATGAGTGTCTTCATCATTCTTGTCGCTATAGAAAAAAAAATCACCTAACACAAGTAACCTAAAGATGAAAAGGTTTCTTCCAGATCCTAGTTCAGGGGGTCCCGTCCTCATGGGATCAGCCTATCACGGCTGGGAAGTGACGGTAAGAAGACCTTGACCCGAGCGATTGCACACATCACACCCACAGTTGGGAAGCAGGGAAATGAACTCGGGCGTGTCAAAGCCCAGCTCCTCTCTCCAGACCCCCCCCCCCGCCCCCAGCACACGGTCCCGCCTAGAGTTAACATAGGTCTTCCCACATCAAGCAATGTGACCAAGACCAATGTGAGTCTGGATTCTGTCAAGCACACCGAGTGTAGACATTTGCAAGTCACCCAGCTCAGCTCACTTCATTTGCTGCTGGGCTCTTCCCTGTGTTTCTTGTTCCCTCCCCCCACTCCCCCCCACCCCGTTCTCCTTATTTTCGACTGAAAACTGATCTTTATTGTCAGGTGTTTCAATATTTCATCAGCAGAGTTCGACAGAAGCTCCACATAGTTCTCTGCATGAGCCCGGTGGGCGAGGCCTTCAGGTCCCGATGCCGCATGTTCCCGTCCCTGGTGAACTGCTGCACCATCGACTGGTTTGTGCAGGTCGGTGACAGCCCAGGCGATCCCCTGTGAGAGACGGATTTGCTTGTTGGGGGCTGGGGGAGGTGGACTGCCACACTGAGCACACAGTTCATGATCCTCATGTTAGTTGTAAAGGCTTCTGGGAAATTACCCAGACGCAGGATGACGCTGGTGATCGCAGAACAAAGACGAAAAAGATTTGTAAAGGGAGGGGAGACCACTGACACGGACGTTGAGACAGTGCAAGGCCAGGGAGAGAACTGAAAAGAGGCAGAGCCAGAGATGTTCTTCCAGATGTTCATTCCCAGCACCCACACGGTTGCTAAAGGTCGTCAGTAATACCAGTTCCGGAAGATCCGGCTACCTCTTCTCTCCCCCAAAGGCATTGAACATGTGTGGCACACAGTCATATATGCATGCAAAAAAATTCCAATACACATAAAAATAAATAAATCCCACCAAAAGAGGGTATCAGAGACAATGTAAGCAACGATCTCAGAAAGTCTTCTGGAGGCAAACCAAAAGACAAGAGAAAGGGCTGGAGCAGTATAGCAAAGCCGAGAACGCCCTGTATTTAATCTTTTATTACATTATTTATTGGGGGGTGGTCAGATGTCATCCTATTGGAGTAAGTTCTCTTCTTCCACCACGTGAGTCCAGCAGCCAAACCCAGGCTGTCAGGCTTGGCAGCAACCGCCTTTACCTGCTGAGCCATCTTGCCAGTCCAAAAAGAACCACTTTTGAGCAGCCATTTTAAACTGTGGGTGTGTTGATAAAAAATAATCCAGGAGGAGACTCTTGACACAACACTTAGCCTTGTGGAACCAGCGTCACTGAATAGCAGTGAAGCACAGGGTGCAGTTGTCACTGAAGGAGCAGTGTCCTCGGTGACAAAAGGGGAGTGCTTAGAGTACCAGTGCAGGAAGCTACCAGGGCGGGGTGAAGAGCTCCCGGAAGTCTCCTTTGCTTCTGACCTTTTTCACTCATGTAGCAAGCAAAAGCACAAAAACACAAGCAGCCCTCAGAAAGATGGGAGGGGGAGGGAACTGGGGTTTCTCTCCAGCTGTGCTCAGCAGCAGCACAGAGGAACTAAGGGTCATATTTGATCAAGGGTCAAGGGAACTTCAAACGAGAGGTGGGAAGGTCGAAGTCTACGCAGGGCAGGGATTACATTGACAGGTATCATGGGGACGTTTACAGGTCCTTGTGACTTGCATCATTCTTTGATTGGAATTCCAAAGATAAGCTCCCATTGCTTCTAATCGGCCAACGTTTATCAGCAACTTCTATGCCCTTGACACCGTTCTGGGGGCAAACTGGTCAGCAAATGCAGACCTGGCTCCCCTGGAATAAGGTTCGGTTCATGAAACCCCCAAAGCAGGAGTAGGAATTAATGGAAGAGCTAGACAAAGAAGCCCTAGACAAACACTATTTCTAAGTTGTTGAACAATGTGTCATATGGCAGAATTTTCTTTTCAGATTGCCTTTTTACTTACAGTGGCCCAGAGAAGCGCTCCTGTCCGTATCCAAGTCTTTTTTCTCAGCTGTAGACACCGGGAACGAAGAACTCAAAGAAAAGCTTTCCCTCATGTGTGTGAACGTGCACCTGAGCGTCTCCCAAGTGGCGGAGCGCTACTACAACGAACTGCGCAGGCGCTACTACACCACGCCCACATCCTACCTGGAGCTCATCAACCTCTACCTGACCATGCTCACTGAGAAAAGAAAGCAGTTGGTTTCGGTACGTTCAGTTTTGTCCAAAAAAGTTCTCCCTCTATCTAAAAGAGCCATCTTCAAACCAAACTCACAGCCTGTAATGGCGTCCCAAAAGGGTCTTGCTGTGTTGCTTGGTAGGACTTCTCTCGGTTCCTGAATATTTCTATTTTCCTTCCTTCACATCTGTGTTGTGGGTCCAATAGAATGAGGACAACACGGTAGCATAGACATTGAACAGAGACCTCACCATCTCTGTAGGGTTTAACATGAAAGCTCTCTGATGAGCCACAGAGATGGGTTCTGAATGTTCCAAGATGTGCTGGTGGTCAGCACCGTGACCAAGGGCTTCACTGTCACTCTCTGTGCCACCCAAGCTCTGCCTCTTACGTCACAGTCTTGAGCCTGTTGAGAAAGGGCTGTAAGCTTGAATAGAAGATAACCCTAAACTGGGAAATATACACATCTTCAGTTCCAGCACTTGAACTAAGGACCATGAGGACCATCCTCAGCTACATAGTGCACTTGAGGGCTAACCTGTACTACATGAGATCTCATAAGTACAAAAATTAAATAAGAGGTTTTTTTTAAGTTTAGAAAATAAACTTTAGAAATACTTATAGTTCCTAGTTGAACTGTTGTAAAATTTCAGATAAGCTTCTATGAAGGGAAAAATAAAACAAATGGGTAAGACACAGTGTTCACGAAGTACTTAAACTTTGGCCTGACATGTGAGGCACCCAGAAACAGAGCCAATTAACAGGATACAAAATTACAACATTTTAGACACAGTGCAAGTGGAAGCATTTGCTACTTTGATATTTAAAACACCTTCCCAGGGTCCTAGCTTTGTAAATCCATCACCTGTAAGGAACCCAACAGTCACCTTTGACTTCTGCCTATTTAAAATGATCTTTTTGACACACCTTCAAAGCAGTGCCTCCTCTTCCTTCGAGAGGGGTCCCTGTAACTTGTGTACCACCTCTGGAGTGCTGGATGAGAGTTTTCACCCCTGGAAAGTATTTGTTCCCTTCCCTCTGTGAGCCAAATGGTTCAGGGACAACTCACAGTTATAGCCAGAGGGATCAGATTCAAACACAGTAAATGGGGCCAGTTCCTAGCTCTGTGCTACCTACAAAGGTTTCCCTGCTTGTAGTAGGCTCACCAACTGTGAAGATTGGCATGAGAGTTGTATAGGCTTAAACTTTGATGTATAAATGACGAATGATGTCGATCTACAGCTTCTAACACTGTTGTGAAATTTTTGTTGTCAATTAGGCACGAGATCGTGTAAAGAATGGTCTCACCAAGCTATTAGAAACAAATGCATTAGTAGATAAAATGAAATTAGACCTTTCGGCTTTAGAACCTGTGCTACTACAGAAATCACAAGACGTCGAAGCCCTGATGGAAAAACTAGTGGTGGACCAAGAGAATGCTGATCAGGTATCCAGTGGTGTGGGGACGGCCATATGGGCAAGGAGGCTTCAGCTGGGGCCAAAGGATCACACAGAATAAGTGTGACAATTTTCTCATTGCTATGACCAAATACCTGAAAGAAAGCAACTTAAGGGAGGAAGGGTTTGTTTTTGCTAACAGGTTGAGGGGGTACCGTTCATCGTGGCTTCAGGAATGTAAGGAGGCAGTTGGTCACGGTGTATTCACAATCAAGAAGCAGAGATAGCCGAATGCTAGTGATCTGTGGGGTTTCTCCATTTTATTCAGTCTTAAGACGCCCCAGCCCATAGGATGGTGCAACCCGCATTCAGGGTGGGTCTTCCCTGCTCGGTTAAAAACCTTTTTGGAAACAACTTTATAAACACACCCAAGAGTTGAGATTCCATGTCGACTGTAAATTCTGTCAAGTTAACAATCAGGATTCATCCACAGTAAGCTATCAGATCCTTAAAATAGCGACCAGAATCAGTAACGCTATCTTCCTAGAAATTCAGTCATGTTTGAAGATGTAAACAGTATCACTTGGCCAAATGGAGATGGTTCTCCATCACAGAATTGGTACCACTCCATGACCAGACTGAGAGTCACGAGAAAAGCAATATCTGAAGTTATAAAATTGCTCCTCCTCCTAGGAAGAGACTGTCTGTTGAATCTATCACAAGACGTAAGACAGACAAAGAGCAATGGGAATGTAAGTCCCCCTCACCATTGATCGAACACAAAGGGCAAATGAAAGTCACTCTCCTGACTTTTCAAATGCAAGTCAGATGTCTTGTACTTTTGGAGTGTTTGGGGATTTTTATAAACTTTGGAATGTCTGCACACATACAAGATATACAACACCAGACTCAAGTCTAAGCACAAGTCCATTTCTGTAACCTTTATAAGCATCTTATAGTAACTTTCTTTTCTATAACTTTTATAAGCATCTTATCTTACAGTAGCTTAGTACAATCGATTTTTATCTGCCTGCACTTGACTGTGGTGGTCACATGAGGTCACATGTGAAATTCTCTGCCTGTGGCAGTGTTTGGGGCTCTAAATGTTTCCGATTCAGATTTTCCTAACTAAAGATGCTCAGGTCTACAGCCACACCACCCTGAATGTGGCCGATCTTGTGATCTCCAAAGCTAAGTGGGGATGGGCCTGGTCAGTACTTGGATGGGAGACCAGGATGCTCAGCCTTAATGAGACCTCTTAAGCAACCTTGATTCCGTGGTTAGGTCCGTAATGTTGTGCAAGAAGATGAAGCAATAGCCAAGGTAAAAGCCGAAGAGACTCAAGCAATTGCTGACGATGCCCAGAGGGACCTGGAGGAGGCACTCCCTGCCCTTGAGGCTGCAAATAAAGCACTGGATTCCTTAGACAAAGCAGACATCTCCGAAATCCGAGTCTTCACAAAGCCCCCCGACTTGGTCATGACTGTGATGGAAGCCATCTCCATCCTCTTAAATGCCAAGTGAGTCACTGAATATCCCTTTGGTGAATTTTCCCCTTCCTCGTATTTCTCCTATATGTATAATTCATTCTGTTCTCCAGCCACCCCTCTTTGGTTTGACTCAGCAAATCCATCCAACAAGCGTTTTATCCAGAGTCTATTTCATGACATATTGTGGAAATATAAAACTATTGTCTATAGAATACAGGCAACTGGATGGACAGAGAAGATGCTCAGTTAGAAATCGGAACCTTGGGAAAAGCTCGGAGAACCATGATTTTCATAGAATGAGAGGGAGCCTTGGGAAAAGCTCGGAGAACCATGATTTTCATAGAATGAGAGGGAGCCGGGCAGACAGGCAGCGATTTCTTCGTGAGAGATCATCATGTGTATATTATGCCAAGCATATGTCTTCCTGATAACATTTAGTTTTCAGATTTTCTCCAACAATGCAATCTTTTTTTTTAAATTTCATGTGCATATATACTTCATACAGATATACATTCATGTATATAATATATAATTATATGTTATAATAATTCTTTCCTCCCTCTCCCTCATCCACACCTTCTCCCTTTCTCTTCAGAAAAGGGGAGGCCTCCCATTGGTATCAACTAGCCTTGGCATATCAAGTTTCAGTAAGACTAGGTACATATGGAAGGCATTTTTAAGACATCCTAGAAAGAGAAGTAAAAGGTCAAAGTTGAGGCAAAGGATAGAATACAAGAATTACAGTATTTTTAACATAAAAATTCTAGTTTAAGGGCTAGAGAGATGGCTCAACAATTAAGAGCACCTGCTACTGTTCCAGGGCACCCCAGATCAGTTCCCAGCACACACAGCAGGTGGCTCACATTCTCCTGTAACTCGGGTTCCAGGGCATCCCACGGCTCTTTTGACCTTTATAGTAACTTCACTCACACATGCATGTCCCCACACACAGACACAAACAAATCATTAAAAGTAAAAATAAAATAACTCTTCATAGAAACTGTTTCTAGCCATGCAGTGGTAGTACACGCCTTCAATCCCAGGGGGGCAGAAGCACTTGATCTCTGTGAGTTAAAGGCATCGTGGTCTACACAGTGAATTATTCCTGGACAATCAGATACACACAGAGAAACCCTATCTTGGAAAGACAGACAGACAGATAGATAGATGGATAGGTAGATAGATAGATAGATGATAGATAGATAGATGGATAGATAGATAGATAGATAGATAATAAAATTAAAACTACTGTTTCTGTAATGTCTTACAGAATAAAATACACAAAATAAAATAAAATGCTCTCTTATTTTATGTTATTCTCTAGCAAATCTAGGTTGTAGATATTAATCATCCAGTTCCCCCCCTCTCCGCATGACTTAGTTGGGCCACTACCAGAATTACAGTGCCAAGGTTAAAATTCCCCACCTACTGGATAATAGTATAACGTTCTCACAGGCTTTTCCTTGGTGCTCACCCCACTGTCAATGGCCGTTAACTCGCTGCTGTCTGTCTGCCTTTCAGGCCCGACTGGCCCACAGCAAAGCAACTTCTGGGTGACTCTAACTTCCTAAGAAGGCTCTTGGAGTATGACAAGGAGAACATCAAGCCTCAGATACTGTCGAAACTCCAAAAGTACATCAACAATCCTGACTTTGTGCCTGAGAAGGTAGAAAAGGTGTCCAAGGCCTGTAAGTCCATGTGCATGTGGGTAAGAGCCATGGATCTGTATTCTCGGGTGGTCAAGGAAGTCGAACCGAAGAGACAGAAGCTCCGTGCTGCCCAGGTACCTGTTCATATCATGACACTTTGTAGAATGGAAAAGGTCATGAAAAACGGTCACTCGCCCTCTCTGTGGCAGGCCCCTGGGAATCTCCTGTGTGCAACGTGAGAGTGGTCGCAGTCCTGAGAAATAGCTCGGTTTTAGAAATGGCGGGCTGATATGACTTTCCCGCAGAAAGTTTCTCTCAAGTCGGCCTTTTGTAGCATAAGAAGAAAGTGAGTCTTGAGTAGATTCATGTCATTAGCATCAGGGGAGAAAGGGACATATGTCTGCAGTGCTTGGGAAGTTTCTCACAGTCTCTTGTGGGTCTGCGTTCCTACACTGTTGGCATCTCAGCTGTCAGAACCAGTGAACCCAGGATCAGACATGAGGTCCTCAGTCTTCTAGAGGAGAACAAGGAATGCACTATAAGGGGAACAGGTTACCAAAGCCATGGGTAGTGAACAGGGATGAACATATCTTTTCTAGACACACCCAGAAAGTAAATATTGCTCTATCTCTGTGATTTTGCTACAGAGCCAGCCAAGGCTCTGAGTTAAGTCCTCAGCATAATAAAGAAAGAGAACCAAGAAGAAGTGATGGTTAGAGGGAGAGGAGAAAGAAGAACTCGTAGTCTAGTTCAGCCCGACAGAGACAAGCAGTAGTTCACCATCACTGGGGGAGGGAAAAGTGCTTTCCCTCAGCATGGTACCCATGTTCCTGTAAGCAACCCTAATGAAACTCATTAGGTTATTAAAAACATAAGGCATAAAAGTAGAAGAGAGGCTATCTAGAAATGGAGAGAATGGGGGGAGCACAAGAGAGAGTAATGGGAAGTGAATGTGATTAATATATATTATATACATGTATGAAATATCATAATGAAGCCCATTATGTATAACTCATATATGCCAACAACATGTTCTTATTATTAACCAATAGCCTAGTTGTGGCCTATGGGCCTTAGTTGGTAGACTTCTAATATAGAGAACTATTTAAGAAATATTAGTCTCCATTATACATGAATATTCTATTTGCTTCATAATTTAAAATCATAATCTACTGTGGTAACTACTACATCTGTTTCTCTATTCGTTTTATGACTTATTTTGTTGGCCATTGTATCAGTTGGGGTTTCTACTTCTCTGAAGAGACACCATAGCCAAGGCAACTCTTACAAAGAGCAACATTTAACTGGGGCTGGCTTACAGGGTCAGAGGTTCAGTCTGTTGTCATGACTGGGTGTATGGCAGTGTCTGCACAGGCATGCTGCTAGAGTAGTTGAGCGTTCTATATCGTGTTCCAAAGACAAACAGGAGAGACTGTCTTTCAGGAATCTAGGGAGAGAGTCTCAAAGACTAACTCTACAGTGACACACCTCTTCCAACAAAGCCACATCTCCTAAATGCGCCACTCCCTGAGCCAAACATATTCAAACTAGCACGTTCCACTCCCTGGCCCCCCTAGGCTTATTCAACAAGGTTATGTGGACCATACCTAGGCATAGCATAATGCAAAATATATTTAGCCTAACTTAAAAAGTCTCATAATCTTTAACAGTCTCACCAATGCTAAAAGATCAAAGTTCGAAGTCTCTCCTGAGATGCATCAATCCTGTAACTGTAATCCCGTAAGAAACCAAAATTTAAAAGAAGATCACATACCTCCATCATCATGCTTGATGTACATGACCATTCCAAAATGTCATGGTGAGGAAATACTGGACCAATACAAGACAGAAAAGTACCTAGGCAAACTCCAACCTCTCTGAGTCTCCATGTCTAATGTCAAAGTGCTCCTCAGATCTCCAACTTCTTTCATTCTTTTGACTGCTGTTGGCAGATCTGACATTCTCTTGGGCTAGTTCCACTCCCTATTATCAGCTTTCCTTGGCAGGTATCCCATGACTCTGACATCTGTAATGTCTTGGAGTATCCAAGGCAACTTCAACTTTATAGCTTCTTGTTCCAGTGTCTGGAATCCACACATGATCTTCTGGGCTTCTCCAAAGGGCTTAGGTCACTTCCCCAGCTTTGCCCTCTGAAGCAGTCTAGTTGACCCTATCCACTGCTGCTTCTGTTCTTGGTGATTATACCAGGATACTGGCATCTCCAATATGCTGGGGTCTTCCACTCCAACTAGGCTTCACCAAAAGCCTGTCATAGGCTCCCTATATGGTGTCAAACCTCAACATCTTTGCTCAACCCCTTCAGTCCTGGGGCAGCAACTGCAACTGAGGCTGCACCTTCATCAGTGGCCTTTCCTGACTTCTCACAGTGCTAAGCATCTCAGTTGCTCCCTATGACCCCTTCATGACTTCAAAACTAATACCACCTGGGTGATTCTTACACATTACCAAGTCCAGCTGCAACACAAGTACAACCTTGGTTATCTTTGGAACACAGCTTCTTTGTCCTCTCAGAAAACACTTTCCACTTCACCTCAGGAATGCTGCTTCTTTTTAATCACTGCTAATTTCTTACCTCCAGCTAATCAGCATCAATTGTCCCAGTATCCCTTCTCTTTTTGACTCTAAAGAAACTGCCAAGTTCTGTTGCTTGCTGGGGCTGGAACAGGCCCCCTTGTTCTATTATATCAACACCAGCTTTCTGTTTTCTAACTCCTTCACTAAGCTTGGCTGTCCTGGAACTTACTCTGTAGATTGACCTTGAACTCAGAGATCGGCTTGGCTCTGTCTCCTGAATGCTGGGATTAAAGGCTTGTATCATGCGCCTGAACTCTTTTCTTCATCTAGAACTTGCTCTGTCCCAGGCTGGGCTTGAACTCAGAGATCTGCTTGCCTTTGTCTCCTGTGATTAAAGGTGTATACCAACATGCCTGAGCCAAAGTTTTTCCATGGCCACTATTCCTCTAAATCAGAATCAAAAGCCTGTGTCTTCCAGCCTCAAGATCTGAATCACAAGTGTGCCCTTCATTTCTGAACTGTAGTTCATTCCAGACTAAAAGTCCAAATGAAAACAATAACCAGATAATAACACCTAACGTGACACAGCTATTCCCTGTTCAAATGCAAACACAAACAATAAGCTTATCTGGGTGGGATCTTGCCCTGATATCACCACTTCCTTAATCAGTTTATCCCCTTGAACACAGGATTCAGCTCCATTTCACTTTCTAGTGTCCTTTATTTGAACCATACATTTTATGTTTTTCCTTTCTAGACTTGCTATCCTTGATCAAAACCCTCTTCATGAAACTAAACCAGAGAACAAAGTCTCCACAAGACTTTTTATTTTATTTTATTTTTTGCCAATGCAATTAATATAAATCTTTTTACCTTAGCCTCAAGTAGACACTTCACTTCAAAAAACGGCAAAAAGCAGCCACATTCACCACCAAAATTCTCTAGGCTACATACTGAAATTCTTCTCCACTGAAACTTCTTAGCCAGGTCTGCACAGTTCAAATCATCCTTAGCACCAATGTCTTTCATATTCCTACTAGGATGGCTCATTTAAGCCCCAACTTAAAACATTCCACTTCATTCCAATGTCCCAAAATCTACATTCCTCTGAACAAAAGCATGCTCAGGCCTATTATAGCAATATCCCAGTCCCTGGTACCAACTTCTGTCTTACTTAGGGTTTCACTGCTGTAAACAGACACCATGACCAAGGCTACTCTTATAAAAGACAATATTTAATTGGGGATGGTTTACAGGTTCAGAGTTTCAGTCTGTTATCATCATGGTTGGAAACATGGCAGTGTCCAGGTAGCCATGGTGCTGAAGGAGCTGAGGGTTCTATAGGAGATTCTGTCTTCTAGGAAGCTAGGAGGAGGGTCTCAAAGCCCACCCCTACAGTAACATACCTCCTCCAACAAGGCCACACCTCCTAATAGTACCACTGCCTGGGCCAAGCATATTCAAACCACCACAGTATTGTTCTTGTTGTTACTTTGTTTGCTTGTTTCTGATTTTATATTTTACTTTATGGAGAAGAGGGGAGTTTGTGTATCCTAGGCTAACCTTAAACTTGCTATATAACCAGTGATGGCTCTTGCTTCTAACTACAGTTGTTGGGATTACAATTGTGTATGTCCAGCACCACGCCTGGTTTTATGAAGCACATGCTACACAAGTTTCCTCCCAACCAAGTTACATCCTAGCCCAGTCCGTGCAAGATGACAGTCTCTGGGGACATGTTAAAATGAACATAAATCGTATTTTTAACCAATTCTATACATAGGCAATTCAATCTTTGTGGGGCTGACTTGCTCACTTGCTTTCGTTAGATTGAACTTGACGCTACAATGGCTACCCTGAAAGAAAAGCAAGCGTTGCTGAAGAAAGTTGAAGATCAAATAAAGACTTTGCAAGAGGAGTACGAAAAAGGCGTGAATGAGAAAGAAAGTCTGGGTGAGAGGCTCATGGCTGATTTCCAAAAAGCAGGAGGAGTTTTCAGAGTCAGATCGTAGCATTTTAAAAGACCTAATTTTATGTCTAATTATGTCTATACATGTGTAAGACCCAAATTGAGTCTTATCTATTTGAGGCTCCTATAAATGAGACGAGAGATCAAGGATCGATGCAAAAGCAAGAGTTTTATTCATCCAGTGCACTGGGGTGGCCCACATTCAGAGGAGAGGCGACCCCGAAAGGCTGTTACAAGCAGTTTTTATACTCTTTAGGGGTGCAGGTTACATTAGCAAGGTTATAAATTAAATTCATTGGCTGAGTGTATAAGCCTTTGAATCTATTGACTAGCAAACATGTGACAGGCCATGGGATCAAAGGGTGAGGTGACCATCAGTCAATACATTCTGTGGTTTTTCAAGAATGTTCCTGCTCCTTCTAAGCACTGTGGGTGGAGAATGGAACCCTAGCCTTGACCTGAGGCAATGGGTATAAGGCTGGTGAAAGCCCCTAGGGTCCTTCCCATGTGTGGGGAAAAGCACATGAGAGCAATGCCTGCAGGAGCCAGTAGAGGGCATCAGGTACCCCAAAGCCAGAGCCATCTAAGGTGTGTTAGGAACCACACTCAGCTTTGCAGCAGCAGTAAGCACTTGTACCTGCTGAGCCATCTCTCCAGCTCCCAGGTCTCAGCTTTAATCTAACATGCAGGGTGCACTTACACTGTCCTTCTTGCGTGAGCTTACCAGATGAGAAGAATGAAGATACTGTAGAAATTGACCATCTTCCATACAGAATGGCTTGTTTGAACATGCACATTATAACTCCAAAGAACACGTGACTTTGGTCTAGACAATAAACACGGCGGGCCTACACTGTCTCCAGCAAAAGTAAGAAGCGCACGGAAAGTTGCTAGCATGGAAGAGGCTAGACTTGGCTCTGAAACATACACACACAGGGAACTGGTGTAAACTTTCGTAAAGATGAAGTGACATCATTAGCTGCATAACAATAGCTCGCTCGGAACCCCGAAGCAAGCCGATCAACTCTTAGTAATTTGGAAAATGTTGGAGTAACCTTGACCAGATGTTCTCAATGCCATCCAGCAAAGAACATGGCCCTGACCAAAGCACGCCTGGTACGTGCTGGAAAGCTGACGGCTGCACTGGGAGACGAGCAGGTCCGGTGGGAAGAAAGCATAGAGAAATTCCAGGAGGAGATAGCGAACATCGTTGGGAACGTGTTCATAGCCGCAGCTTGCGTGGCTTACTATGGGGCCTTCACGGCCCACTACAGGCAGTTGGTGAGTAACGCTGGGTGTGGAGTGGGAGAAGAGGAACCGGGTGGGGTTTGGAAGACTCACTTCCCTAGGTTTAAAGGGAAGTTCTCCACTATGGCAACTCACCAGGGCAGAAGTATGTGTTACATTTATATAACACGTGCACACACAGACCTTCGCCTCTCCCATTGGCTGGTGACCACCTACACCTAAGCTTCCAATAACATCTCTCCCTTCCCTTCTTCAACACTGTAAATCTATCCAGCACTCAACAGTAACCTTGGGGACAGGAGGGATACAGGGAGGTCCTTACCTTTGTGTCAGAGATGACATCTAAACCCAGTGTGTGTGTGAAGTAAGAAGCACTTGAGGAAGGAGTCAGGAAACAGGAAGAGGCAAACCACTGGATAAATCTGTGTTTTTCTGGAACTTTTGTCATATACATACATACATATACATACATACATATACATATACATATATGAAAGATATGTGTGTTATTGTGTTTGTGTGTGTTCAGTGTGTGTGTGTTCAGAGTTACAGGCAGTTGTGAAATATCTGACATGGGTGTTAAGAACCTCACTCGAGTCCTTTGCAAGAGCAGTACGCATTTGAGACTATATACATGTACATATACATATACATATACATACATATACATAAACATAGTTATGTTTACATGCACTTTCCAAAGTACCAAATGACAGGAAGAATTGCATAGCCACTATTTATTAAATAACTTCCTCAAAATGTTCAGCTTCGTGAGCAGTGGAACAGCAGTCTTGGAGTCACCCAGCCTCGGAAAGCGCTCAGGGATCCTTTGGTTCAGTGTCATTGGTCCCTCGTTGGGGAGGAGGGAAATAATTCTGTACCACGAAGTAGTGCTCACAACCATCGTGAGAACTCCGTTCCTCTCCACATGCTTCCAGACGCTCCAAAGAGGACTGAAGTCCACACAGGAGAAGAGCGTGCCTGAAGTTATAGTAATGACACACGGTATAGCCATCCCAGCCGCAGCTGCCTGCTGCCCTCCATCACGTGTTAAATGTTCCTTCTTACAGCTTATAGAGTGCTGGATTACCTCCTGCCTGGCCCTGGAGATCCCCATCGACCCCTCCTTCAGTCTCATCCACATTCTTGGCGATCCCTATGAAATCCGGCAGTGGAACACAGACGGACTGCCCAGAGACTTGATATCAACTGAAAATGGCATTTTGGTTACTCAGGGGAGAAGGTGGCCTTTGATGATTGATCCCCAAGATCAGGTGTGTGACAAACGACTATAGGAGGGTGGCCCTCTGCTGAATATAACATGTAAGCGAGGATTTTTAACATGATTGAAAGACCACGGGGGACTTGGATCTAGGGAGATGAGAAGGCTTCTCCTCGGAGCTCCCTCGTCTTACAGAAGTGCTCAGTTTTCTGAAAAGTCAGAAGGGACCTGCATGAGAGCCCTCCATTATCCCCATCGACTGATTTGGGTTAGAAGGTTGGCTTTTTATTTTCTACTGGGGAGCATATAAATTGGCAGAAATGCATGACAATGCGTCCTTTTACCCTAAAAGTCTAAGGAATCAGGGTGGAGTCAGAATAACCGGATGAAGGCAAGCTTGCCTTCAATTTACAGACTCCTGCCATCTGACCTCCTAAATGCAAAGTGAGGATTAGAACAAGAAGCCCCTAAGAAAGTCACAGGAAGGAAGCTGACTGCCTATGTTAGTGAGGGTTTCTCTGCTGTCTAGAGACACCACAACCAAGGCAACGCTTACAAAGGACAACATTTAATTGGGACTGGGTTACAGTTTCAGAGGTTCAGTCCATTATCATCATGGCAGGAAGCATGGCAGCCTGCAGGTAGACTTGGTGCTGGAGGAGCTGAGAGTTCTACATCCTGATCCTAAGGCAACCAAGAGAAGACAGTCTTGTGCAGGCACCGTGGGTGGAGCATGAGGATAGGCCCTCAAAACCCACCCTCACAGTAACTCGCTTCCTCCAACAAAGCCACACCCCCAATGGTGACACTTCCCACGGGCCAAGCATATGTATTTATCACACAGGCAAAACCCTAGCCTTTCCTGGGTGTCTCTGTTCTTCCTTTGTTTTAAATTTGAACAAAAAGAAGAATCTCAAACATTGGATTTAAAAGGTCTTTATTGAGGAGAGGATTTTTTTTTGTTTTGTTTTGCTTGGGATGGGGGTTATTTATTTATATCTCCAATTTAGTTCTAGACTGAACAGCTCTAATCTTTATTCAAGAAACTGCCCGACATTTGACCTTCTCTGTGTTTTCTCACACAGGCCAATCGCTGGATAAGAAACAAGGAAAGCAAGAGTGGGTTAAAGATCATTAAGCTTACAGACACCAATTTCTTACGAATACTGGAAAATTCCATCCGACTGGGTCTACCTGTCTTACTGGAAGAGGTTCGGTTTTTTACTTTGCCCTCTCAGTTAATTCCTAACTGTCCGATGTCTGGGATGCTGTCCGGGCCAATAGAACACATCTGCACACGTGAAGGACACCGTTCAAGTCTATTTTCATACGGGTCAAGCCAGTTACTGCTCCAGCAGTACATTCTCAGACGAGCTAAGATCTGTTGGCTGAAAGAATTTTTCACACCACTAATCTGTAGCTAAAAATCCTTACTTACCACGCTGCTCATTCCCAGACCTTGCTGCAGGCCCTCACTTTCTCCAACCAAAAACAGTAATGAGAGCAGGAACCTCTCTCTACAGACATGTCCTACACTAATGATGAAACACGAACTATTCTGGCAGATGCAATCATCATTTCTACTCAGGCATAAGGTCAGATTAAAGGATCAATAATAAAAATGAACCTCTTTTTTGTGTAGACAAGTCTCAGGTATAAAGACAGGCTGGTCTCAAACTTACTTTGTAACCCAAAATTACCTTGAACTCTTGATCCACCTCCCTCTACCTCCCAAATTCAGATGTGTCACCAAAACTGGGTTTTACAGGGCGGGTACTAGGAGTTGGGTCTTTGGGCATGCTGGGCCAACACTCTACCAACTGAGCTACACTCACATACCCCAGATGAGTGGCTAATTGAGTTAAGATGTTCCTACCATGAGACTCATCACTCCAAGACTGACGCTGCTTACATCACTCACTCATCCCACAAACATTTAAGAACAAACGGCAAAGAGTATAAACAGGGACCCTGCCCTCAAAAGCCCACAGACTCAGTGGGAAGAAAGGTAGTAAAGAAATAAACAAAGGAAAGAAGGAAGTGATGGGGAGGAAGAGATCTTTCAAGCAAAAGCTTTGAAAGAACAAGGGTACAGAGACAGAGAAAGAGCAGGGACACAGTCCCGGTCTAGTTTCATCCTCTTGCCAGGGTGAGACAGTCTCACAAAAAGCATCCTGGGGAGGAAAGGGTTTGTTCGACTTATGTTTCCAAGTCACAATCCATCGCTGAGGAAGGTCAGGTAGCGACAAGAATGTTTGCTGGCTCCTGCACTGACTCCTACTTAGTTTTCTTCACACAGCCCAGAACCGCCCACCCAGGGATGGCTGGGTCCTCCAGCATGCTCATAGGCCAGTTTGATCAAATCCTCAGCTGAGGCTCCCTCTTCTCAGATGACTCTAGGTTTTTCTCAAGTTAACAATAAAAACTAACCAGCACAGATCCTGGAGAGGGTGAGGGATAAGCTGGGATTTCTGTCTCTGCTCGACCCAGCTCCTGGGCCAGGGGACTCAGGCACCATGGATTTGCCCAATGAACACACTTGCCTTCTCTAACTTTTCATTCTGTTTCTATAAGGGAATAAGGAATCATTAAAAGCATGAGCTGTGACCGCTTAAATCCTGTGTCAGAGCATCTCTGATTCAGCACAAAGGATTCTCAGAAATGGCACTGACCTGTGGTACCTTAGCTGCACCCTTTCATGGTAACAAGGACCAATAGTTAATATGATGTCATCCCACACATTTGTGGAAGCCAAGCAGTCACGATCTGGTTCTCAATATCCTAACTCATTAATCCTCACTTCAACCTTACTATTAGACGAGTTGATTACTAATAGAAAGCTACTATTATTATCCCATTCTTCTAGTGGAGAAACTGAGGCATTAAGAAGTTGAACTATCTGTGCAGTCCTGACTGCCTAGAAAATCCAAAATGAGTCACAATACTCCCCATTCAAGCCACATGGAACACCGGGGCCTCACTGCAGCCAAGCTTTGGCCAACACAGAGAAGGTGCTAGAATGAATCCCCTGCCCTGCCTTATGTCATGTTACAGAAGGATGTCTCCAGAAGACTTTGGCACAGTTACGTTAGCTTCAACTGTGCTCTCAACTTGTGTTTACCTTGGGTCACAAGAGTCCCAGGGACTTTCCTCACTCTCGGCAGAAGACAAAGTTCCTTCCATAGTGTGCCCTATGCAAGAGCAGAACAAACTTGGGAGTCGGGCCCCGGCCAGGGACAAGATGCTATAGCTTTCCTGCTGTCCAGGGCATTGTGTCATTAGGGGGTAAAGACATCATTCTTAGATCCTCTCTGCATTTGCTACAGTGGTTCTGTCAGACCCTTTCCATACCCATCAATGACTGTGAAGTTGATCTTGTCTATCTCAGCTCTTCATGTGGAAGCCAGGAAAGAGGTGGTCCACAGGTTGCACACGCATGCAGAGGTCAAAAGTTGACTTCAGCCATCTTCCTCTTCTACCTTGTCTTCGGAAACAAGGGGCTCACCAATTAAGTATACAGTCTTACGTGCTCTCAAGACAGAGTATTAACTTGGCTACCAGGGCAAGCAGAAGTTCAGCCTTTTTGAGATCAAGAAGGGCTTTCAGAAAGATGACTTGCCACGCTGACCTACTTGCCTCCAGAGAGCTGAGGCGTGGGTCACCCAGCAGTCAGGTCCCATCACTGACCTTTGCTCTACTGGCTTAGTTCTCATAGGCCTTAATAAACACACTGCCTGAGTGTTAGGAAACACGTGATCACAGGGGAAAAGTACTTATTCAAAGTAAATCCTGAGGCCCTTAAACGGCAAGTTGGTGGCCTTCATCTTTCAGCTTTTTGCATCTTTCCTTCTTTTTTTCTTTTAAGCTCAAAGAAGTCTTGGATCCAGCCCTGGAACCCATCTTACTAAAGCAGACGTTCATGAGTGGGGGAAGACTGCTCATCCGCCTCGGAGATTCGGACATCGATTACGACAAGAGTTTCAGGTTTTACATGACAACCAAAATGCCGAATCCCCACTACCTGCCTGAGGTGCGTATGAGCTGCTAGTCCGGAACTTCCCACCCAGCTGAATTGTGTGTGTTAAGTTTCTAAGGCTTGGTGGGCTTCCACCGCAGAGATCAGCCGAGGACCTCGCCCACTTTCCCTTTCTCCCTCTGCCACCCTCCCTGTCACAGGACACAAGTTCCGCCCCCCCCCCCACATGTCCCAGAGCAGTGACCTATCTCACAGCATTGTTCACATGTCCCTATCCTATACTCCCAAATAAAAGTGTCACCTAATGTAGAACCCTGCTGACTGGGTGAGTCCCCCTATAAGTGTTGTTAGACATGGCAGAGGGTCCTATCTTTTTCCTTCTCTCTGCCATTGATTTATTTATTCAAGAGAAGTCTGAATATTCTCAGAGTATACCAATAGTTTCACATAAGATGCTACGATGAAACGAAAGAGGTAAAGCTCATTTTACTACAAATAAGGCTTTTTAAACAAGACCATTCTGTGCAAGTCACTATATGTAACCGGGTGATTTTATTGCCTTGATTGGTCCCCTATTGATTCCTTCATAACTATCAGAAACATAAGCTTCACAGAGATGAGAAGGCTTGCCCAACACGAAAGCCCTGAAGGGCGCAGCTGGAATCCAAATCTCAGTTCTTGATTCTAAAGTGCCGCCGTTGACCTTCTTTCTGGCTCCTCAATCCTTCGGCCATTCTGCAGAGACCTGGGTGGGGGAGAGGGGGAGGGGATCGCCACTTCTACTGGCAGAGAAAATCATGTTTGAGTTTTGAAAGCCATGCTGTGCTTGGCATGTGTGCACGGGCATACATGCACGCATGATCAGGATGCTTGGCATATGTGCACGGGCATACATGCACGCATGATCAGGCCGGGATGCCTCTTCCTGGATAACAGGGAACCCTGTTTACATTTAAAAACAAACAAAACCGTCCTGTTATACCAGCCCACGCCCAGGCATTCACGTGCTTCATGCTTCTCTTCCAGGTGTGCATTAAAGTCACCATCATCAATTTCACTGTAACCAAATCGGGTCTGGAGGACCAGTTGCTAAGGTAACCGGAATAGAGAGTATGGATGGGAAGCTGGGTATCCTAATGTTTTACTTAGAGGAGGCTTTTATGTTGATTTTTTTAAATATTTAATCCTGTGTATGCCTGTCTGTCTCTGTGTATCTGAAGGTGCAAGTACCTTCAGAGGCAAAAGATGGCATCAGATCCCTGGGAGCTGGGGTTACAGTAGGTTATAAGTCACCCACTGAGCCACTGAGGATGCTGGGAAAGAAACTTGGGGCTTCTGCAAGAGTAGTGTGCACTCTTGGCCTTGGAATGATCTTTCTAGCCACTGATTAGAAATTTGGACAAAGAAAAACAAATAATAAAATAAATCTCAAATATATATCAGACCTTATCAAATTCACAGCTAAACAGAAGGTCTTTTTTAAATGTGGTATCAAACTCTAAACACTACCTGTACTATTATCTTAACAATGCATCGTTGGACTTATTCCATGCCTATGCACGTGTCAACATGCATCCAGTGCTTGACTGTTTCATCACATTCTATTCATTGTGTGTGTCCACGTGCTGTGAGCACCTGGACCTCAGCACTCAGAGGACGAGCACAGCAGGTGGTCCTTTCCCCCACCACATGGGTCTCGGGGATTGAACTCACGTCTCCAGGCTCAGCGGCAAGCTCTGGTAATTACTGAGCCATCACAATGGCCCATGCAGAGGGAGAACCTTAGAAGGATGCTTCTCAGAGCACACCTGCCTCTAAGGGGTCGGGGCCCCGAGATGTGGAGATGGAGCCTCTCAGATCGTGGCCACCTCTAAGGATGGCATCAGATGTAAAGAGGAAGCTGACAAAACAGTTTATGTATTTTCATCTTTCGCTTTGTTATAAGAATGAATTCCCAGATTATTTATACAGAAGAATTGCTTTTTGAGGTGGTAAGGTCTCCTAAGTCGGCTCTTTTTTAATCCTATGTAGAATGTTACTATTTGCAGCTTGGCACAGGTGAGCATTAGTGAATGGCATTGACTGCTTAGACTGGTAAAATGGTCTCCTCCAAACAAGTTAGTGCCAAGAAAACAGTGGTGGAGACCAGACCTTGGGCACACAAGATTGGCAATCAGAACTGTGCCTACGGCTGGGGAGACACAGTCCATAAAGCACTCGGTGGGCAAGCAGAGGGTCCTAAGTTCAGTTTTTATATTTATTATTTAGTGGGGAGTGGGGACATGGGCCATGGGGCATGCGTAGAAGTCCGAGAGCCACCCTCTATGTATGGGATGTTTCCATGTATGGGATCCAGGAATTGAGCTCAGGTTATCAGCTCTGCCAAGTACCTTTACCTGCTGAGCCACCTCTGGGGCCCCTGGGACCTCCGCTCACTTTCCAGAAGTCACATGAAAAGACATATGTGGTGGCCCTTGCTTGTAAGCCCAGGGCCGGGAAGGCGGGCAGATGCCTGAAGACCTTCAGTCAGCCAGCCTAGCCTAGTAGCGGAGCTCCAGGCCAACAAAGCCAGTCTCAAAAGAAGTTGGGTAGCATTGCTGAGAAACGCCACCAGAAGGCACCATCTGGCCTCCATCTCTGCTCGAGCACACACACACACACACACACACACACACACACACACTCACACCACTCACGCTCACAAATCCACACACTCATGCACACACACTCACATGGACGCATGCATGCACACAGTCCAAACAAATAAGTACATAATAAAAGTGAGTAGACAATTGGCTGCTGTTCTCTGACCGTGCCAGAGTTACTGCTCTCTCAGATTCAGCTGCATAGCGCTCCCAATGCTACCGGCATAAAGAATACGGGGAGGGGGTGGGGAAGGCAGGAAGGGGGGAACAGTCACACAGGGCAGGAAACAGCAGTGACTTAGAGGAACTGAGAAGTTGTAATCCAGGTCTTCCGACTTCGGTTCCAGCGACGTAGTGCGACTTGAAAGGCCTGAGCTGGAGGAACAGAGAATCCAGCTCATCGTAAGGATCAACAGTGATAAAAACCAGCTGAAATCTATTGAAGACAAAATCCTAAAGTTGCTCTTTACATCTGAGGGGAATATTCTGGATAACGAGGAACTCATCGATACACTGCAGGACTCAAAGGCAAGTGACACAGTCATAGTGTTTACTGAGAGTGCGTTAATCAGTCCATGACAGCGTGGGCCTGCCCCAGCACTCAAGAAGCTGAGGCAGGAGGATTAGGGGGAAAAAATGCATGCTAACCTGGACTATAGTGAATTGAAGATGAGCACAGGTTATGTAGAGAAACTCGGTCTCAAAACAACAAATTGTGCTGCTTTAAAAGCCATGGTTTGGGGGCTGGATGGCTCTGTGGTTAAAAGCACTGGCTGCTCTTCCAAAGGACCCACAAGGTGACTCATAACCGTCTGTCACCGCCGTTCCCGAAGATCCAGCACCCTCTTCTGGCATCGGCCAGCCCTGCACACAGGTGGTGCACAGGCATACACGCAGACAAAGCCTCCCATATGCATAAAATAAAAATAAAATAAAAATTTCAGTAAGTCATGGTAACAGGAGTCTCTTTGATTCAGATAGGCAGAGTGCTTTACCGGAGGGGAAAAAGTAAAGGGAAAAAAAAAATCTGACCTTTGAGGCTTTGACTAGACAAGAGCCCAAGTCATGGCCGTTATATTTGGTTGATATTAAAAATTACGTACTGACCTAAGGATGCAGTTCAGCGGTGATCACCAAGTCCTTGCACTCCGAGCACTCTACCTCTGAGCTCTACCCAAGCCCTCCTCTCGACTTCTGACACTGTCCACTGTCCGTCCCCACGTCCTAACTTCCAGGAGCCAGGATCAGCTCGGTCAGAAGAAGGTCACTGGGTCCAGAGCCCCTTCCCCTCCCCCCCTCCCCCCGCTCCTTTACCTCAACGTCCCCTTATTACAATCGCCACCTCCATCCGTATTTCTTTCCTAGACAGGACTGGCTGGGTCCCAAATCCCCACCGTTTCCCAGAGGCAGATTCCTAAGAACTTGTCGTGTGTTCCTTCAGATTACCTCGGGCGCCATTAAAAGCAGGCTGAAGGAAGCGGAGACCACTGAGATGATGATCAACATAGCTCGGGAGAAGTACCGCCCGGTGGCCACACAGGGCTCCGTGATGTACTTTGTCATTGCCAGCCTCTCAGAAATCGACCCCATGTACCAGTACTCGCTGAAGTACTTCAAACAGGTAACTGCCCCATGGCCGTGACTTCCCTTTGAACCCTGTTGGGTCACTTCATGCGTCTGACAAGCCATTAATCGAGTTTGGGGGTAAAATCCTACCTACCGAGGGAGTCCAGTGTGCAGTGGAAGGGCAGGACGGAGCTTGGCAAGGCCCGTTTCCTCTCTGCTTCCTTAGCTGACTAGCTTGCTTGCTTTCCCTCTGGTCTGCCTGCCTTTTGTTCTAAGACACTCTTGAAAGCAGCGGTTCTGTGGTCCGAGACCCCTTTGGAGATTGAACAGCCCTCTCTCGAGAACTGTGATATCAGACATCCTACATCTCACATGTTCACATATTGTTTCATAACAATAGCAAAACTACAGTTGCAATGTAGCAACAAAAACAATTTTATGATGGGGAGGAGGGGTCACCACAACATGAAGAACTGTGTTAAAGGGTCACAGCATTAGGAAGGTTGAAACTCCTTTAGGGGTTAAGGAGATGGGGTAATAGTGTTTTCTGTTCAAGGGTGAAGACTAGAGCAAATGCCAGGTGGACAAAGCCAGGGGAACCCCAAAGCAATCTGGCTAGCAGCATTAGCCACATCGACTGGGTTTGACGGAGAGACCCTGTCTTAAGAAGTAAGGTAGAAGAGTGAAGATAATTCCCTACATCAACCCTTCCACTGAACACTGGACTCCCTCGGTAGGTAGGACAGCTTCTCACACATGTTCACACATATGCAAAGCATGCATAGATACCCTTATGCATGAACATCACACACACACACACACACACACACACACAATCTCTCTGTACTTCGTGCTGGCTGTTTCTACTCTGCCATGGGCTTGGTTGTGTGGCACCAACCTCAGCAGAGCTGGTTCCTGTGTCTGCCCCACTCCCACCCCCGGGAATTTTTCCCGCCCGAGTCTACACCATATTTATTCCCTGCAGCTCTGAGGCCTCTCTCTCCTTTTCTGTTTCACTGTGAGACATCCCAGTTTCACCTCAGTCTCTCCTGCCTCACATTCACACCTCTCTCCTGAGGAAGATCCGCGTCTCCCCATCATTGCAGCCTTGCTCAGTGTCTACAAGAGCCCAGGGTATCTATTCTGAGTCACGAAGCTTCAGCAAGCTCTGTCAGCTCACCGAGGACTTCGGGGAGGGGGGAGGGGGAGGGTGCTCACCCTATGGGTGCCTCGATAGCCCAAACTTCCGTCTCCCTGCTTCTCCTGCCAAGTCTATGTCGTGCCTTTTACCTAAAAGGATGGAAATTTTTTATTTTAGCTAATTGTTTTTTGAAATATGTGCAATCTGTAATCTATAGATGTACAAAAGCTTAGAGGGGGGGAAAAGGCAAAGAAAATTTAAAAAAAAGAAATATTATTATCTCCATGTAGCAGATGTGCAGCTCAGCCTTCACATGGGTCCCCCAACAACTGGGCGGTCCCTAAAGCTGTTGCCTGTCTGTGGAAGCACCCCTAACAGGGACTGCCTTGTCTGGCCTCAGGGGGAGAGGATGTGCCTAGCCCTGCAGAGACCTGATATGTCACTTTTGGGGGATACTGGGGGTGGGGGGTGCCACCCTCTCAGAGGAGAAGAAAGGGGGATGGGAAAGGGACTGTGTGAGGAGGGGCAGCAATCGGGATGTAAAGTGAATACATACATTTTTAAAGGAATATTATTCTGCATAGTTTAGGTCTATAACATGTTAAGGGATTCATATAGATAGTGAAGAGATCACTATAGAGAAGCAACGGCACATCCACAACCTCACAGTTAGCTGTGTCTTTTGCTTTTATAGCCAAAGCCATTAAACACTGTCCATTTAAGCGGGAATCCAACAGAAGAGTGCACTTTGGTTACTGACAGTCTTCAGGGATTGTCCTACATGGACTTGGTCATCCTACCAGTCTACGGCTGTACTCTCTGCTCTGCCTCTCTCCATCCCTCCCTCATCTCCACTCCACCCCCTCCTCCTCACCCCTTCCCCCCCACTCCTCCCAGGCTCTTTTTCTACGCCACCCACCGAGCAACTTAGCTTAATACCACCTTTCTAATCCACCATGTTCCTACCCACGACACTATAACAACAAAGGCCTCCTCCTCCTCCTCCTCCTCTTCCTCCATGGCTCACGGTGGAGAACTACAAATATACCTGATTCCTCGGGACACACTAGCAAAACCCATCCCCATCACCCAGCCTCTCCGATTCTGTCGTCTCCAGTATCTAGAGCACTCTGACTTCCAGCCACACCGCCACCAGGAAGGCCTGCCACACACCTCTACAAGCTGGGATGTCTATTCCTGAGCGCTCTAAGAAGTGGGTCTAGTGTCCCAAGGAAATAAGTGATTTTATCCAAAAGTGCATTGCTGGACCCAGCCAAGTAGGAACCCCACTAGGATTTAATTCCTAACTCAAAGAAGTCCTGTGCCTCACTCCCTCTCCAAGTTGTCATCTTCTCACTCCACTGGCTAATTTAAAGTGTCACCAGTGAGAAGCAGAATGCAATTTGGAACAGAAAATGCGACTCTGAGCACATATTTTGACTCTGGAGGAATTTAAATTTCTCCCCAGAAGTGTCTTTACAAGGTGCTTTGTTTTGTTTTAGCTTGTTTTTTTAATGGAGTTTATATTAATTCTTTAGTTTAAAAAAAAAGCCATGTATATTGCTTATAACCCCTCCCTCTTTTGTAATACATTTTTATTTTCTTCAAATTGTCACTGCCTAGCTTCCCCGGCTTACGGTATTCATCAGGGACACACGGTGAGACGTGGGAAGTCTCTCACTGCTGTTGCAGACCGTGGTCAGGCACATGGGGAACACACAGCATCCAACTGTACTCAGACAGTGGCCATCTTGCTACGAGAAAATGGGGTGGATACCAAGAGGGTATCCCCGCCCCCGACAAGCAAAGGTAGAGAGAACCCAGGTGGGCCGGCCCCAAGTGCCACACACAGCTCTCACACTGAGGTCTAGCAAGTTGCTCAGAATAGGCCAGACTTGAGAGGATGCCACCCTGAGTCCAGATGGGCAGGGTAGCCAGTGACACCAGCAGTTGCTCCTCACACCTGGTACACCTCCTGTGCCACTTGGCCTGCCTTGCCTCTCCAGCCGCAGTCTGACCTCCAAGAAGGCCAGTGTTAAAGCTCCTTGTCCCCTGTCTTCCGTGGTGCTGCTCACTGCTGAACACTTCCCAAATCTCTTGGGTGAAGACATTGTCTCCATCCATCCATAGCAGCCAAACAAGACCCATGGAAACAGGAATGCCTGGACATGAACATGAACTAGACTGGTCTTCATGACGGATGTCATTGCAACCGGGGCCCCACAGCAGCTGGGACAGCAGGGGAGAAGGATGCATCTCACGCGTCCTGTGCTGAGAAGACTTAGCTGAGAGATGGAAACAGGGAGAGTCCGTTGTTTAGAGGGCCTGGGTTCTCTTTCTGCCGTGCACTTGCCTAAGTCTCTGCTTTGAAAGTGGTGTGCGCTGGGGCCACCCCTCAATTCCTGCAGCACAGATCTGGGCCCCCCATCTCGGGTCCCTTTATGACGTTGTTGTTGTTGTTGTTGTTGAGGATGATGGTGATGTTGATGTTGATGTTGTGGTTATTGTTGTTGTTAGCGGATATAAAGCCAAGCAAAGTTAACGCCTCTAACACCACCTAAACGACTCGGACAATACCTTCTTATCCCTGCTGCTTGGCAATTCGTGCTTTTCAAAGGCTTAAAAATCTCCTTCCAGAAATAAGCTTGTGAGGGCTGGAGAGACGGCTCCGCAGTCAAGGGGGCTCGCTGTGCTGGCATCCACATGGATACAGTGCCCACCCTCGGCCTCCACAGGCACCAGGCATCTCTGTGGTACACACATAACATTCAGGCTGACATAAATTTAAAATGCACACATATATACATTATATGTGGTGCTGGAGAGATGGCTCAGTGGTTAAGAACACTTGCTCTTCTAGAGGACCCCCAAGTTCAGCAGCCAGAGCCAATACCTGTATCTCAGGCTCCACAGCCTCTGACACCTTCTTCTGACCCCTGTAGGCACCTATACACGTACAGCACATGCACAAAGAGAAAGAAAAAGATACACATAAATAAAAGAAATAAAAAAATAAATCTTAAAAGAAAGGAATGTGAGGATGCTCTAAAAAGTACCTCAGCTGAGGCAGAGAGAAAGGGAAGGAGGGAGGGAGGGAGGGAGGAGAGAGAGAGAGAGAGAGAGAGAGAGAGAGAGAGAGAGAGAGAGAGAGGAGAAACGTCAGTCAAATCCTGAAGGGTTTATGGTTTGAAAGAAAAATCAAGAACCCAAAATATATTTGCAGACAACAGCCCAAGAGAGGACATTGTCCACTGCCTTGGTCAGTCTTCTACCACTGTGATAGACCAAGGCATCTTATAAAAGAAGGCATTTAATGGTGCCTCGTGTAAGAGCCCATGACCACTGTGGCCACAGGCAGTGAGACATGGCACTGGAGACGCGGCTGAGAACTCACATCTCACCCACCAGCACGAGGCAGAGGACTTCTGAAACATCCATGCCTCCTAACCTTTCCCATCAGCCATCCATGAATTCATTTTCTCCCCGAGATTCTTTAGGGTGCTCTACAATTTAATGTTTTGTTTCGGGCACCGAAGAGACTACATTTCTCTGAGCTCCCACCCACCTCTGCCACTTCCCAGGTTTTCACAGAGAACTCAGTCTGGGACACAAGGCGCAGTGGGTAAGAGTATTCATCTAGCATGTGTGAGACCTGGGGTTCAATACCCCCCACCAACAAAAAAAGACAGTTAGGCATGGCGGAGCGCACCATACGGCACTGTAGGCTTCGCATCGGGAGAGGCTGAGACAGGATTTCGAGCTCAAGGACAGCTTGTGCTAACTAGTAAGTTCGAGACCAGCTGGACTGTCTCAGGAAGCCTTCAGAAAGCTTGAAGTGGGGCTCCTCTCCCCAGCACTACAAGGACACTAACTCAAAAGGGCTTCTTCCTTTGTGAGGGCATCAAAATAACCACGCTAGTAATTCACCCACCAGAATTACAAGGGACTATCACAGTTGTCAGCAATAACTAGGTTCTTTCCCTGAGCTCTGCTAATCGAGGAGAACACGGCCCCGGCACAGATGTTGCCAGAAATGCACAAGGGCCATCTCCAACCCTCCCATCCCTGATCCTGCAGCGCCACCACCTCTACTGCCTTCCCGGTAAAACAGGACATCTTTGAACGTTGGGGGGGGGGGTCTCCTTTCAAAACCTCCAGGTAGGAAATAGGATGGAAGTCTCCTTTTTAAAGTCAGCTTCTTGGGCCAGCAGGCTGACTGAGCAGATAAAGAGTTTACAGTGTGGCCGGGTGTGAAGGAAGCCTGGCAAGGTTGCCTTCTACAGTTAGTCACCGGGTTCTGTGTTATGAGCCTCGTTAAGAGTCTGCCATTGGTCCATTTCTGAAAAGTAAGGTAGGAGTGATACAGAAGGTGGATCTCACATACTAAGTTGAGATCTAGATTTCCCCCCCACACACACACACACAGTGTTTGCCTGCCACACTGCTCAGTGGACGTCAAATGGGAAAGGGGAGGAACGGGAGCTTTTCTCCTCTCAGCAAATGGGTTCAAATCCTGTTCCTTCCTCAGCTGTTCAACACAACCATCGAAACGTCTGAGAAGAGCGACAACCTGCAGGACCGCCTGGAAATCCTCCTGCAGCAGACCCTCCTCACGGCGTACACCAATGTTTCCCGGGGACTCTTCGAGCAGCACAAACTCATCTACAGCTTCATGCTGTGCGTCGACATCATGCGCCAGCAAGAGCGGCTAACTGAGGCCGAGTGGAATTTCTTCCTCCGAGGTTCTGCAGGGATGGAGAAGGTACCTGTGACGCGCCGAGGGGACGGGTGAACGCTCTCCCACCATTACCTATTACCTGCTACTCCTTTTACTGTTGTGACCAGAGAGTGACCAAAGACGTGACAGGAAGCAACTTGAGGAGGTGTTCGCTAGAACTCAGCAGAGGGCACAGAGTCAATCACTGGGGGGAGGGGAGTGCGGGGGCGTGGGTTGGCATGGTAGCAGAGAAGGAAGCACGTGGTCACGCTGTATCCACAGTCAGGAAGCAGAGCTAGGACGAGAAGTGCAGCGGGTTTAAAGGTTGAAAGCAACATGTGGCTATAGGTGATAATGTCTGTGTGCGTTGAATGAGGAAAATCAATCACCTGTGAAACTAAGAGCTGGCTCGGTGGTTCAGAGTGCCCGCTGCTACTCCAGAGGAGCAGACTGCGTTCCCACTACTCACATTTGATAGCTGTCACTGACTGTCACCCCAACTCCAAAGAATCCAACACCCTCTTCCTGGCTTCCACCGGTGCCTGCATACAGTGCGCATACATCTACACACACAAACACACAGTTTCAAAAGCAAAAAAAAAGAGTTTTCTTGGAAGGAGGTTCAGAGAAACTAAAGAACTTTCCAGAACACATTAACGCATGAGCAAGACGGACTCAGACGTGTCTAAACCTCTGTAGTCCATGCGTATTTCATCGCTTACAGCTGTCCCTCGTGAGCAGTGTGTTTAAACAAGTTTTAAAGACCATCTAATTCAAAGCTTTAAAAATACCCAGAAATTAAAAAAAATAATAATAATCAATCAAAGGGCAGGCTTAGTGGCACACATGTTTAATCCCAGAATGTGGGGGTAAGTAGATCTCTCTCTGTGTAAGTTCAAGGCCAACCTGATCTACATAGCAAAGTCCAGGATAGCCAGAGCTGCATCGTATGACCCTCCTCTCAAAAATGAACAAGCAAAAGCACACAGGAGTCCTACTTAGAGATTTCTCAGAAGGTTTTAAAATTAAATTTTTCCTTCTCTCAGAAAACATTTAAAATAAAAGGTGAGTGATTTTTTTTTTAATGTTTGGAAAAACAATTTTTTTTAATGTTTGGAATGACAAAATGGCTCCCAGCCTTAAGGCCCTTGCTGCCAAGCCTGATGACCTGAGTTCAATCCTCAAAACAGAAGGGAAAAAATGAGTCACACAAACTTCCCTCCATTTGTGCTTCATGGCAAGTGCGCACCCGCATGCATGAACTCAATAAATAAATAAACAAGTAAGTAGATAAATGCAATTTTATTTTTCTAAATTTTACACTGTTACCTATATTTTACCTATATATATATTTGTCTATATATTTTAACTCAAGTGGTTTCTATCCTTATCTCGTCTCACATGGGCTTTGCTACCTTACCAAGTACATTAGACTTTCTGGAATGATATAAAAAATCAATTCCCGTGCATAAGAACATTATCTGTGGGAAAATGTGTGCCGGTCAAGGGTGGCTTGCTGCTTCCTAGGACAGGACAGCAGAAACAGAAGAGGGTCCACTCATGCGTTTCCTAGCACTTGGCTTCCCTGGGCTCCGAAGCCACGTTTGTTCCTTTGTTTATTTACAAATTAAAAGTTACCGATAACGCTGCATCTAGGCCATTCCCCAACAGCATGGGCTCGCTTCACAACTCTGGGCTACATATTGCTTGTTCTCTTAGTGTGGCTATAGCTGTGCTCAGAGGCTGCTTCTGTAGTGTTTTGGGGTGCCACAGAGCACCCAGTGAAGCAGTGACCTTAAATTGTAATAGCAAACAAAAAAGAAATTAGCAACTGCATTGTTCAGGTTACTGGCGGCTCTTGCTGAGGAGGTAGGTCCTGTTCCCAGCACCCACATGGCAGCTCACCTATAACTCCGGTTCCAATGGATCCAATATCGTCTTCTCAACTCCTCCAATACCACACACGCACGTGGGATACATACATACATGCATGCAGTCAAACAGTCATGCACATAAATAAAATAGTATTTAAAAGAAAGAAATCAAGCCAACTAATGAACCTGCATTGACCTCTGACCTCTAGGTGTTCAATGAGAGGAAGCATTTGGAATGTACACTGACTGGTTCTGTGTCAACTTGACACAAGCTGGAGTTGTCACAGAGAAAGGAGCCTAAGTTGGGGAAATGCCTCCATGAGATCCAGCTGAAAGGCATTTTCTCAACTAGTGATGGGGGGGCAGCCCATTGTGGGTGGTGCCATCCCTGGACTGGTGGTCCTGGGTTCTATAAGAAAGTAGGCTGAGCAAGCCAGAGGAGGCAAGCCAGTAAGTGACATCCTTCCATGGCCTCTGCATCAGCTCCTGCTCTCTGACCTGCTTGAGTTCCAGTCCTGACTTCCTTTGGTGATAAACAGCGATATGGAAGTGTAAGCTGAATAAACCCTTTCCTCCACAACTTGCTTCTTTGTTATAACGTTTTGTTTTTGCTGTTATTGGGGGACATAGTTTCTTTGTTTAGTTGGGTTTGAGTTTTTGATGGGATTTTATTTCGCTTTGTTTTTGAAGCAAGGTGTCTTAGGGTTTTACTGCTGTGAACAGACACCATGACCAAGGCAACTCTTGTAAGGACAACATTTAATTAGGAATCTTACAGTTTCAGAGGTTGGGTCCATTATCATCAAGGGGGAACATGGGATCATCCAGGCAGGCATGGTGCAGAAGGAGCTGAGAGTTCTACATCTTCATGTAAAGGCTGCTAGCAGAATATTGACTTCCAGGCAGCTAGGGTGAGGGTTAAAGCCCACACCCAGAGTGACACACCTACTCTAACTGGGCTACACCTTCTAATAGTGCCACTTCCTGGTCCAAGCACATACAAACCATCACACGGGGTCTTTCTGTTACGTCACTCTGGCTGTCCTGGAACCCACTACATAGAGCAGGCTGGCCTCAAACTCACAAAGACCTGCCTGCCTCTGCCTCTTGAGTGGCTACACCTGGCCTCTTGAAGAAAGTGAAAAGTTCATGGAGCATAGGCATGATATGAAGCTAAAACAGAAAAGAAGAGAAGATCAACCCAGCACCCCATGTCCTCAAACACAAAGGTGCCAGCTTTCTAAGTCTGTGAAGGCAGAGAAAGGCACAAAAGACGCAGAAGTCATGTTCGAACTTTGTCATTGTAAGAGCACAGTGAGGCAGCAGATGCTGTCACAGACGCTGCAGGAAGCTACCTAGACTGAGCTGAGCACAGTGAGGAAGGCAGCCCAGCTGGGCAACAGATTTCCAGCCCAGACGAAACAGCCTCTGTTTGGAAGAAGGCGCCATCTAGAACTTCCGTGGCTAGAAAGGGGGCGCCAATGACTAGCTTCCAAGCTTTGGACAGCAGGCTGGCTCCTGAATCCTAGAGCATTAAGAATGATACCGAGGGCTAGAGAGATGGATCCAAGGTTCAGAGCACTGACTGCTCTTGCAAAGCACCTAGGTTCAGTTCCCAGCATCCACATAGCTGCTCACAACTATCTAACTCCAGTTCCAGGGAAGATAATGCCCTCTTCTGGCCTCTCTGGGCACTGCATGCAGGTGGTACACACACACACACACACACACACACACACACATGCAGTCAAAGCACTCATGCATATGATACAAAATAAACACATTTTTCAAAAAAATATATTTTAAAAACTGAAAAATGTGAATGACAGTAAAAGTCTTCCACTGTGCTAAGTGTAACTAGAGAGCCTTCCTAGTAGCACTTTGGTGGCTTGCTGCTCTTGCAGAGGAGCTGAGTTTGGTTCTTAGCACACAGAGTAGCTCACCACTGCCTATAAGTCTGGTACCAGAGGATCCAACACCCTCTACTGTCTTCTGCACGCACACACATGCATGAGTACACACAAACACACAAATATACATGTGAATAAAAATGTCTCTAGAGAACGTGTGTGTATACGACACAGTCAGTAGACATCTCAAGCCCGCCTTAAAGGTCTGCACCTCAGGAGAGAGAAAGATTTCACTCTGGTGGACAGAGTTCATGGACATGCAAGAGACGTCACCAAGATGTATGAAGTGAATGTTGTCTCCGTGCTTTCTGGAATAATATCTCCTCTACAGTCAGTGGAGCAAAGGGTGGTTGATTTTTGTAGCTCCACCACGTAGGAAGCACATATAGCCGCCGTAGAATGTGATTCTTCTAGACATCTGGGCAAAGAACATTGACAACCTCTGTAAAGGACTCAACGTCTACACACCATTTTGAGTATCCGTGATTTAAAAGAGGGAGGTAGAAGAAGCTGGTTTCAAACCTCATAGACGACTTTGAGAAGACCCAGACTTCTGTGCAGGGAGGAAGTAGAGATGTCGTTTTTAAAAACCAAGAGAACTAGAGTTAGAGGCGCCTGGGAGGTTGGGGAGGGTGGCTCATCTGCTACCAGCTCGGGATTAAACCCAAATTGCTTCTTATAGCGCAATGGGTGTGAGGTTTCGAGATGGAAACTTCTTCTGTGAAGATACTTTGAAGACTGTGGAAGGAGATTAAAATGTCACACAAGTAACTGGAGAGCTCACTCAATGGATAAGAGCATTTGTTGCTCTTACAAAACCTCTGAAGGCCCCTGAGAACATGTCACACACACACACACACACACACACACACACAGGGGGACAAATAACAAAATAAAATAAACCATCACACAAACTTGATTGACTGAGAAAGATTTGAGAGAACTGACTCCAATTTTAAAAGATGTTCTGCGATGGGTGAGATTCTGCAAGCAACGCCTCAAGCTGCAGAGAAATCTCTTGTAAAAGAAAGAACCAAGACTTGCACTGAACGGTTGTCTCTACGGCCCCCACCCTGAGCCGTCAGCAGCCGCCAACACCAGGACCCCGTGCTGGTGAAGACATTGCAACTCAGCAGGCTCACATGATCATTAGCAATTTCAGCAGTGATGTTCACAATTAAGGGATGTGCATTTTTAGACATGATGCTACCTGTCACTCACGGTACAGACTAGCACAGAGTATAAAATAATCCCCATGTGCCCTGGTAAACCAGAAGCTTGATGTAACCTGTCTCTGCATTAGCCACCTTGTTCCGGCGACCTGGAGTTAGACCTGAGATGTCTCCCAACATGTTTATGGATAGCCTGCTAATAAGGGGTTAATGCTCTTAACACTGGCTGGGGAATGGTCACATGTATCTGTTAACATCCAAAACACTGGGTTGTATGCTTTAGATGCTCCAATTAGATGATGTGTGATTTGTATGCAACAAAGTGTTTGAAAACATAGTCTGAAATCCCGGCATCTGTTTAGCGGATGTCAGAGAACTAGTTTTAGCCTGTAATCGTAGTTAATCTCTCTCTTTGCTATTTAAAAGAAAAAAATTAAAAAGCTCTTCAGCCTTAGCCTCATGTAAATGCTTCAAAAAGCATTGCCAGGAATAGCAATGGAGACTTTTAGGAATGTCTGAAATAACTCCAAATACATTTTTCACAGCTAAATTGTGTGTGCATGTGTGTGTGTGTGTATGTGTGTGTGTGTTCTTAACGGGTTTTCTTTTAAGTTATATGTATGTTGGGGGAGTGCATGTGAGTGTTTGCCAAGTCCAGAAGAGGGTGTTGGATCCCCTGGACCTGAAGTCACAGGTGGTTGTGAGCCATCGAACAATGGCTGCTGGAATCTGAACTCGGGTTCTCTGCAAGACAAGCCAGTGCTCTTAACCTCCGAGCCTTCTCTCCATCCCTGTAAAATTAAACTCGCACTTGTCTTGGTGCTGATATTACCCCTCTGTTGGGTTTTCCTCACCCTTCCAGGCTGAGACCGTCTTAGACTCTTTGGACTATAGTTGTATTTGAGAAAAAAAATGCCATTGACCATAAAGGTCTTTTGAAGCTGAGAAGGGGTCGCCGGGTGTTTCGGGAGAGCCTCCGTGCGTGCAAACGGATTTGACTTTACTCCGCCACCGGGTCAACTCTGCTCTCCGCGGTGTCAACTTGAAAGTACCAGCTTGTCCTTTGTTCAGAGCCATCCCCTGAGAACCCGGGCTGGCACAGCACTCTGCCTTTCGCTAGCTTGCTTACTTCCTTGCTTTTAAGACAAGGTAGCCTAGGCTGGCTTTGAACTCAGGATGCTCCCGTCTCAGCCTCCTCCAGTGGTACCACACTCATCTTTCCTGCTCATGTCTATTTCACCATTTCTTACTAGTTAAGAACATGTCCGCACGTGTAGGTGAACACAGGATGAAGGCCAACACAGAACGCTGGGTACCCTTTTCGGATGCTCTCCTCCCCTTGAGATTGGCTCTCTCACTGGCCTAGAGCCCAGTGCTTTTAGTTAGGCTTCTGGCCAGCAAGCTCCAACCCTCCTCCTGACTCTGAAAGGTGTGCACAGCCACGCCCCAATCGTTCCACTGATGCTGAAGGTCGCAGCTCAAGTCCTCATTTCTTGCACAGCCCGCGAGCCATCGCCGGGGCCCGAGAACGGCTGTTTCTAACACGCAGTTAGTTTCTGTTCCCCCTAGACAAGGTGGAAGAGCACGCCGCTGTCTCTGTGAACTGCTGCTCACGTTCTCTTGGTCCCCCTGCAGGAGCGCCCCCCAAAGCCGGAAGCCCCCTGGCTGTCCATTCAGACGTGGTTCTCATGCTGTGACCTGGAAGAATCATTTCCGATTTTTGAAGGACTTACAAAAAATATACTGTTGCACCCCATTTCTGTATGCTTAGGTAAGATGCCCAAGAGTCCTTTCTCCAACGTCCATACTTTTTGCTTTAAAAATATATATATATTCTCTTTGTTTGTAAGAAATAATAGGTGAATTGTTTTTACAAAATCTTGAATTGAATGCTTGGCCCATAAATTTAGAATATTTCATGACTACTTTACATTGTGTGTGTGTGTGTGTGTGTGTGTGTGTGTGTGTGTGTGTGTGTGTGTCTAAGACCTGGAACTCAATTTGTAAACTAGTCTGCTCTCAAACTCATAAAGACCTGCCTGCCTCTGCCTCCACACCCAACTAAACATACAACATTTAAGCATACCAAAGCAGTAGCAAATGGATCGGGTCGGATCAGATCAGATCAATCTGCACTGAGAGATTCTCCCCTCCACTCTCACAGGAGTGCAGTCACCTTCAGCTGATGAGCACCCTATGTGCACACCCACACCCCATGATCACCGCCACCCTATGCGGGAGTCAGAAACTCTGCAGAGGTGACACTACCCCAGGACCACTACCCTAGTGTCACTCAGTTTTGAAGTGTCATTGGCTTTTTGCTGCTATTAGGCCCTCAGAAGATATGCTCAGCAACCCAGCTCCAGGGGACCGATGCCCTCTTCTGACCTCTGTAGACACCTGTACACACGTATGCAGATACCCTCACACACACAGAGATAGATAGATTCCACACACATAGATAGATAGATAGATAGATAGATAGATAGATAGACAGATAGACAGACAGATGGTAGATAGATTATAGATAGGTAGGTGATAGATAGATAGATAGATAGATAGATAGATAGATAGACAGATAGACAGATGGTAGATAGATTATAGATAGGTAGGTGATAGATAGATAGATAGATAGATAGATAGATAGATAGATAGATAGATAGATAGACAGATAGACAGATGGTAGATAGATTATAGATAGGTAGGTGATAGATAGATAGATAGATAGATAGATAGATAGATAGATAGATAGTAAAAATAAATCTTTTAAGAACTAACTAGCATCCTAACCCTCAAATGAGATGCCACCTCATTTCTTGGGAGCATTGCATTGTTGGAGGTGATACGGGAAGGATGATGTCCTGCAAGTATCAGGCATAGGATGGTATATGTCAGTTTATTCATCTATCATTTATCTCAATCGAATTACATATGCCAGACCCAATCCTTCTGTGGAAGGCTGATAGATGTGTGCTAGTTCCTTTCATTTCTTTTTAGATTTATCAATTTTTGTGTTTCTTGAGTGTCTGTGTCACATGCACGTGTGGCGCCTACAGAGGTCAGAAGAGGGCACTGGGTTCCCTGGAGCAGGAGTTATGGATAATTGTGAGCCCCCCTGCACGAGCTGGAAATTGAACTTGGGTCCTGTGAAAGATCAATCAGAGCTCTTAACCTCTGAGCCACCTCTCAGAGTCCTGTGTGTTTCTAAATGTTATTGTGTCTTTTCTGCTTTTCCTTCTACCTCCAACAGGGACTGTTTGATAGATTTCATGTTATTGGACAATATATGTGTTTGTTTTGTTGCACTTTTATTATGTAACTTATATTTTAATTGTTAGAACTTGACCTGTTACCTCACTTAATCATGATTAAGTTCTGTCTTTACCAGGGTTACTCTAATCATTTCCAATTTCCCTTTTGCTTAATATGATATTTCTGTGCATTCCTTTATTTTTAGCATCTCTGTTTGTTTGTTTATAAGTGCTTTGGCGGTTGGATTTTGTTTTGCGACCTCCTTTTAAATTCTTTGCTTTCTAACTGTTTGAGTGGGGGAGGGGTTTTCACACTTGTGTCCTAAAAACCTGTCAGTGAGGTTAAAAGAATGTGTCTTCTTCTAGCCAACAACACGTGTTTATTTCATTTCAGAGTCAAAACTGTTTGGACTGAAGCATCTTTTCGAATTGTCTTTCCAGGCTCTTTCGAGACTTATATTAACCCACAGATCTGGGACGAGTACCCGAAACAGAAACAGGAAGAAGACAAGGGCCTCGTGTGGGGCTCAGACTTCAGCTCTTTCCAGAAGCTGCTCCTTGTGAAGTGCTGTAAAGAAGAAAAGGTGGGTGGTCTTGTTTAGCTAAAGGACAGTGCCGCGGCACTCCCACCAAAGATCATCAGCTACTTACGAGTCAGTCCAACTCAGGAGTCAGCTTTAAAAATAAAGATGATGGTTTTGGCAGATCGTGTTTTCCCTCCAGGATAAGAAAACAAGCCAGCTGAGAACTTGGTCACCTCCTGTCACCATTTCTCATGTGAGACTGGGGTGTGATGGAAGGTTTTGTCTGGGAATTAACCTTAAAAACAAGAGGAGGCACTTAAGGGGGAAAATATCTAGCGCCCCCTTCTGTCCTCTAAGATATGGGCACTCACATGCGCATGCCCACATGCAGACATACATATAATCAAAAGGTAAATTTGTAAACAAGTTATTTCTCAAAACACTAAAGCACAGAGCACCCTCCTCTTAGGAGAGAGAGAGAAGTGGGGCAGGAACATAAAGGATCCTCCACCCAGAGCACTTCCTTTAACGCTTTCTCCCCTTTCTGACTCTCAGGTGGTGTTCGCTCTTACTGACTTTGTGATAGAGAATCTTGGCAAGCAGTTCATTGAGACACCTCCTGTGGACCTGGCCACTCTGTATCAGGACATGTCAAGCAGTACCCCACTGGTGTTCATCTTGAGCACAGGCTCCGATCCCATGGGCGCCTTTCAAAGGTTTGCCAGGGAGAGCGGGTATGCAGAACGGTAAGATCACACCACAGGGTTACACTTACCTGTGGTTTTTATATACATGTGTTTAGACATGTGTGTAGATATATATGTAACATGTATGTGTATCTCTGATGTGGTTATCGTCATTATCAACATTTACCCTAAAGTGTTCCTGTGCTCCTCCCCTGTGGAACAGAGCTTTGCCATTCAAGTAACCTCTGCTCAATAAATAAAGGGGTTAGTCCTCAGTTATTGTTAAAGAAGTCTAAGAGCAGGTGTGAATTTCATCTGAGCCAGGAGAGATCCCTGATATTAAAATACAATCTAATGGAAATCTATTAGAACCTGGGTAGCACTTAATACATGATTAACAATCACATAGTCATACAAAGAGTGAGCCTTGCTCCTTCCATTCAAACACATTTAAGAACAGGATTCTTTGTGTTCTTACAATTTCATCTTTCTCATGATGAGCTCTAGTTCAATGGGATCCCAGTAAAGGTGTTGGTACAGCCTAGTCCCCGGACTGAGAGTTACAGAAAGATGATGGATCTATCACTTTAGTTAGGCTTCATGATTTGTATTCATTGGGCTTCTGCAAAGAATAACAGAATCATAGGCTACTGATGTGGGTGGCACATGAGTGTGTGTGTGTGTGTGTGTGTGTGTGTGTGTGTGTGTCTGTGTGTGTGTGAGTGTGTGAGTGTGTGTGAGTATGTGTGAGTGTGTGTGAGTGTGTGAGTGTGTGTGTGTATGTGTGTATGAGTGTGTGTTATTGGTTCTGTTTTTCTAAAGAACTCTAACAAAGGGTGTGAGGTTTCTTTGGAGGTGTGAGAACATTTCTGGAGTGAGCAGACACTCACTAGGTATCCAACATTGTGAATGTACCACAAGACACTGAACTACCCACTTTACAGTGGTTAAAAGGAATGAATAAGTATTCCAGAAGCAAAACAGTGTGAGATGATATGTTTAACACATGTCAAGACGTGCCATATAGCATGTTAAAAAGAGTCATTTAGACTTTATGGTCCTGATCAAAGCTAGATAAACAGATGTATAAAAGAAAATACAAAAGTCAGAAATGCACCCACCTATTTTGGTACACAATTTATGATGAAAGTGACACTTTAGAACGAAGGCAAATTCTCATCCTTAGACAGTGCATAGCCATATACATAAAATGAACTTTGACCTGCACCTCATCTTGTTCACATAAAGTGGTCCTGGTAGCTGGTAGATTTAAACATAGTAGGTGAAGTCATAAAATAGAGGAGTAATATAGGTAATGCCATCTGATGTAGAAGCATTTCTTAAATAAAAGGTTACAAGGAGAGGTCATTTAAAAGAGTAACAAGTCTCATTCTGTGATCCTACCACTCAGGTGAAGAAAGAGAATTTCAAATTCACGGCCAACCCAAATGATGCAATGAGTCTAAAACCCACTGAGCAAAGACATTTACAGCCAAGCTTGATGACCTAAATTCAGTCCCCAAGTCCCACATGGCACAGAGAACCAGCTCCTGTAATTGTCCCCTGACTTCCACATGCACACCATGGAACCTAAGCACCTGTGCACATACATGTGTCCCACAAACACCACACGTGTACAGAGAATATAAATAAATGTAATTTTTAAATTAACTAAAGTATCTGTGCCGCAAGAAATCCTTGTGCTGTTGCTGCTCACCCAGAGTGCAGTCGATTTCTCTGGGACAAGGGCAGGGCCCCATTGCTGAGAAGATGATCAAGGATGCAATGAAGTCCGGAAACTGGGTTTTCCTGCAGAACTGCCATCTTGCCGTTTCCTGGATGCTGGCAATGGAGGAGCTGATCAAAACCTTCACAGACCCAAGTAAGTGGTGCGCATAGCTCTCAAGGAATGGCCCCATCCTCACACAGCTTCTCTTGTCCAGACAGTCTAGTGGCAAACCCCCATTGTAGACCTCGAGCCCTCTCCTCTTGAAAAGAAAACCCTGAACAAAGGGGAGCTTGGATGAAGTCCTACAGTGCGGATTCAGAAATAGGCCTTTGGACTCCCAGTAAAGGCATGGCCCACTGAATCGTTTGCTTCACACAGTGTCCTGTGGGAAGGCACCTCAACTTGAAATGCAGCTTATAGCTGTGATTAAAAAAAAAAAAAAAAAAGAAGTAGAAAACAGTCTTGCACCGAGAAAAGACGTCAAATCTCACCCTATAACACAAAAGTACAGACCTCAGCATTGTGTCCCCTTGCTTGAATCCCTGCACTTGAGAAGGAAAGGCAGCAAGACCAGAAGTGCAAGGGCATCTTTGGCTATTTGGAAAGTAGCCAAAGTAGCTCAAGGGCAGCCTGGGCTACGAGGCATTCTGCCTAAAATAAAACAGACCAGAAATAGAGCGGTACAGGACTGGGTATGGTGGTGCACACCTTTAATCTCAGCACTCAGGAGGCAGAGGTAGGTGGATCTCTGTGGGTTCAAAACAAGCCAGGTCTACATGGTAGACCCATCTCAGAACAAACAAACAGACAAACAAACCACACAACCTGGAGATCGTGGGGAGAAATACCAAATGGCCTCAGGTGTCCAGGACCCTTTCTCTGGGTCTTTGCCAACAATAGCAAGCTTTCAGGGAAGGGAAGAGCCGCATGACTCTTGCCTCCTTCCCTCACGGCTGCTCACAGAGGAGACAAGCTGCTTCCTTACAGGGTACCCAACTGCTCTGATCACTTAGTCACTGTTCCTGAAAGGACCCTCCATTCCCAATGCCATCTCTATGTGTTTCCGTGGAAAGGATGAGAGGGAAGGGACTTCACTTCCAGTGACAATGACAAGGTCTTCGCTACAGGGTGCAGCATCACAAAAGCAGTTCTTGGCAGTAGGGCTCCTTCAGCTTCCTGCCAGCACTACAGGAGGCCTTAGCAGGGCGGCAGGAGGTAGGCATGAGGTCCCACCCCTAGCTGAGGAGCTCCTGGCAATTGACAGCTGCTGGAACAAGGAGGGTTGATGCTCGCTGAGTGTAGCCCTACTAAGATGGCCGTAAAGGGCCAAACATCCAAGAGCATTTGGGCAGCACAAATTGGGCTTGTTATGTGGATTTTTTTTTTAAAAAAGGACTCAGGAAGGGGGTTACAGGATATCTGATCACACTGTGAACACAGACATTTTGTTATCTACCAGAAAAATCTGGTTTTTAAACTGTGGTGTGGCTCAGCCCTAGCACACACCTCTAATCCAAGAGCTCTCTGCTCAAATCCTGTAAACAGAGTTAAATAAAGTCAAGCATAGGTCAGGAGGTGGAGCAAGAAACCAGTTGGCAGGAAGCAGACATAGGATGGAGGAAAACGGAGAGAAAGTCAGGAGGATGGATGGAGACCAAGGAGGTAGAAGCTTGAAGGAGGTTTCTGAGGCGCAATGAGAGAGAGATGCTGCCGAGGAGAAAGGTCTCCTGGATGCTTTCTCTGCCTCTCTGAGCTAAGCAGGCTTTCCTCCCAGCGTCTGGCTCCTGACTCTTCACTGGTAAATCTAAAGCTTGAGATTTTGTTTAAAAAAAAAAAAAAAAAAAAAAAAAAGATAGTGGGAGTAATGGTGGCTCACACACCTTTAACCCCAGTACTAGGGAGGCAGAGGCAGGAGGATTTCTGTGAGATCAAGGCCAGCCTGGTCTACAGAGTGAGTTCCAGGACAGTCAGAGCTACACAGAGAAGCCCTGTCTCAAAACAACAAACAAAAGACTCCAGAGGTTCGGAGAGGAGTTTGGGGAAGGGCCGAAAATAGTCAAAACACACATAAAATTCACAAAGAACCAATAAAAATATATTAAGTAAGTAAAGAGAAATGTTTTTATTGATATGTCTAGCATCTTTATTGAAATGTGTCAGCTTCCAGACTACCCAGCCCAGCTGACAGGAAGTTCCACTTGATATGCCTGAAATGTATAAACTGAGTCTTTCGATGGCTGTCTCCGTATTGTTTTCTTTCCCTGGAATAACTGCCTCTTGTTTAAAAAAAAAAAAAAAAAAAAATGCTCCTCCAAGCTATGATTTTCCTTCCTGCTGTTTTCCTTTGTTTGAAACAGATCAGACAATCAAGGACACTTTCCGGCTTTTTCTAAGCTCCATGCCCTGTTCCACTTTTCCGGTGACAGTCCTTCAGAACTCTGTCAAGGTAAAATTCGACTACCGCTAGAGTATGAGAGCGTCCGTCTCTGAATACCCCACCCAGGGGCTCCGGCCATCCCAGATTTCGCAGAGAGCCACATAGGGGACTGTGTGGCTGGAGTGGGAAGGTGGGAGACAGTAATAATTCTTTCAAATGGGAGCAGGAAGGGAAGTGATTTCCCAAGATGGTTCTTTTTGCCTCTCCTGGCCTCTTGGCCATTTAACAATTCTGACCCTTCCCTCTGCAAGAAAATGCTACATGCATAGAGTGGTGAGAATAACCTCTCCTGGAGCTAAGGGACTGTCTCAGCTTTGGACAGACAGGAAGGGTTTCAGGGAAGAGGGAAATCTCTGCACATGAGAACCCAGAGATGCCTCTCTCCTCTCTCCCCTCCCATCATGGGACATCGTGGGACAAAGCCTACAGGACTGCTCTGTACTTTGAGATGACCACAATATCTGCTGGACACTTACTAAGCTTTCTTGACTCATATCTTATGGATAGAAAAACCCCCACATGGAAATTTTTGTTGTTCTTGTGATGGTGTTTCAACCATGATGGCTCTGAAGAACCTACCGGGCTCTGTTCTCCATAGAGTGTGGTTGAACAAGACAAAAAGGAGGGGCACTAAGAAGATGGTTCAGTGAGTGATAGCACTTGGTGCACAGACACAGGGACCTGAGTTCAAAGCCCAGCACCCACATAAAAAGTCTGTTATAACATGCATGCCTGTAGCCCCAGGGCTAAGGAGGACACAGATGAGAGAATTACTAGGAGTCGGCAGTCTCTAATCTTAGTTCCCAGGTCAGTAAGAGACTCTATCTCAAAGAAATAAGATAGAGAATAATAGAGTAGGCTTCCTAACATTCTCCTGAGCAACATACATGTACACACAAGCTCACACACACACACACACACACACCACAGAGTATGTGATACCCTCGTGGGTATCAGTTACCCACATCCCAATGGCTTCAGTCTATGTGTGCTACCTAGAAATAACTCAGCGCCATAAAAGTCACCCTCTCTGCCATGTATGCTGTTTCCACATCAGGTAACCAACGAGCCACCAAAAGGCTTGCGTGCAAATATCAGGCGAGCCTTTACTGAAATGACACCTTCGTTTTTTGAAGAAAATATACTTGGAATGAAATGGAGAAAACTAATATTTGGCATTTGTTTCTTCCACGCGATTATTCAGGTATATTCTCCACTCTGCCTTGCTGACAGATTTGCTCATTTCTGTTTATTTGTGTGTGTGTGTGTAAGTGTGTGTAAATCACATTGGGTGGGTGCTCAGGGACTACCAGAAGAGGGAGCTGGATCCCCGATGCTGGAGTTGGCAGTAGTTGAGAGCGACCTGACATGTGTCTTCTGGAAGAGCAGCAAGCACTCCTAAACCTCTGGCCATGTCTCCAGACACCGACTCTGCTTCTGCTTTTCAACAGCAGTAAGGACGTGCTTAGGATAGAAGCGTGTAAATAGTTAGGATGCAAGTGAAAAACTGAAGATGGCATCTGAAGCCCTAAGGGCCCATTCTGTGTTGAAACCAAAGTTCATTTAGCTCAGCCACCAGTCTCTGCGCTTCCTTGCCTTGGCCGCTCACAGCTCTTGCCTCTCTCCTGATCTACCTGGGGGATACCATCGCCCAGATGAACACCCGAGGTCCAGTTCAACAGCTTACCTCTGCCTCACACCCCTTAATCTGCTTCCCATCCAGAAGCTAGTCCCAAACTTGGTGGCCCCTTCACTCAATAGCCTACACTGAAAACTCCAAAGACATTTTTGTTCTTTTTTCACCCACATATATTTTGCCAATCTTTAAGTTCACCTGTTTGGTGGTGGTGGTGGTGGTGGTGGTGGTCTTGAGGCACAATCTCCACACTCAAACTTGCCACACAGCCCACGCTTTTCTTGAGTTTGGGGCCCTCCTGTCCTAACCTCCCCATTGCAGGGACGACAGGTGCATGTCACCATACCCAGTTTGATACATTTACTTTCCCTGTGGTCACCTACTCCTGCCTGCTCCTTCAGATGAGTTCTGCCATCTTTAAGAGACCAGAGCCCTAAACCCTATGAGAATAACTTTCAAACCAGCACCAGTTTCCTTCCATCTGTTCCATGCATTTCTTAGTCTGTTCCATGCCCAGTATCCTTGACTTCTTGGCTGTTTGCTCATCTCTAGGTGCTATTGATTAGACTAGCTTCCTGGTTTTCAACTCTGTGAGCTCTACAGAGAGTCACTCAGGGAAAGGGATGGGTGTTGATGGATGATATGAAGTAAATAAACAAAATCAATTAAACCAAATGATCTGAAGAGATCATAGATGGAAGCTCTGTACCACTCCCGAAAGCAGCCAGGGTGCGAGATTGTCTAACATTTAGTAAAAGTTTGATCTACAGCAGAGAACCTGGGACTAACTTCTGACCCAGTGGAAATGTTCCATCAGTTTGAAATTAAGAAATTGGGGGGGGGGGTAAATAGTAAAGGGAAGGGGGATTTCAGTGTGGAAAGTAAGGAGATGAAGATTATGATAATGTCTACCCATTTCAGTTGTCTGTAATTTTTTATGTCACCATGGAAAAGTCAGTGGTTGACCAACAAACATGGTCTGCCATGACAACAAGGCATAGCCAAGCTCCTTAAAACAGTAGGGGAGAGTTCTGTGTGCTTAATTTCAGTTGCAGCTTGACACAACCTACAATTGCCTGGGAAGAGAGTCTCAATGAGGGGTTGTAAACATCAACTTGGCCTGAAGCCACATCTATGGTAGACTGTCTTGATTACTAATTGATATGGAAAGCACAGCCCACTACTGGAGGCACCATTCCCTAGGCTTGGGTCTTGAGTTGCATAAAGGGAGTAAGTTGAGTATTGTCTCTGCTCTTGCCTACACATGCAATGAGACCAGTCACTTCAAGTTTCTGTTGCCATGGCCTCCCCATAGTAATGAGCTGTAACCTGGAGTTGAAAGTATAAATAAACCCTTTCTCCCTTAAGTTGCTTTCTGTCAGAACACTTTATCATGGTGATAGGAATAAAACTGAGACAAGGATTCTCTCTTTCTCCCCCTCCCCCATTTCCCTTTCTCTTTCATAATTAAAGTGTATTTTTATGCCAAACTCTAGGTGAAATTTTTTCTATAATTTGATTTTTTTTTTTTTTTTTACCCTGCAGAAAAGTTTTGTGTTGGTTTGGTTTTGGTAGATCTGTCAAATGTAAAAGAAAGACAAATTCTCTTTTAGAAACATGGGGACCATTAAATGAGGACGTGTTTGGCCTCCTTGGTAAAGGCCTAGCTGAACCAAATGATTTTAGTTGGCTACAGTAGAGAGATGCCTATTATTAACAAAAGCTTTTATTTTTCAATAACTTCTTTGTCCTTAAATAAAATTAAGTTCATCAGTTTAGCTCAGGATGTTTTCATCTTCAATTCTAGGAGAGAAAGAAGTTTGGCCCCCTTGGCTGGAATATCTGCTATGAATTTAATGACAGTGATAGAGAATGTGCCTTACTGAACCTCAACCTTTACTGTCACGAAGGAAAGATCCCCTGGGATGCACTAATTTACATTACAGGTCAGTATGTGCATGTGGTCAGGGCATCTGGCCGTGGAGCAGAGCTGTTGACTTGCACCTCCCTAACCCCTGTGAAGACTGTGTTCACCCCCAGTGTTTAATGTTGGCAGTGACAACGGATGTCCCCACTGCGAACATACAATAGTGACAAACACTTCATGCAGATATCTGCACATAGAAAATTAGTGAGACATTTCTCAGCAATAACAAGTCCAAACATTAGTGGGGGGGGGGGGGCACGCGCACATGTGTGCATCAATGGTGTATTGCATACCATGTGTGTGATTATACATGTGTGTAAATGTGAAATCTAGAAGCACACAGTATATTTCTCAATCATTCTTTACCTTACTTTTTTATTATTCTTTGAAAATTTCATATACATATCCAATGTATCTTAATAACATCCACCTTCCTCTTCTCCCTCCTACTCCCCCTATTCAGAGGGGGGAGCCATTTTTCTTTGGGGTGTGGCCACTGGTCGGTTTCCACTTTTTTGAGAGGGTCTCTCACTGAACCTGGAGCTCACCTATTTGGCCAGGCTGACTGTCCAATGCACCCCAAGGACCCACTTGTCTCTGCCCTTCTGCAAGTACTAGACATAAGTATCTAGTATGTATAGACATAAGCCATCAGCCCTGGCTTTTACATAGATGCTGGGAATCCAAACTCAGTTTCCCACCCAGGTATAGCAGGCACTTTACTGACACCCATCTCCTCAGCCCCAGGCATACTTTAAATATTTAGCATGAGCCAATGTGTTAAGGTCTTACATCAACCTTGACAGTTTCCATACACAAAATCCTACTGGGAACACTCTGGTGATAAATAGAAAAGTATGTCAATGAATCTAGAGTCCTCCCAAGGCATATCCACATCAAAAATCATTCACTGTAGTCTGAACAACACTGAAGCATGCTGGGTGATGCTTCCAGAGAGAGAGGGGGGGGGAGAGAGAGAGAGAGAGAGAGAGAGAGAGATGGAGAGAGAGAGAGAGGAGAGAGAGAGAGAGAGGAGAGAGAAAGAGAGAGAGCGCGCAGCTATAACTTTGAATTCCCTCTGACAGACAAGCTCTCTCTTTTTGTTGGGATCCATCTTTACAACTTCCTGGTTTGGTAGCAATCCTTTATGAGGTGTGTACAGATCGACTGTCTTCCTGCAAATGCAAGGTTCACTTAATGAGCCCAAACAGAAGCTCATGGAAAGAACACTCAGGAATATTCTCAAACAAAGGAAAGGCGAAGTAAAGCCCAAGGCTTTTAGTTTCTGTATTGAAAACAAAAAAAAAAAAAAAAAAAAAAAAAAAAGTAGAATTCTTGGAACTGAAGAGATGACTCAGCAGCTAAGAGTTGCTTTTGCAAAGGATCCAGGTTCAAGTCCCAGCGCTGACATAGGAACTCAAGACTGCCTGTAGCCTCACTTCCAAGTGATCTGACGCCCTCTTCTGGCCTCTGTGGGCTCCTTCATGCACATAGTGCTTCTAAATTCAAACAGGATCACAAACATACACATTCAATTTTAAAAAGTAGGGCTGGAGAGATGGCTCAGTGGTTAAGAGCACCGACTGCTCTTCCAGAGGTCCTGAGTTCAATTTCCAGCAACCACATGGTGGCTCACAACCATCTGTAATGAGATCTGATGCTCTCTTCTGGTGTGTCTGACGACAACTACAGTGTACTTACATATAATAAATAAATAAATAAATAAATAATTTTAAAAAGTAAAATAAAATGTTTAGGGTAGCATACACATATCAGATTTTTTTTCTGCTTTTTAAAACTTGACTTATTATCTTAAAGGGACATAGCAACTATTTTTGATATCAACTAAATGCACATATAAATACAAACTTACTAGAATTTGGGTGCATTTGTTAATGTAAAAAAACAAACAGTAGTGTGATTTAAAATGCAAGCTCCCTCTCAGGTGAGATCACCTACGGCGGAAGAGTGACAGACACCTGGGACCAGAGATGCCTTCGCACTGTCTTGAAAAGATTTTTCTCTCCTGAGACACTGGATGATGGTTATACCTACTCTGAATCAGGTAAACGGCTTTGGGGGAGAGAACCCCTTTCCCGAGAAGCCTCAGACAGCGTCTTTCAGTTTTTCAACAAGGCCCTCAGTCCATCTTCAGAGCTTCATCCCAGCCCCGTGTTTGACTGTCAAAGCTTGATAGAAACAACACAACACTGTAAATTAACTCTGTATTAAACTTGATTGAATTATATCTAAATGCATTTTCAGAGCTCTGGGCTAATGTTTTCTTAATACAATTACAGAACACTTGCACTACAAAATATTGAGTACTGGGGAAGTATGAATTAGAAGTAACTGATTTTGAGGCAGACAGTAGGTAGACTTATGACCATGGTGTCGGTCCCCCCCGAGGAAGACTGATAGCCACGGTGTCAGTCCCCCAGAGGTAAACTGATGGCCACAGTGTCAGTCCCTCAGAGGAAGGAATTCTGTTACTACAGTACAAGCTCACAAACGTTTCTATTGTCAAGTTGCTAGACACTGCTTCAAGTCAACCATGTGTCTTGTCATCATTAGCCAAAGGGCAGCAGCCCTATATTTCAAGGTTTTGCAAATGTGGCCCTTGATCTGGGGGATTAGAATCTGTTTATCAAACCAATGCAAAGACAGTTTCTAACATGAGCAGAAATCTGGATTCCTTGGTGAGTCTCACATCCCAGCATCCATAGTCCTTCGGACGTGATACTAATCTCTGCTGCTCACAGCCTCAAGAAAACTCAGTGACACTGTGGAGCTGGGACAATGGCTGAGTGGATAAGACCGCAAACTGTCCTTAGAGAGGACAGTGTTCTGTTCCCAGTGGACAAGTGGTCTCTTCCCAGCGCCAATGTTTGTTGGCATGCAAACACCTGTAACTCCACCTCCAAGGAACCCAACACCCTCTTTCTGGTTCCCACGGCACGTGCACTCAGAAGAGGCACACAGATACAGATAATTTTTTAATTAGAATAAAAATCAAGCCAGGCAGTACTGATCCATTTCATACACATCTGTCTTTGGTGATTTTTTTTTTTAATGGCAGGCATCTATTTTGCTCCCTTGGCTGACAGCCTCCAAGACTTTAAGAACTACATTGAAGATCTACCTTTGATAGATGATCCAGAAATCTTTGGGATGCATGAAAATGCTAACCTAGTTTTCCAGGTATGTGGTCTTTCTGCTTAGTATATATGTGTGTGTGTAGAAACTCAAAACAGTCCTCTGCCACACAGCTCTGTAGGCTATAATGCCTTCAGGAAACAAGTAGAAGACTGACTAGCCTTCTTTTCAATAATGGTTTCAATTCAGCCTGGTACCTTTAAAGTTGTTAATAAGACTCATCTCCCAGCAGTGTCCAGAATCCGTCTGGGCTCCATCCTCTGAAAAGATAAAGATGGTACCCTCTGATGCTCAAGGAAAGTTAATACAGCCAGACACAGCCTTGACAGAATCCTAAGGATGTGCGTGTGTGCATCCTTCACAGACTCCTAAGGCTGTGCATGCTTGTGCATGAGTGCATGCATACGTGTGTGTTCCCTTCTCCCCCACACTGGACACATCTGGCTCATGTTACACAAAGGTTATGGATATGCATGCTTAGATCAAAGCCATTATCAGTGCCCAAAGTGCCTCTTCTCAGCCCTTGGATTCAGATCCTGGCCTTGAACTCACAGAGCTCTGACTGCCTCTGCCTCCCAAGTGCTGAGATTAGTGCCACGGCTAAGCCGATTGTGTTTTTAACAAGGTCTCTTTCCACCAGATCCCCCCTGGAGGAGTGGTTCTTTTCTTCTGATGGGAGAAGGCTTTCTTTCATGTGAGAGGTTTTTAACTCCTGTTTTCAGGAAGGAAGGAGAAGTTTGGAATCTCCATCTCCCATCTGTTTTCAAGTTGCCTTTAGATAGAGAAGAGGTTTTGAATCAACTTGGATCACTATGAAGTAGTATGGTCTGCTTAGGTTACGTAACTGCCCCTTTTAATCACTGTGGTTGTCTTAGTTAGGGCTTTACTGCTATAAACATACTCTTTTAAAGGAAAACATTTAAGTGAGGCTGACTCACAGGTTCAGAGGTTCAGTCCATTATCATCAAGGCAGGAAGCATGGCAGCATCCAGGCAGGCATGGTGCAGGAGGAGCTGGGAGTTCTATTCTTCATTTGAAGGCTGCTAGGAGAATACTGACTTCCAGACAGCTAGGAAAAGGGTCTTAAAGCCCACACCCACAATGACACATTTCCACCAACAAGACCATGCGTACACCAACAAGGCCACACCTCCTAGTCCTGCCACTCCCTGGGCCAAGCATATTCAAACCACCGGTGGTCTTAACACAAAAGATTTCTTCTATGCTTAACAAGTTATATTTAAATAAATGCTTAGTAAGAACCAATAAAGGACTGACTAGGACAGGAAGGGGGCAAATCTGCAGGCGGGTGACATCAGCCCCCTCTGCTGTCTGAGCCTGGCTCTGTCACCCCAGTGTACTGAGGTGGACATGGAGAAGAAGTGAGCTGTTCTGAGGACGGACTTTAATGTTTCTATGAAGAACAATCAGATAACAGCCAACCAGGAGGGCAAGGCAGCTGCTACCCCACGTATCAAACTCAGTGAGTGCTGTTGGTTGTCTTTCTGAGCCACTTGATCAGCCTGATGAGGTTCCTCCTCGTGCCTGACAAGCACTCCTTAGAGCCATGTGCTGCTGAAAGATGCTCTCCTGGAGAACCATGTCGACCAGAAGTAGAAGCAGCCCTGTGTTCACACAACTGCTGGGCCTGTCACCCTACTGGAAAGGTTGTTCTAGTCTGTAGGGGAAAATAGAAGGGAGGGAGATGCCCTAACGACACGGTTGAGTCAAGCCAGTTAAAGTGGAAACCTGCCGAACTTCCGGTCCAAGCTCAGGGATGTCCATGTTGTGTCCAGAGATCCATGGGAGACCATGTGTCATTCTGACACAGAGGCGAGGAAAGACGAAGCTGAAGTACTCTAAGCTGGGTGAGCCCAAGCTAGAGTTGCAGGCCAAGCCCACTAATTGCCTCTATGCTGGGTAAAGTTAATCAGATGGTTATTGACGATGAAGCAGTTTTTGCCTTCCTTTCTAATAATTGAGCATAAGGTCTCTGGTCAGGAAAGATGGATAGGTCTGGAGATCTGCTGAAGAGCATTGTGTATGCATTCAACAATTTTGTACACTTAAATTTTGATTGAGCCCTTGGTAAGATGACTCAGTAGATAAAGATGGCTGCCACCAAGCCTAATGACTTGAGTCCAATCCCTAAAACCCACAAGGTGGAAGGAGAGAACTGACTCCAGCAAGATGTCCTCTGACTTCCACTCACATGTCACGGCATACGTGTGCACCCGTACACACACACACACATGCACGCACACACATACACACCATTTTTTAACTTAATTCTTTTTAGTTTGGTTAGGAGAATGCTCTCATATAGTATTCACACTAAGGCCTTTGTTTTTGGAGACTTCCCTTATTATAAACAATACACATGGCAAACACCATCTTGACTCCATCTTTCCTGTTCTCTCTCTCTCTCTTACCACCTTTGCAGTACAAAGAGACCAACACTCTAATCAACACCATTCTTGAGGTTCAGCCAAGGTCCTCCTCTGGTGGCGAGGGCAAAAGCAACGATGAGATTGTCCAGGAGCTCGTTGCTTCAATCCGGACCAGAGTCCCAGGTAAGAAATACTTGCTGGCATCTTCCCATAATGGAGGCTTGCTTGAGAACTAAATCGTAAGCAGATGTAGAGGCTTAAGTTTTTTATAGGTTTTTCTTTCCCTAGCAAGCTTGCCTCATGTGGGGCTCTCCATTTATGTCTAAAGATCGACTGCACCCAAACATCCCACCTGCAGGGACCAGAAGAAGCCCCCTGGCTTACAGCCCACATAACTCTAGCCAGGCTTTGCTCTGAACTCTGATTCTAAAGTCTCCCAGCCTGTGTCATCCAATACAGGAGCTGCTGGCCACGTGTAAATACATCCCACACTGAGCCCTCGGTTGCACTGAGCTTTTTAAGTGCTCAATATTCCCAGCTCTGCCTCTCATTCTAACAAAGACAGTGTATCTTGTGTGGAGTCAGAGGATGATTTATGGGAGTCAGTTCTTCCCCTTTTCTGTGTGTGTCTCAGGGATTGAACTCAGGCACCATTACCACTAATCCATCCCTCCAGCCTCAAGAGTATTGTCTCAAGCCCCTCCCACACACACCACCGCCACTGTCAGACTGACTCACAGGAGCCCCTCACCCAGATCCGATGATTCAGTCACTTCTGCCTTACCCACTTCCTCTCAGCTCCTCCCTGTGATTACCCAGACAGACAAGGAACATGCTGCTCTATACTCTGTCTGGACATGCATGCTTCCATAGTATCCCATCCTGTGCCTCCTTCAATCTACCTACCTGTGTCCATCTCCCCCCACTGTGTGTGTGTGTGTGTGTGTCTCCCTCTCCCTCTCTACCTCTCCCTCTTCCCCTCTCTTTCTTCCTCTCTCCCTCTCTCTCTCTTCTCTCTGTGTCTGTGTCTTTCTGTGTCTCTGTGTGTGTCTCTCTCCCTCCCTTTCCCCTCCCTCTCTCCCATCTCTCTTTCTCTCTCTCTCCTCTCTCTGTGTCTGTCTGTGTCTCTGTCTGTCTGTCTCTCTCTCTCTCTCTCTTTCTCTCTCTCCTCTCTCTGTGTCTGTCTGTGTCTCTGTCTCTTTCTGTCTCTCTCTGTCTCTGTCTCTCTCTCTCTATGTCTCTCTCCCTCCCTCTCCCTCCCCCCCACACACACATACACACACTTTCCTTGATTGCCATTCATTGAAGCCTTATCTTTGTACTACTGTATAAACACAGGTGGATCACCAAAAATAATAAAGATGTTGTCAAATTTAAGCTCTGTCTTTAGTGATGGGGGAAACTAACTGTGGGCTGGGGAAAAGTGTAACAAAGATCTAGGCCCAGTGAGATGGCTCAGTAGACAGAGTGCTCATCTGGTCAGTCTGACTCCCCCACAGTGCACCAGTGTTCAACCACAGCACTCCCGTGAAGATGGACGGTGAGAACGGACTCCTCACAGTTGCCCTTTGACCCTCCCCCACAGGCATGGTATGGCATGCACACACCAGAACTCACATGTCCTACGGCCTGACAAGCCAACTGTGTGTGTTACAGAATCCCTGAAAATGGAGGGCGCTTCCGAAAGCCTTTTTGTCAGGGACCCGAAAGGACGCCTGAATTCCCTAACCACCGTCCTTGGCCAGGAAGTGGACCGGTTCAACAACCTTCTGACGTTAATTCACGTATGAAAACTTACTTCCGTCATGGTTGCTGGGCAGCCAAGCCTTGTAGAAAACTCTGTCAAAACATAAGTCTCTACCCCCGTCATCCCTAAACTTCCATTTGGCTGTACGGACTATTCCTCAGACCCAGGTTTCTGTCCCCCCTTATTCTAACAATGACTGTGTGACACCGCAAACCCTCAAACTCCCCAGTGGCCTACTTTACATCTTTAAAGTTTGGTCAAGGCACTTGACATTTTCTGGGACCTCAGCACTCAGTGAAGAGTTGGGGGTAAGGAAGCAGTTCGGTCAGTAAAGTGTGCCTCATAAGCACGGTGGCCGAAGTGTGAACCCCAGAGCTCACTTTGGAGGGAAAAAGCCTCAGGCAGTAGCACGCATTTGTGATCCCTGCTCTGGGAAGCAGAGAGAAAGGTGGATCCTTGGGAACTTGTTGGCCAGCTTAATGATTTCCAGAATATTCCATCTCCCTCCCTCCCTCCCTCTCTCTCCATTCCTCTCCCTCTCTCTCTCTCCCTCTCTCCTTCTCTCCCTCTCCCTTTGTCCCTCTCCCAAGAGACAGCTCATCAATTTAGAGCTTTTTTTTTTTTGGCTCTTCCAGAGGACCCAAGTTCAATTCTCAGCACCAACTTGGCAGCTCACTACCATCTGTAAATCCAGCCACATAGAATCAGATGCCCTCTTCTGGCCTCCACGGGCACCAGGCACACATGTGGTGCACAGATATATGCACGTGCAAAACACTTCAACACAGAAAATACTAAGCTAGATAGATTTGATTTTTTAAAAGGTGAAGGTGGTGCCTGGATAATGATATTTGAGGTTGTCTTTGCCACATGCGTGCACACATGCATGCTCAGACACATACATGTAAACTGTGAAAGCCACTGTCCTCTCCGTCTGATAACTACTCCTGAAATGTGCACCAATCTTTTCCATTTTCCACCATTCAGATTTCTCTGGAAACACTCAACAAAGCCATTGCTGGACTCGTGGTGATGTCCGAAGAAATGGAGAAAGTGTATCAGAGTTTCCTCAACAACCAGGTTCCCTCTCTTTGGTCTAACACAGCCTACCCATCCCTGAAGCCACTGGGATCATGGGTCAAAGACCTTATTCTGAGGACTGCGTTTGTGGATGTAAGGGGAAACTTCACTTGTTTGGGTTTTGATAGATTTGACTACGCGGCTGTTCCCTAAACTCTCAAGGAAGCTCTGAGTAGCAATAATCAGGAATCGTTTGATTCCAAGAAACAGAACCTTCCAGAATGGCTTCACTTCAAAGCTCTTAAGCAGATTATAATACTATTTTCCCTAGGCTCTTATCTCTATATTGGTTTTCAGCTCCTGGCCATTCGTGAGGTTTTAGTTGCAATGTATGGTCCCAATGGAAGGGGCAAAACAGCATTTCTCCCTCTCCAGCCAGATGTACCTTGGCTGCCCAAGCCTCTTGTCCCTTATGGCTCCAGGCTTGCAGTCAAGGCTGGGAGATGAGAAGTAAGCAGTAAGAAGATGAGGGGTGGGGTGTAATTCAGGATTCCAGCAGACACCACCACTCCCCTCCCAACACGGCTCTGACTTAGATGGCAGACGCCACCTCAGAACCAAAGTGCCTCATAAAATCATGTTTCTCCCCCAGCTGTGGCTCAAAAGAGGACAGCCCAAATCATTCTGGATTTCCGGGTTCTTCTTTCCTCAAGGATTCCTCACAGGTACGGGTTGCCTCCCCTAGGAAAGGCTCACAGGAACTGCTGTGGTTTGTAGGAGCTGGGGAAATGGTGTGGCTGGCCCTGCTGATCTAGGGCAATCTGGGATTACTCATCCTCCATCACCAGGGAGAGATGAGGGAGGGCAGAAATAGGCACTCCCTGGTGATCTGATCCTTGCCCTTCCCACATTACTATGCGTGAGTTTGATTTAGGCTAAATCCACGAATGGATAGCTATTGACACAATTCTCCATGTATCACAACCCTCCTGTCTTCCTGTGCCCCCCCCCACCCCACCCCACACCTCACCCCTGCACATGCTTCAGCTCTGAGCAGCCTCCTCTCTCTACAGAACAGTATTTTGAGGCAGAGTCTCTTGTAGCCCAGACGGCCTTGACCTCAGTGCTCAGCCAAGGCTGACCTTGGACTTCTAACCCTACTGTCTCCTCCTCTCCAGTTCTGGGATTGCATGCATAAACCACATGCCCCAGTTCCAGGCAGTTCTGGGAACTGAACCTAGAGCTCTGTGCATTCTAAGCAAGCAACATTCCCAGCCTACGGTCACTCTTGATATTCCTGCATCAGACCTAGGGGGTTTGGTCAGAGAGTCCCGGAGGGATCCAGGCCTTGGGGTGTCTGGGTACCAAATCCTCAATTTGTCTCATTCCTAATCCCTAGCAAACATCCCATACAAGTAAGCTGGACAAATCCTGAAGTAGGGAGACTTGTCCTAAAACTCCCACTACTTTCTCTTATGGCAGGGCAACATGACACAAACTTAGTCTCTCCCTGTCCTTTGTTGTTTGGTTGGTTTTGGTTTGAATTTTGTTGGTGCTTTTTGTTTGAGTTTTTTTGTTTTCGTTTTGTTTTTGGATGGTTGGCTGGTTTGTTGGTTAGTTGGCTGGACAGGTTGTTGTTGTTTATCTGTTTTTCACGGGGTTTTTGTTTTGTTTTGTTTTTTGAAGACAGGATCTCAACTATGTAGCCCTTGCTAGCCTGAAACTCACTATGTAGATCAAGCTAGCCCTGAACTTACAGAGATCTGCCTGCCTCTGTCTCCCAAGTGCTGGGTTTAAAAATGTGTGCCAACACACCCAGCTTGTTTGTTTTATAGGTGTATGTGTGTACACATGTGAATTCGTGTGCATGCACCTGCATGTGCACACTTAAGCAAGTATTTGTATATGCGAATGTGCAGATGCCTGTGGAGGCCAGAAAGGGGTGCTGGATTCCCTAGTGCTGGGTTTATAGGTGGTTATGAGCTGCCTGATGTGGATTCTGGGAACTGAACTTGGATCTCTAAAAGAGTAACAAGTGCTCTTAACTACTGAGCCGTCCCTGCAGTCTCCTTAATCTCTTAAGGAGACTCTTCTTAATCATGACATGAACTCATTCGTCCCTTGGGTCCTTCGCCACTCCTGCCCCCGTGATTCAGGCTTCTGTGCTCTATTCCATATAGCTTGGGTTTCTTTTTAATTCTTTTCCTTACATTTATTTACTTACCTACTTATTGTTTGTTTGGAGGGAAGCCATGCGAAACAGCTGTGGAGGTCAGACAACCTGCTTGAGTAGGCTCTCTCCTTCCACGCTGTAGGTTTCAGGGATCAAGCGTAGGTCATCAGGCTGGGCAGCACGTGCCTTCACCTGCTGAGTCAATCCGCCAGCCCTGACTGGTTTTTATAAAGAGGAAGATCTCGAAGGCTGGCACAGCCCGGGTTGACAGGAGAGACATAGTACCTGTGTAGCAGCAATGTGCTTTGAAGGACCCACCTTTCCATATTTTCAGGAACTCTCCAGAACCACGCTCGAAAATATAATCTGCCTATAGACGAGCTGAGTTTCAAATATAACATGATTCCGGTCTACCGAGATCAAGCCATGGTGATCGAAGCAGCCAAGGACATCCAATTTGGAATGGAACTGCCCATGGACAAGGAGGTATTGTCTACCTGACTACATGGCAAAGAAGCTTCTGTCCCACTGTGGAGGGTTCAGTCTCCCCTACCCCGCCACTGTCGTTTGCAAGAGCGGGAGGAGAGAGTGGTACTCATCCCCCAAGGCCAGCTACTCAGCAGCAACTGGGTGGGAACTTCTCAGACACAGTCCAATCTATAGAAACATTTTCTGCATAGAGCCATATGATTTAGACTCAGACAGCAATGGTCTCTGTCTTAGTCAGGGTTTCTATCCCTGCACAAATCATCACGACCAAGAAGCAAGTTGGGGAGGGAAGGGTTTATTCAGCTTACACTTCCACATTGCTGTTCATCAGCAAAGGAAGTCAGGACTGGAACCCAAACAGGTCAGGAAGCAGGAGCTGATGCAGAGACCATGGAGGGATGTCACATACTGGTTCACTTCCCTGGCTTGCTCAGCCCAGGGATGGCTCCACCCACAATGGGCTGGGCTCTTCCCCTTTGATCACTAGTTGAGAAAATGCCTTACAGCTGGATCTCATGGAGGCATTTCCTCAAGGGAGGCTCCTTTCTCTGTGACAACTCCAGCTTGTGTCAAGTTAACACAAAACCAGCCAGTACAAACTCCACCTTACAGAGGCAATGTAACAAAACATGGAGGGCAAGAGTTTCAGTATAAAATAACCTTGAGTCTGAATGCTGGCCCCGTGAGCTGAAACAAGTGCTCACTAATCTGAACTTGGATGTCCTCATCTGCAAAGTGGGCTAAGGACAGGACTCTGCGAACGGAGCGGCCCATGTCAGAGAGCCAGCCTGGAGTTCACTCACAATGGCCCACTGGAGTAGTATAGACCCGGTTTGGCTACAGCGGTCATAATGCTCCCTCCTGGCAGAACTGAAGGAAATAATTAATAATAGGTGTGCGCTGTGGAGGCCGTTGTGATGGTTTTGCACTCTTCAGATAGCATTGCAGACATATAATCTGTCTTCTGGAAGGGCGTCCAGATTCTGAGAAGAAAAAACAAAACAAAACACAGGTGTTAACTCTGCATCCTGGGGGTGGGGGGGGAATGGACAGTAGCAAATTCAGTAGCAAACTGAGAACCAGGGTGGCCCACCCCTCAAATCTTCCAGGCACCCCTCTCTAAAACGCAGTCGTATCAGGGTACTGGTTTTAGAGGGTGCGCGTCGAAAAGGTGGACGCCGGCAGTGGCTCCGACGGTTCATCCCTTCTCCTCCGCCCACTCCTAAACGTGTGCGTCTCTTTCAGTTGCCCTCTCCTGAAGACGGGGTTCTCGTTCACGGGATGTTCATGGATGCTTCCCGGTGGGATGATAAAGACATGGTCATAGAAGACGCGCTGCCAGGGCAGATGAGCCCCATGCTGCCTGTGGTTCATTTCGAACCGCAACAGAACTACGAGCCACTCCAAGCACTCTACCATTCCCCTCTCTACAAAACCGGAGCCCGGGCGGGAACGCTTTCAACCACAGGTGAGCATGCGCTTCAGACCGCTTCATGGGGCTGGAGAGATGGCCCAGCGCTTAAGAGCACCATTTTAGGCTCACACAGGACCCAGGTTTGAGTCTCAGAGCCCACCAAGTGGCTCACAACCATCTGCAACTTCAGTTCCTGAGGATACAGTGCCCTCTTCTGTACACCAGGGGCACTGCACACGCGTAGCGCACCGGCAGACAAGCAAACAGAACACCCGCATTTATAAAAATAAACGCATATTCTTTATTGTACACGTAGTAACCAAATAAGAGCTTCAATCAAAACCCAAATGCTGCTGGGCAAGGTGGCAGACACCTTTAATCCCAGCAGAGGCAGGCAGAGCTATGGAAATTCAAGGCCAGTTGTCTGGTCTATCATAGAAAAGAGGTTTTAAAAAGAACTAATTGGGGTTGGAGAGATGGCCCAGTGGTTAAGAGCACTGAGTGCTCTTCCAGAAGTCATAAGTTCAAATCCCAGCAACCACATGGTGGCTCACAACCATCTGTAATGAGATCAGGTGCCCTCTTCCAGTGTGTCTGAAGACAGCTACAGTGTACCTATATATAAAAAATAAATAAGTCTTTTTTAAAAAGAAAAGAACTAAGGGGAAAACGGAGTTCCAAACCTCTGAGTGGACCCAAGATGTGGACCTAAGATGCAGTCCTACAAAATGGAAGCAGAGAGAAAGAAAGCAGATAACATAAGACCTGAACCGGAAAGAAGGCTCAGCGGTAAAGGCTCTTGTCACCAAGTCACTTGAGTTTGATCCACACGATGCTAAGAGAAAACTGATTCCCCACATATGTGCCGTGTCATATGCAGGTGCACACATGCATAATAAATGCATGTAATTTCTTCAAGAGAGCGATGGGCTTTTTTCAAAAAGAGACTGCTGAAGAATACGTGGAGAGAGCCACCTGCAATACAGCACAGCATGGTGGGAAAGTGACGTAGAAAAAGCTGCCGTTCCCTCTGTTCATTCCTTCCTTCCTCCCTTCAGTCATTAGGTAACTCAGCAGAAAGTAAGGATGAGAGAGGCAATATTTGCAAAGAATAAAAGCTGGAGGTTCCCTAACGCTAAAGAAATGCTGTATCCTCAGACTCAGAAATCTCATCGTTGGGAAGGAGGGATGCTTTTGAAAATGGTACCTGGAGAGGGTCACATGGACACCTACAGGGTGTCCAGGGAAGTGTCCGGCGCATAGCAAATGCTGTCTGAGCAGTACACAGAACAGCATTCGTGATGCAAACTTTAGATGACCGGGCAGGTCTGGGAATCCTTTATCCTAATGATGGTTACTAGAAACCTGTTAGGGCACCTGAAAAATGACACCTCTTCCCCCCAAGAGATGAATGTGAATTATGGATGGCAAGTTCGGACTCAAGAATTGTGAGCTGCTCTACTTTGGGATGGCATGCTAGTTCCTTTGTGTTGCTTAGAGCAAACACTCGTCACCAAAAGCAACTTAGAGGAAAGGCTGCATTGGGCTTGTATTTCCAGATCACACTCTGGGGGAAGTCAGGGCAGGAAGAAAGTGGAAACTCGGAGACAGAGTTGTGGAGAAATGCTGCTTGCTAGATTGGCCCCTGGCTCATGTTTACTTAGCTGTCTTCTATAGCCCAGGACCACTGGTCTAGGGTTGGCACTTCCCAGGGTGGGTTGGACCCTCGTAATTCATTTCATAATCAAGATAAACCTCACTGATATGCCAACAGGCCAAACCTACCTAGGCAATCCCGCAAAGGAGACGTTCCTCGAAGGTTCCTTGAGGCCGTGTCAAGTTTGGAAATTAAGACTAACCAGGACCACGGAACCACTTGTTGAAATCTTTCCTAATATAAAAATCATCATAATAAAAGAGTCTGGACGCGCTCCAGTGTCCGCCTCGGGTATGAAATAAACTTTAAGCAGTCGCTGTGCACCCCAGTGCCAGCTCTGGGAACCCGTGAGAAGCTTCTCAGCCTGGAACGCCAAGCTGACGTCGTCACAAAAGTGCTGTGGTCTCTGCCTGCTGGCTCACCGCCAGCCGGAGTCAACGGTTGTATTAATCATTAAGGCACAGCCCCAATCATTAATTTAGTGAATAAAAGAACAGTCAATACCAGGCCGCTTACTGCAGCTCAGCACTATACAGAAAGCCTTAGCTAATCCAATAAGAACATGAATTGAGAACTTGAATTTGAGGATAAGACACAAAACTGCTCTTCGGCTAAATAACTGATCACATGGGAAAAACCCAAAATAATCCGGGGGGGGGGGGATCTGCTACACATGATAAATAGCAAAGACAGCCACTCCATGACAAGCAACAGAATTCTTGGTAGAGAACACTTGTTCAACATGTTTGCAGCCGGGAGTTCAGTTCCCAACACTTACAAAACATTAAATCAACACCATGTAGCCAGCATGGTGGCACACGCCTTTAACCCCAGCATTCAGGAGGCAGGGGGGCAGATGGATCTCTGCGGATTGAAGGCCAGACTAAACCACACAACGAGTTTCAGGCCAGTCAGGGCTACATAATGAGAGCCTGTCTCCCAACAAACAAACACAAACAATTAACAGAACCCCCCCCGCCCCCGCGTCCCCATCCAAAGCAAATAGAAACAAATGGAACGGAAAAGGTCTCACTCCAAGAACACATTCAGTCAGATCAGGAGCAAACCCATCAAGGAACACTTGGAACACTTCGGGCATGCTCCTGAGGCCCCATAAGTCGAAGGAGAGAAATCCCGTCCGTAAATGGGAAGATTGGATGTTACCAGGATCCCAAAAGTAATCACTGAATTTAAAATAGTCTCATAAAATTGTTGAAGGAACCAACTCTCCAGATGCCCCGGTGAAATGAAAACACAGAATGACAGCGCTTCCTTTGAATGAAATAAAACAGACGGGTCCGTTCCCAACAATTCACCGTTAGCTACGCGATGCCGCTCCTGCAGCGGGCTCCACGCGTCAATCAGATACAGAACGGAGAGCCAGAGGCAACGGTGGGTCAGCTCTGCGGGGCTCCTTGGTCAGAAATGGAGAAAAGAGCCCACAAATGATGCAGGAGAAACTGGTTCTAAAACATTTAGATTCTTACCTCATGTTACATACAAAAAATTTAAATGCCTTTCCGGTGCTGTGATTTATTTTTATTTATGTATATGTGGGGGAGGGGGCAGGGTGGAGAATGGTATGGACACCCGAATGCACATACCCACGGGCGCCAGAAGAGGGCAGCAGATCCCCTGGAGCTGGAGTTACCGGCGCATGCGCTGTAAGCTGCCTGACATTGGTGTGGGATCTAAACTCAAATATACACTCTTAGCCGTTTGAACCACTTCTCCAGCCCTCCTACCCCCTTTCCTTACACACATTCATCCGTCCTTAACCTTCTAGGCAGCCTACTTCCCGCTGCGGTGTGCAGCCGACCTTTACTTGCTTTAGCCACAGTCCACGCTATTCAGCATGTGTGTCACGGCCACCATGTCTGCCAGAAGCGCAAGACCTCTGACATCGGCCCTCCAGGATTTCGGCGTAGGTGGATATGTGACTTGAGACACACACACACACACACACACACACACGCACACGCACACGCACACACTTTGGCGGGATTTTGGAAGGCAGCTAGCTAAAGCCATTACTGGCCAACAGAGGATAAGTTCTGCTTAAACTGAGAAAGTGCAGGCTGGGGGGGGTGGTTGTGCCCTAAGTCTTCCTCCAGACCCAGGGAAGGTCTCCTGTACTCCAGGCACTGCAGAGATGTATACATTGGACTGCTCCCCCAAAAAAGCGTGGAGACAAATTTCTGGACCACACAAGACCAGCAAATACACAGGAAAGGTGTCCAGGCCGGCCTGCCATTGAGCTTGGGCTGTTGCGCTACAAAGCCTGGTATCCAATGAGCTGGAAAGATGAAAAGGTAGCGGCACCCCCTGGGTCCAAAGCCACCTTCCCTGGTGTCCTTCCACCACACCAATGGAATCCGAGAAAGCAGGGCCAGAAGGAGAGGTCGCCATCTGAGGGCACTATCTCCTCCTCAGCGCCCCCCTTAGACAGCCACAGAAGGGAAAGAGTGACTCGCTGTGTAGAATGCTGTCACTGTGCCTGTCCACTCCAGGAGCCCAAGAGTCTCCCAGTGTCGGATGGAATGAAGGAAGGACAGATGGATACACGACTACATGGTACAGGTGCCATACCTACCGTCAGATACTCTTAAGTCCCTTTGAAGTGTAAGGCCCAAATCCCAGCCTAATGCTACTAGAATCAGACCACAGAAAAGCTGAAACACACTCATCAAGATAGAAGATCCAGGGATGGAGAGATGGCTCAGTGGTCAAGAGCACTGACTGCTCTTCCAGAGGTTCTGAGTTCAAATCCCAACAACCACATGGTGGCTCACAACCATCTGTAATGGGATCTGATGCTCTCTTCTGATGTGTCTGAACAGCTACAGTGTAATAAATAAATAAATAAACAAATAAATAAATAAATCGTTTTTTAAAAGATATAAGATCTAAGACAGACAGGCCTCAAAGCACCATGCACTCTGAATCTCTTTTGGTACCACATGAAACAAGAACCTTCAGAGGACTGTGCCCAGTATCTCCAGGTTCAGTTGAGCCTGGGCTAGAGAGAGCCCTTTGACCCTCAGTTTCTTATCTCTGTGAATCCAGCGGTTACTGTTTAAATAACAGCTGTCCTCTCCCACCCCACCCCCACCCCACTCCCCTTCTACCTTTGATTAGGTCATTCAACCAACTTCGTGGTGACTGTCCTCTTACCCTCCAAGAGGCCCAGTGATTACTGGATCGCCAAGGGGTCGGCATTGCTCTGTCAGCTGAGTGAGTGAGTGGGAACCTCGCTGACCCAGATGTCTTCCCTGACGAGGAGGAAGTGACCTCTGACTCGACCTAAAGATGGAAAGCAGCTGTGGCTATCATTCCTCCCACGACCTAAAATAAAGTCGTTTTGAGTTATTTCTGTTGGAAATCCCAGCTGTGTTGTGGAGGCAACTGACTCGCACGCCCCATACTAAACCCACTCCCAACTCCGTGCAGAAGCCGAGCTAGGCTGCTTTCTCTTCCGGGTGTCACGGAAGGCCTGGGAAGAGTCAGGGTTAGCCCTCATTCTCACAGACCCCCTTCCTTATCACACATGTAGGAGAGCTTAGCCACACGGTCCTGACGCTTCTGCTTCTAGATCTCATGAAGGACCTCAAAAGATCCAACAACAGCAACAACCATCAGCTGTGCCCAACTTTTTGATATTGTAACAGGACACTGTCACAAAGTTCATCCTTGAGAACCATGCAATTGAATTAGCACAAAAACGTGAAAAATAAATAACTTGTTAGTATGCAAGTGTGCATGGCGTATGTGCGTGTTCATCATGTATCTGTGTGTGTGTGAATGTGGGCACATGCATGCTACCACGGTGCACATGAGAAAATCAGAGGGCAGTCCTCACCCTCCACTCTGAGAAGAGTCTCTTTCTTGTTCACTTCTGTATATGCCAACTGTCTCAGTCAGGGTTCCTATTTCTGCACAAATACCATGACAAAGAAGCAAGTTGGGGAGGAAAGGGTTGTTCAGCTCACACTTCCATATTGCTGTTCATCACCAGAGGAAGTCAGGACTGGAACTCAAGCAGGTCAGGAAGCAGGAGCTGATGCAGAGGCCATGGAGGGATGTTACTTACTGACTTGCTTCCCCTGGTTTGCTCAGCCTGCTTTCTTATAGAACCCAGGTCTACCAGCCCAGGGATGGCACCGCCCACAGTGGGCTGGCCCCTCCCCCCTTGATCACTAGTTGAGAAAATGCCTTACAGCTGGATCTCATGGAGGCATTTCCTCAAGGGAGGCTCCTTTCTCTGTGATAACTCCACCTTGTGTCAAGTTGACACCAAACCAGCCAGCACAGCATCATAGCTGGCCCATGGACTTCCAGCAATTCTATCTCTGCCTTCTGTGTCCCAGAAAGAGTAGACTGGGGATTTCAGACATGCCACTATGTCTGGCTTTTAATTTGAGTTGTGGAGGCTCCAACTCAGGGTATGAGGCTTCTGTGGCAAGCACTCTACCCATTGAACCATCCCCTCTGCCCATCACAATGTTTTAAGTAAACTTAGGATTTTGTGTTGGGAAACATGCATAGCTGCCCCCAGCTACATGCTACACGCAGGCCACAGATTGAACATGCCAGGCCCAAGAGGACAGAAAACAGATGGTGGTGTATAGAACACCCCGTACACCAGACCCTGAATAGAGATTGATGACCCTGCATGTGAAATCAGGTACGCAAAGGGGTCAGTGTGTACTTGGCCCAGTGGCACTATTTGGAGGTGTGGCCTTATTGGAAAAAGTGTGTCACTGTGCGCGTGGGCTTTAAGACCCTCCTCCTAACCACATGGGAACCAGTCTTCTCCTAGCAGCCTTCAGATGAAGATGTAGAACTCTCAGCTCTTCCTGCAACATTCCTGCCTGGATGCTGCCATGCTCCCACCCTGATGACAATGGACTGAACTTCTGAACATGTAAGCCAGCCCCAATTAAATGTTGTCCTTATGAGTTGCCTTGGTCATGGTGTCTGTTCACAGCAGCAAAACCCTAAGACACACCCTGTTGTCACACAACTGTATCTGCCCAACACTGCTGCACATCCTGCCAGAAATCATAATTCTAACACTCAGGAGGCCGAGGCAGGGAGATTTCAAGTTCAAGGGCAGCCTGGGCTACATAGTGAAATCCTGTCTCAACAAAAAACAAAAATTCTTCTCAGTTGGGTCTATCAAGATCAGGACAGACTGTGAATTATAAAGATGACCATTTTTAAATTTCAAGCAATCAAGCAAAGTCTTGGCTGGGATTCTGTAGTTACTGGGTGAGGAATGTCTCTGTTTTGAGAGCCGATGCTAGCACCCAGACCACAGAAGTCCAGAGGGACTGACAAGCCTCAATGGCCACCATCTGGCTGTGATGAGAATTTCCATGTCAAGTTGGGGGCGAATGGGCTGGTCCATGACAGCAGGGAGTTGAAGGCACTAAGAGGCAGAGAAAAGACAGACTGGGAGGCAGTAGAAATTGTTGCCGTTTCCAAGGTACCCCCATCTCAGTGTCCTCCCAATGGCTTTTTATCTCCCCTCTTTAAAGATGGAAATGTGCATTAGTGCACTGATTTGTTGTTTGGGGGCCATTTCCACCAGACACCAAATGGCAGATCACTGGGAAAATAGCCAACTGTCCCGAGGTTTAGTGAGGGCTAACGGCCATGATGAGGGAAGGCGCAACCCAGCTCAACTATTGTCAGCCCCTGGCAATGCTGGGCACTGAGCGCAGCTAGACCATAAGGATCCCTCCCGGGGTCTCAGCCCCTCTCACCTATCCTAGTCTGGGCCCGTGTAAACACCCCGCAGGCACACCAAGCCAAGACAGGACAAGGTGAGGTGCCCATGACCTCAAGTTCACCTGATCCTTTCAGCTCAGCTGAGGAATAAAACATCTAAACCCATGGACACCGTGAGAGGAAGTGGCCCAGGTTGCAAATACTCCACAAGGCAGCTTAATCGGTGAAGAAGGTCAAGGAGCCACCATGGCTGCGGGCAGTTGCTAAGCCTTCTACCCAACCGTCCGTCTCCAGGCTGCCAGCTCTTGTGCATTCAAAAATGAAATGTGGGGCTGAGCTCAGTGCAAAAGCAGCTGCTGCTACTATGGGGAACCTAGGTTCAATCCCCAGTGCCTACGCTGGCTGCTTACAAGCTTTTATAAAATTGGCTCCGAGGGGAACCAATGCCATCTCCTGGCCTCCATGAACGTCTGACACGTGATCCACACACACAGAGCTGGTGCATGCGTATAAAAACGAGTAAATCTTTTAAAATGCAAAACATGCAGGACACCCAAGGCCCCCCCATCCTGTCAGTATGTCCCTGTTGCCGAGGCATGGAATGCCGTCCCTCCCTCCCTGTTTCCACCTCTGGACCATCTCCTGCCACTAATTTTTTTCTTCTATGGCTCAGCCAGAGTTACCTTCTCTTGCTACCACTAATAGGACCACTCCCTCCAGAACAGACTTTCACTCAGTCCCCTATGCCCCAAATCCTCCACTCCCTCATCCACCCTGATGTTTGTGAAGCACTTACTCATCAGGATCTCAGCATCTACCGATCCAGACTCCACATGTGGGCTTATCAGTCGCCACGCCATCTGGTTTCCATTTGATATCAGCCAGAAGAGAACTTCCTTGAAGAGGCTCCTTCTAAACCCAGATTTTAACTAGTACCCTCTGTCACACAAACACACAAACATACACACACATACACACACACATACACACACATACACACAAACACGCTCACACACACGCATACAAACACACACATACACATACAAAAACACACATACACACAAACATACACACATATACACAAACATACACATACAAACACACATACACACATACAAACACACACAAACACACATACACACATATATACATACACACACAAACATGCACATACACACACATACACACATATACACACATACAAACACACACACAAACACACGCACATACACACACCACTATACTTGTGCTTCCCTTAAAACTTGCTGACTCAGAATCTGGCTTCGTCAGCAGACTGTGTACTTCATGAAGTCAGGATCAACATCTTTCCAGTTCACCCAGCAGACATAACACGCACACAGCCACAAACATACCAGAGGAACTCCGCCTAGCTTCAGTTTAAGGGACCCTGGATTCCAGCTTCTCCGGTGTAATTCTTCCGGAGGCTTCCCAGCCTTCAGATTTAGACTCTTCTATCCACCATGGGCCCACAGCCTCACCACTCTGAGAATGCGCTTTCTTTGATCACTAGCCCTAGCAAGCATGTTCGTCTCTACAAAGCTTCCAGCCTAGAATGCAAAATGGTCCCAGAGCTTCAATGGGAAGGGGGTTAAGAACCGAGATCTTTATGATCTTATTCTCATAACATCCAGGCTTTCCTGGGCCCATCCACACATCCATATCTGCTCCAGCAGGTACACACACAGCTTAAGCCCAGGCTTGACCTTAACTACCTTAAATGAGGGACAGGCACATGAGGAAGGTTACTCCATGAGAGGCCTCCATCTATCCCAGTGTGAAGGACATTTCTGTGTCTGACACGCCATTGCCAGGGAGACATGGATGCAGACGTCCTCTGCCCACCAGCCTCACCTCCTCTGCAGACACACTCTTAACTCACTGATGAGCTGGGAGTGACATCAACTGGAACTTCTGCTCCTCCTTTCCTGGAAGGTCTGAATCTCTAGACAGGAACAGCTACCTAGAGAAGACTCTCCTCCTAGCTGCCTGGAAGCCAGTAATCTGCTGGCAGCCTTCAAATGAAGATGAACTCTCAGCTCCTCCTGCACTATGCCTGTCTGGATGCTGCCATGCTCCTGTCTTGATAACGGACTGAACTTCTGAACCTGTAAGCCTGCCCCAATTAAATGTTGTCCTTATAAGAATTGCCTTGGTCATGGTGTCTGTTCACAACAGTAAAACCCTAACTAAGACACCCATACAGAAGCTAGGAACTGAACTCTGGTCTTCCTCAAGATCAGCATGTGCTCTTAACTACTGAGCCTTCTCTCCAGCCTCCAACCCTCTATCCTTTTGAAGGTTTATTCAGAAGGCTGTTCTCTGGTGGTTGGTAGCCCACCTTTCACCAGGTAAAGTGCTCAGGAGCTGGCCACCAGCCCCTCACCCCAGCCTGCACTCACCCCTGAACAGCCTCTCCCAATGGGAACAGATAACTTTCACAGCTGATAGGAAACTCAGACTTGCTTCTAGTTTACTTCTAAAGGCGACTCTAGTCCCCAGACATCCTTTTTAAAAGTTTTCATTGCTCTTATTTATAGGGAGGGGAGGGCTGTGTGTGTAAAGGTCAGAGGAAAACTTGATACAGTTGCCTAGGGATTGAACTCAGATGAGCCAGGTTGGCAGCAAGTGCCTTGATGTGAGGAGGAATCCTGCAGATCCCTAAACATCTCTTGCAGTGAAAAAATAAGCCATTAGAAGGACCTCTGCCCACCTTTGTCTAAGATAAAATTCGTAAGGATGACGTTTCTTCTGGCAGATCTTTGCCAAGGCTGTTGGGGAGAATTCTAAGCCGGTAGGAAAATTCCAACCACTAGAGGGCAGTCTCCCAGAGCAGCTCTGGAGCCCGGATGCCTCAAGTGGGGCTCTCCTTCACAAACCAGCACGGTTGAACTATCTGTAGGCCAGAGGCTTGACCTCAGCTTTGAAATACAGTGTAGCAGAACCTGGATTGAAGGAAAGGGAAAAGACAGAAAAAAAAAAAAAAGCCAAGAAGAAGAAAACCTCAACCACCCCCCAAAAAAATTTTTTTCAGGAAATTCCTTATATGGCAAATAAAGAGAAATGATCGCGCTCTGAATCTAAGACGTGCACACATAAATATGCACAGGTTTTTTAAACCCAGCCGAGTCGATCCTTTATTTAAAAATAAGCATATTTATCTCATTAGTGCTTGAATTTGCTTTCACCTTTAGTGAACTGTAAAATGATACAGATACAAAAGAAGTTAGAATTTATTTTAATTTCTATTCCTGTGTGTGTGTGTGTGTGTGTGTGTGTGTGTGTGTGTGTATTTGCGGTTGCCCACGGAGACTTCGGAAGGTGTTGGATCCCTGGAACTAAAGTGACAGGCTTTTATGAACCATCCCACGTGGGTGCTGGGAAACCAAACTAGAGTCCTCTGAACGAACAGGAAGTCTCCTAACTTCTGAACCACCTCTGCAGTCATGAAACGATTCCCAAATTTCTTTGTGATTTATTGCCATTGAGTGTCTCGTTTGTGTACCCATTTTATATACTCACAAACCTGCGGTCACATAAAAAATGTATTTGGGCAAAAGGAGCCACGTGCAGAGAGAGATTTAAGAAGCCCCGGGTTCGAGTTTCTGAAAGTCTTTCTGCCTTTCGACCCTCCCAGCGGTCAGCGGCACTTCTCCTGCCTGCAGTGTCCATCCTCGGCCCGGCCACTCCTTCCTCTCCTCTGATGCTCACACACATTTCCCCAGCTCTAAGATGAACCAAGACACTGTCCGTCACGCCTGCTGGTTGCCATCTCTCCACCCCAGCATCCTCGGGAGAAGGAATACTGGTCCTCAGGGGAGACAACTCTGAAGTTTCTGCCCGTAGGTGGGCTCCTGTTGTAACCTTCACTGATGCTTGTCTGTTTTTGAAAGGTCCATGACTGTCTTTTTGTTCTATTCCTGCACAAAACATCACGACCAAGAAGTGAATTAGGGAGGAAAGGGTTTATTCAGCTTACACATTCATACCACTGTTTATCACCAAAGGAAGTCAGGACTGGAACCCAAGCAGGTCAGGAAGCAGGAACTGATGCAGAGGCCATGGAGGGATGTTACTTACTGGCTTGCTTCCCCTGGCTTGCTCAGCCTGCTTTCTTATAGAACCCAGGTCTCCCAGCCCAGGGATGGCTCCACCCACAATGGGCTGGGCCCTCCCCCCTTGATCACTAGTTGAGAAAATGCCTTACAGCTGGATCTCATGGAGGCATTTCCTCAACTGAGGCTCCTTTCTCTGTGATAACTCCAGCTTGTGTCAGGTTGATACACAAAACCAGTCAGTACAATGACCATGCCTCATTAGCTGCAGCTAACTATTTTGGTGACATCTCAACCTTTCTTTTTTATATTTAGCGTTCCATGTTACATCAAGCCTTTGTGCCCCAGTGTCCATAGTTAGTGTCTGTTCTTCAGCTCTACAGAAGGCCTCTCTCCCGGGAGCTATCTCTGCTCAAGAGACTGAGTCCAATGAAACAGCGGTTACAGGCAGTTATGAGCCCTCTGCTGTGGGTGCCAGGAACCAAACTTGGGTCCTCTGCAAGTGTGGCAACCGTTCAGTAAGCAGCTCCCCAAGATGTCCTCTAATAACCTCACAAGCATCCACAGACATGCACTCATACATAATGTAACTTAATTTAATATTATACATAATGTAACATCAATTGAAGGAAAGTGGGTATTCTTACTCAACATGGGGAGGGGAGCGGAGGCAGTCTCCTACTCCCAGAACCCGCGCTGGGCATCTCACAATCACCTGTAACTCCAGCCTTGGGACTCCAACACTCCCTTCTGGCCTCTGAGGGCATCTGCACTCGTGTGTGCGTGTGCAAGCATACACACACACACACACACACACACACACACACACATAAATAATAACATCTCATCATTTAGGATGAAGAAAAGGAGGAACAAAAGGAGGAGGAAGAAATGTGGGCTGGAGAGGTGGCTCAGTGGTTAGGGCACTTGCTCTTACAGAGGACCCGGGTTCAGTTCCCACCTGTGAGTACTTGCCCCAGACTAGTGATCATGGCTCCAGGTAAATACTCCATAGGGGTGACAGATGAGGCGACCACAGAGTGTTAACTCTCATCTTGGAAGGTCATAAAGGAAGTTATGTGTAAACTGAATCAGCCTAGCCCTAGGACATCACAGGGCAGGGCCACAGGCTGAGAGAACACGATATGTCTACACACAGCTCAGCTGCCTCTCAGTCACCGGTGAGACTGTAGTGACAGTGGACGAATATATGTGTGTACGTTGTGGGGTCAGTGCCCTGTGGAGGGAGGGGATGGATCGTTTCCTTACCCTTTGCTGCAAATCAAACCTGCAGAGGAGAAAGGTCGAGATTTCCAGTTCAAGGAATTCCTAACCTATCACAGAAAGAGGTGGGCACACCCCGCCCTCGAATCCTGGTCAGTTTCAAACTTGAGACAGCCTGCTTCGGCTGGAATTTATGATGAGGCCACGGGAGCTTCTAATGAGTCACATTTCTGTATCCAGCAATGGCAGCTCTCAGAAACAGAGCCAGCTTAAAAACAAAAGGCCCGGGCTAACTCAAGTGTGACTCAAGCGGGGCCTCTCTGCTCACTGACTTCCATGCTCCTGCCCCACAACACAGTGATGAGAGAAGATGGAAACCAGCAAAATACAGTGGGAGGTTCCACACGAGCCCTCAGGAGTCCCTCTTCTGGACTGGCCAAACTCCTCCTCCTCTTCCTCCTTTCCTCTTCATCTTCCTCCTCCTCCTCTTCCTCCTCCTCCTCCTCCTCCTTCCAAAGTCTGACTGCCCTCCCTCCCACCTCTCAAGAAGGTGCAGGCCCAGACCCAGCAGCTCCAGGGCTCCGTCCCCCTCCCCCTTAACTGCTCTATACCTTACTAACCAGACACTGCAGAGTCAGGAGCCGGCTTCTTCCTCAGCATTTGCCCCGCTCCCCAGCCAGACCACAGACTCCTGGAACTAGAGCTGTTCCCACCATGCTATCCTGTCCTGGAACTTTCTAGAGAATGCCAGCTGTTTCATTCACCAGGTGACTGGGCAACTTAAAGGCTTCTCGTTTCGAAGGATGGAAGCATCCAGCTCGCCTAACAACCCCAGCAGTCTGGAGAGTACACTGTTGCATGAGACCTGGAAAGGTGTATTTCCTGGACCTAAACCACTGTTTACGGTTTCATTTTGTGGAGATAAGAAGTGGGCCGGCGATGGGGGAGGGGGGGGTCTGGAGAGATGGCTCAGTGGTTAAGAGCACTGACTGCTCTTCCACAGGTCCTGAGTTCGAATCCCAGCAACCACATGGTGGCTCACAACCACCTGTAATGGGATCTGATGCCCTCTTCTGGTGTGTCTGACAGCTAATACAAATAAATTTAAAAAGAAGGGGGCAAGGAGCTGTGCAGCTCAGTGGTCAGAGCAGTGCCGGGAGTGTACCAAGACTCCGGTTCCATCTCCAGTACTGCATAAAGCCTGCTTGATGACACGTGCCTGGGACACCACGTGCCTGGGACAAGGGGGAGGCAGAAAAATCAGGAGTTCAAGGCCATCCTTAGCTACACGGTGAACCTGAGGCCAGCCTGGACTGCATGAGACCATGTTTCAAAATGATGGTGACAGTGATAGTGATAAATATAATAAAATCAAATTTTAAAGGCAAAAAAAAATAAGTGTACTTTTCCACCAAGAGAATGAATTTTTAGGGTTCTAGAAGAAAACTGGGCAAGAACCACAGAGACCTGCACTGGAGGGGGCGGGGCAGTACTGAGGGGCAGGGCAGTACTGAGGGGCGGGGCAGTACTGAGGGGCGGGGCAGTACTGAGGGGGTTGGGGAATTCCTGGAGGGGGAGGGACAGTACTGAAGACAGGCCACACCAGGAAGGAATGTGCAATAGTTAACACCATCTATTGTCACGAGGAAACAGCTACAAAGAAATCGTTCTCCACAGTACATGGATTCAAACAGGACCACTTAGACATCCTTGAAAGGGTAGCACGGGTGTGCAACAGATCTTTAAAAGCCGCGGGATGCCAAGTTGCAGGCCTTGCACTGTTGACTGCATTCATATTGGCTTGAACACCCATGATCCCAGGCCCAGATGTAGACACGACTAGATCTCAAGATGAAAGACCAATGCTGAAGAGACCAGGGCTGTCCCAGATGCTACCACAGCCCACCATGAAGGCTGGGCCACTGTAGGGAGGGCCTCTGTGGTCACACAGCAATGTAAGTGGCAGTAATTTCAGCTCTCAGGAGGTCAAGGTGGGAGGATCATCCAATATAGAAAGTTTGGGGACAACCTGGGACACATCAGGTTTTGTTTCAACTATTTTTAAAATGAGAAAAAGAGAAAGAAGAGGAGAAAGAGACCCGCATCCCAAAAACATGAAGCCCACAAGAGCCAGGAGTTTAAAGGAGTTAAGGGGTAGCTGCGAGGCAACAGGGAGAAGTGGAGACTGTAGCCAAATGTAGAGGTAGCACTGTCACCATCCAATGGGACAGTCAAGCCTGGTGGCAGAAGTTCAACAGCAGAGCACATCCCTGGCATGTGCGAGGCCTTGGGTTTGATCCCCAACCTCAAAATTGACTGTAAAAGTCAGTACTCAGCCCAGCAAGTTGCTTCCCTGTATGTGATTGCTAATTCAGGACCCTAAGTCCTCTGGTGGAGCGACCAATTTAGCCCCGCCCACCCCTACCCCATATTATTTCTTAGGTTTTAATCATTGCCAACTGGAAAACTATATATCCCAAACAAACCGCACATCTGAAGGCAGACCCAGCCCTCCGTCTCCCTGGGGAACTCCAGCTTAGCCTCAGCTTTTGCATTTCCCACCCCACCCCACTCAATCCCCCACCCACCCCGTTCTTTCAGCCTCTTTGGAAGACGTCTTTATCCATGGAAAGCTGTGATGGTTTGGATCTTGAGTGCCCCCACCCTCCAAAAGCCCTTGAGTCAAAACTTTGTTTCCCCAGCTCAGGTGCTACTAACACATGGTGTAATAAAATTTGAAGAGGTGGGGCCTAGTGAGAGGAATTAGGTCATGGGGAGGGGGTGGGGCATGTCCTTGAAAAGTGTGATGGCCAATCCTGATTGGACTAAGAAATACCCAGAGAGAGCAATGCTGAGAAACAGTCTTCCAGTCAAGAGGGATCCGGAACACTGGAGATTTGGCAGCAGCTATGGTTGCCTGCGCACTGCTCCTGGGGGAGGGAGATGGCCCTTCAAGGATGTGGTGGCTCCTAGTAGGCTGTCTTACTAGGGCAACTCATTTGAGGCACACACTCACATGCATGCACATGTGTATGCACACACACACACACACACACACACACACACACACATGTGTAAAAAGAAAGAAAGAGAAAGAAAACAAAAGAAAGAAAGGAAAAAAGAAAGAAAGAAAGAAAGACTGGTTGGGAAGAGAAAGGGAACAAGCGGGGTGACTAGGAGGGGTGACAGTGATCAAAGCACATTACATACATGTCATCATGAAACCAACTGTCATGTGTCCTTTATATAAGCTGAAAGAAACCCACAAATGTTTACAAACAAGCTGTTGCTCTTCACTGAGCCCCTTTTCACACCCGTCTGGGTGTCTTCAAGGGGACATCATACTTGATGCACTCCAAGGCTTTTGAGGTGGCAGGAGATGTTCTTAGAAAGCGCATATTGAAGGTGCCCTCCCTGGAGGGACATCTGACAGTTGGTGAGGGTCCGGTAACCTGGAGGGACACAATGCTGCTTCTCTGGAGTGTGTCCCTGGACTTAACAAAGTTGGCACCCTCAAATCATCGTGTACGGACATAGATGATGCCAAAGAGGTCTTGCCTGATGGCACACACACACACACAAATTTTCAACTCCGAGTTGCTCAAAATAAGAGTATGGGAGAGTAGGGTGGGTCAGGAACCGTAACTGGAAGATTCAAACTGCATTACAGCTTACACTTCCACATTGCTTTCTGAAAAAGAAAAAAGAATAGAACCTTACTGTACAGGCTCCTTCAACACACGCAGCTCTGTTCTGATCAGCAGAACACCTGCCACACTCCCTGAGCACAGCCACCATCCCCAAGGAATATAGATACAGCTACAGCACGCAGCCTCAGCCACAGGCAGGAAGACAGGCCTCTGGGCCTCTATCTGCAGTTCTGATCTTGCTTCTGCCTGGTGCCAAGCCCCGGCCCAGAGCACTGACAGAGCAGGCGTGTCTGCCTCCGCTGCCCTCAGACCAGGATCCTCAGGGCAGGGCAGTCTGTCTCCACAAAAACAATCCACTAGCCCTCTTCAGCATAACTCAGTCCCCACGTGCTATGGGCAAACACTGTGAACTTCAGTGTTAGCAAAACTGAAGACATAGCCCTTCTAAACCTTGTTACAACAGTCCTCAAAAGAGAAAGACCGGCCTGTGGCTGACTAAGGCACAGGAAACCACACCCTTGAAGCTTAGATTTGTAAGACACCTGAACAGTGCATAGAACAAAATCAAGGTTTCACTGGGGCATCTGTTGCCCTTGGCTCCTTACATCCCAGGACCTACAGCATCTGTGCCTTTCCAAAATAATACTTCAGCAGCCCGGCCATGGCGACACTACAATAAACTAGCCATGGGTTGCCCTTCTCATCCATCCATGTTAAATGAGCAACTATTGCTGTCACACACTGAGACTACAGATGCCAATGCAATGGACAAGAACCCATTCGAGGTCACGTGACTGGGACGGGAAGGCAGCAAGAATAATTTTTAGCAGATGGGATTAAGTGGTACAGAGAAACCTAGCAAGACAAGAAGGATGGATTTGATCATCAAAGGGCACATCCAGAGACATCTGAGAGAAGATTAGATGGAAGTGAGAGAGCATGATGTGGACCAATGGGGAAGAACTTTCCAGAAGGAAGAAAGACCCAGAGGAAAGCTAGCAGGCAGGAAAAGCAAAGAGCAGACAAGAGGGTCTGTCCTTGTAGGGGTGTTGGGGTTGTTTATCATTTATGACTTGATCTCTGTATCCTAGACTTGCATCAAAGATTCAGCTGAGGGTGACCGGGAACCTGACTCATCTTTCTGTATCTAAAGTGCTTAGATTACAAGCATGTACCACATTCCCATTTTATGCCTTGCTGGAGATAAAACCCATGCTAAGCAAGCGCTCTACCATCTGAGCTACGTCCCCAGTCCCCGTTTGAATATTGATAAAGAGCAAATAGATACAACCTCCTAAATGTCCAGGGCAAGTCCTGTAAGACCTGAAGCCTGATGGGGCTCAGATTTCTCTAATGATCAATCCAAGCAAATGCACAAGCATGTGGACCTGCTGAATTAGATCCTTACTGCTGCACCAAGTTGGAGATCAGACTCCAGAACTTTCATTCTGGGGTCTCAACACACCCCCCCATAGACTTACCCATGATCCTCCTCTACAACATGCAAGTAAAGCACGTAGCCCAGTGTTCAGACTCACCTTCTGCCTCTTCAGGAGCTAAGACGAGGCAGTCACGGAGAACACAATAATCATTCTCAGTGTGGTCAGGGAAGCTGTAAAGTCAAAATTATTTTCATAAGCCAAACATGGCAGTGTACCCGAGAGGCTGAGGGAAGGATTGTGGCTGGGAGATCATCCTGGACTACTTGGGGAGTTAGACATAGTAAGACACTGTCTCAAAAACCAAAGCTGAAAAAAAAAGACAATTCTCAGATGACTCTCTCCCCAGTGGGTGGAGGGGTTTATTGCCAAGCCTGCCAACCTGAGTTTAATCCCAGGAATCCACACGGTGAAAAGAGAGACCACAACTCCTACAAGTTGTCTAATGACCTCCACAGGTTCAGGGTGGCAAGCGTACACCTCTCTCCACTCCCTCCCCCCACCCCATGCCACCCTCAATCAGTGCCTTACAAAAGACCCGTAATGTCCTTGGTTCAGCAGTGCCAAGCCCTTGTTAATCTGTCGCTAGGGTAGTGATACTCACAGGATTGACCTAAGATCATCAGAAAACACAGACGCTTACAGTATTAATCCATAGCAGTAGTAAAGTTACAGTTATGAAGTACCAGTGAGAATAACTTCATGGTTGGGTTTCACTGTGACAGGAGGAACTGTATTAAAGAGTCACAGCACTAGGAAGGCTGGGAACCGTTGTTCTAGGGGAAGGGTGGACCCAAGATGAAGGAGAAATGCTTGAGTAAGAAAGCACTGGAGCACGTTCCTCTGGAGCCGGAGTTCTAGGTGGGTGTGAGCTGCCCAAGGTGGGTGCCGGGAACCGAACTCGGAGCCTCTGGAATAGCAGCACACTCTTACCGTTGAGTCATCTTTTCTACACCAATGGATGAGTTTTACTATCGGTGACTATCTTATTGCCCATCTGCTTACCTTAGTACCCCATGCATGCTGGGTACACACTGGCTTTTGTCCTTTGGGTACTGGAAGTTTCTTCATTCATTTATTTGGCACCCTTGCTTAATACCTGAGTGCTTCTGTATCGGGTACGACTCTTGGCCCCAGAGAGCTTCCTGGTCATCTCACTATTTCTGAACATACTTAGGGAGTTCTCAAGACTCCCTTTCCCTGGTTAACTCATAATCTCTGGAAAATGTCACCAAACCCCAACAATCTGGAAGCCACACTAGGGCTAAGGTGTTAGCAATGTGAGTAAAATGTTTGCTGTACAAGGGTAAGTGTCTCAGTCAGGGTTTCTATTCCTGTACAAACACCATGACCAAGAAGCAAGTTGGGGAGGAAAGGGTTTATTCAGCTTACATTTCCATATCGCTGTTTATCACCAGAGGAAGTCAGGACTGGAACTCAAGCAGGTCAGGAAGCAGAAGCTGATGCACAGGCCATGGAGGGATGTTACTTACTGGCTTGCTTCCCCTGGCTTGCTCAGCTGCTTTCTTATAGAACCCAGGTCTACCAGCCCAGGGATGGCTCCACCCACAATGGGCTGGGCCCTCCCACCTTGATCACTAGTTGAGAAAATGCCTTACAGCTGGATCTCATGGAGGCATTTCCTCAAGGGAGGCTCCTTTCTCTGTGATTAACTCCAGTTTGTGTCAAGATGACACAAAACCAGCCAGCACAGAAAGAATCTAAGTTCAAGTCCCCAGGTCCCACATAAAGCTGGACACAGTAGCATACATCTATAATCCCAATTCTCCTATAATAAGATGTGAAGTAGAGATGGAAGAATGCCAGGAAGCGGGCTGGAGAGATGGCTCAGTGGTTAAGAGCACTGACTGCTCTTCCAGAGGTCCTGAGTTCAAATCCCAGCAACCACATGGTAGCTCACAACCATCTATATGGGATCTGATGCCTTTATCCGGTGTGTCTGAAAACAGCTACAGTGCACTCATATAAATATAATAATAAATAAATCTTTAAAAAAATAATGCCAGGAAGCTCTTGGATTAGCTAACCCTGTGTTCACCGCAGAACACACAAGACTGTACCTCAAACAAGTTGGAATTTAAGGACCAGCACCTGAAGTTGTCCTCCAACCTCCACACATGGTCTATGGCCCATGTGTAACTCTACTCAACATTAGAACACACACACACATTTAATTAATTAATTAACTATATTAAATTAAACCTTTCCTGGTCATTTTAGAGTACAAGCAACCAGAATCCAGATAATAACAGAAAAATAATGAGCAAGCCAAGTCCATCCTTCCAGAGTTTTCCACCAGAAAACTGTTTTGTTTTAAACAGAGTTTATCCAAACAAAACGTAACTTCAGAAGAGTTTACTTAAGAGCAGCTTAGCAAAGGCCTGGAGGCCTGAAAGAGGTATGGTCACAGAACTTAATCAAGGTCATAGAGAGAGCGACAGAGAGACAGAGAGAGAGACATCGAAGCCAGAGGAGAGGGCTCCAGAGCTGCAGCAGTCAGGAGCCAAAGTCCTGCAGAGCCCACAGAGGTTTGTGCGGCCAAATGCAAGCTGTGCTCAGCTCACTGGACGGCACGCAGCACGGAGAGGAAGTCAGAGGGAGCGAAAGTCGAAGTGGTGACATGAATTAAGGGAGAATTGGGGGACCTGGTGAGGCTCTGGCGGAGGTAGGGGAGAAATGTAGACATTGCAGAAGCCACACCCATCTTATTCCACGATTGGCTGAACGCTGAGGGAGAGAGCGAAGTAGAAGCTTCCCGGAACTAGCTAGCACCCAGAAAGATCTGGCCTCTACACGGCAGCCACAGTGATTAAGATGTGAAAACACTGAAGTCCCCGGTTGCACAAGCAAAGGTCCTTCAGTTTCCGCATGCTCCTAGCGATGACTTCCCTCCATGGCATTTACGATTCTCCGCTAGCTTAGCGCTGCGCCCAGCCTGGCTTGGAGAAGCTCCTCCGTGCAGAGGGCAACAACAGCTAAAGCAGAGACTCAGCTCCTGCCAACGTGCTGAGAATGACGGGAGCACGTTCACATCTCTGTGCCCACCGCCAACACCCGAGGCACGTGGAGGGGGATGGGGTGGAAAGACCATAGGAGCTGAAGACCTGAGGGCAGAGTTCCAGAGAGCTGTCCCCTAGAAATGGCGCGGCCGTGGCAATCACAGGCACACAATATACATGGCCACCAGCACAAAAGGAAATCATCAAGAATGACAGCAGCTTCCAGAGCCTGACCAATACAGATGTGGATGCTCGCAGCCAACCATGAGACCGAGCACGGGGACCCCAATGGAGGAGCTAGAGAAAGGACTGAAGGAGATGAGGGGGTTTGCAACCCCATAGGAAGAACCAACCAGACCCCCCAGAGACCACCAACCAAAGAGCACACATGGAGGGACCCATGGATCCAGCCACATATGCAGCAGAGGATGACCTTATCTGGCATCAGTGGGAGGAGAGGTCCTTGGTCCAGTGGAGGCTGGATGCCCCAGCCTAGGGGAATGCTAGGGCAGTGAGGTGGAGTTGAGGGGGAGCACCCTCATAGAAGCAGGGAGGAGGGGGGATGGGATAGGGGATTGGGGGAGGGGAAGCCAGGAAGGGGGTAGCATTTGAAATGTAAATAAATAAAATAGCCAATAAAAATGAGAATGAATGCGAGCCAGGGAAACAAGATTTTGGGGACACAACACAATACATTCATCATACTGTCAATTGGATAAAACGATCAATTACAAACCAAAATAGCCCGGCTGTGATGTGAACGCTTTTGATCCCAGCACTTGGGAGTCCGAGGTAGGCAGATCTCTGTGAGTTGCAGGTCAGTTTACATAGTGAGTTCCAGGGCAGCCAGAGCCACATACTGAAATCCTGTCTCTAAATAAATAAATCAAAAAAGAAAAAATAAAAGCACCAACTTCCAGATCTCCTCCCTTCGAACTTTTCCCTGATTCCTGAAACCTTCTGATCTCTGGGCTTTTCCAGCCCTGCCCACCGGCTGCAGAATACCCTATCTCAGGCAATTTCCCCTCTAGCATGTGCGTCGCAATAAAGAAGTCCAGCCTAGGATGAAGGGGTCAGAGCTGGTTCCCTCTTGTCTCTTTAGCCCTGCAGCCTCAGGCAAGTCACGTAACTCTCTGAACTTTGCCTTGGTCATCTGCAAACGGAGCAGAAGAGCATCCCCCTCCCCTTCCCCCCCCCTCGGGAATGGGGATATCAGAATGTTGTAAAGCTTTGAGATAGCCGAGTGTGGTGGTGACTCACAGCATTCAGGAGGCTGGGTGAGGAGGGGAGTAAGTTCCGGGCCAGCCTTGGCTGCAAGAGTGAAGCTTACCCAAAGAGAAGATATGTGTGTGTGCATATGCGCTTCAAATTCGGGTGTGCTTCACGGGTGCCAATTGGACGGTGCACATAACAGTGACCAAAATGCTCCAGTTTATACTATAGATATTTACACGATGAAAAGATAAAAGCCAAGGCCACTGAGGTGGCTCAGTTGGTAAAAGAATGGCACTCGCCAACAAAAATGATAACCTGATCCCACTCTGACATGCACACACACACACACACACACACAATCACACGATGGTATGAACACACACACACACACACACATGATGGTATGAACCCTCCCCCCACACACACATGCACACACACATATACACAGCATAAACAAATTTTTAAAGAATAAGTTAATAAAAGCCAGTTAGGGCTACATGAAACCCTAACTGAAAAATAAAATAAAATAAAATAAAAATAAAAGCCAGTCACTAAAGCACTAAAGTTAGATCTGTTGGTTGTGTGCCCTTAATCCCAACGCTCAAGAGGCAGAGGCAGGTGAATCTCTGTGAGTTCAAGGCCAACCTTGTCTACATAGAGAAGGTCTCAAAGAGCCAAACCTTTGGGAGATAGTCAGGATCAGAGCTCACACCCTGCTACATGGCCAGTTTTAGGACAGCCTGAATTAGATTACAGAAGACCTTGTTTCTCTTCCCCTCTCCCCCTCCCTCCCCCCCTAAATATTATTTTTAGACAGGGCTTGACTATGTAGCACAGACTGGACTGGAACTCACTGTGTAGCCCAGGCTAGCCCCACATTCGTGATCTTCCCTCAAATTCCCAAGAGCTAGGACCACCACCATGTATCGCCATGCCCAACTATGAAAAATCCTAAAAAGCAAATTTAAAACCACCGGGTGCATTTCACCTCTCAAACTGGTGAAAGTAAAAGCTCGTCAACAACCAACAGGAATATCAAAATCTTTGGTAAGGTACTTTGCACCATTTAAAGTGTGTGTTGTGCCTTTTGATCTCAATATCGCACGATAGCAATATGGCCTAAGGAAATATTGACTCCTGTGTGCAAATATAGGAGGGGGGGAAGGAGGAAGAGATAGGAAAGGAAGGAGAAAGGAAAGAAAGTAGAGACAAGAGAAAGGAGAGAGGGAAAATAGAGAAGAAAAAAAAAGAGCAGAGGGAGAGAGGAGAAGGGAGACAGTTGGAAGTTATGCTCAGCGACTCCAACAGTGCTGAACGCAGCGGCAGGTGGGTCCCACATCCTGCGTCCTAGAGGGTCATGAAGAACACCTCTGGGGATGAGGAAGTGACGTCGCTGGGCTCACAGGAAAGCCTGAGGGTTAGCGCTCTGTTGCCCGTTGGGCAGCGCTGCAGCTGCTCGCCGCCGCCGCGGCTGGAATCCTATGAAGTATGCGGTGAGCTGGCTGGGTGCCTGTGGCCACCACCTGGCCTCTGAGATCCCAGCCTTTGGAACCGTGCCCTGGCATCCGGCAGCTGACGCAGTGTGGCTGGGCCAGTAGGGGAACGAGACCTCTTCTCAACGTCTCATTTTCCTTCTTCCTTGTCTGAAGTCCTCTCTGAAGTAGTGGATCTCTTTAGTCTGTCCCAGGAATAAGGCTCTGATGGGACCTGGTCCCATAGACCATCCACAGCCTTAGCCCATGACTTAGCCTAGAACCCCTTGAGTCAAAAGCCGTGGAGGCTCATTCGTAGGCTTTCCTTCATTCTATGGCCTCTGGAATCTCCCTGTATCCCATAATTCCTGCCCAACAGGGGGCTTCACTCAGAGTGTGTCAGGACAAGACTCCAAGAAAGGCACCACCTCTACAAAGCAAACCGCTTACTGCCTTCCAGAAAGATGTCAAGAAAACCACTGTGCTCTTGCAAGTTGGTCCATAGAAGATGCACAAATACACCTTATTTTCGTGATACCTTTTGTTCAGTTACTTCCACACCCACTCCCTCTTTTTTCCTTTTGAGACAGGGTTTCTCTAAATAGCGCTGACTATCCCAGAACTCACTATATAGTCCAGGCTGGCCCCAAACTCAGATTCCCCCCTACTTTCCTACTCTTATTGCCAACTAGCTCACAACCATCTTTAACTCCAGTTCCAGAAGAGCCAGTGTCCTCTTTCGACCTCCCCAGGCACTGGGCAAACATGTGGTGCACATATCTACATGCAGGCAAAATACTGCACATGAAATTTTAAAATCTCAAAAGAGGGGGTTGGGGACAGGAATCTATAGTTACTTCAGTTGGTAAAGTGCTTGCCAGGCAAGTATTCGACTTAAGTCCATCTCCAGAACCCACACAAAAATGGCATGGTGGCACATTCATAATTCCAGCACTGGGGGGGGGGGGGTCAGAGACAGAAGGATCTCTGTGCCTCCCTGAGTAGCCAGTCTATCCAATCCAGTGAGCTTCAGGCCAATGAAAGATGGTGTCCCAAAGGAAGTGGGTGGGACCTGAGGAATGACATGAAGGTGTCTTCTAACCCTGACATAGAGAAACACACATGCATATGCATACACACACACAGTGCAAACACCAACACATGTATGAAGGTGCATGTACATACAAGCTAAAGAGAAAAGAAAGCGGGCAGATGGGTCGGAGAGGCCGGGAGAAAGTCTGGCAAGAGTCTGGTTCCTCTCTAAGATGGTAAGAGGGTCTCCAGAGTCCTCTGGAACGGACCCTGTGCAACACTGGGCAGATTCACAATGCAGACAGAACTTGTTCCAGCTGCCCAGAGGACAAAGCGACAGAGAGCCACCTGGCCCTTCCCAGAGCCATTGCAGCCCATCCAGATAGGATTCCAGTGCACGGTCCCATGGGGTGTCAGAGGAACACAGGCTGCCATTAAGCAGGAGTTGGCATCACACTTGGGCTTCTTTCTGCCCTAGTCTGCTCCCTTCTTCTTTCAGGAGGAAGGGGAGTCCTGGATAAACATGCTGCCTTTTAACCTGTCTGGAAAATCCAGTGTGCCATAGGCCCTGACTTCAAGGAGCCTGAGTCAGCATCCCACATCTGGAGAACCCCATGTTGAGGCTGCAGTCCTCCCTCAACCACATTTATATTAAATCACCCAGGGTACATTCACATGACAAATGACTGAGGCTTGTAAATTGCTTATGTCTGGAGGAGATATCAAATTTGGCAGAATCAGATCCAGACCTATTGTAAAAGAAAAACTCTCTCTCCCTCTCCCCCTCCCTTCTCTTCTCTCCTCTCTTCTCCTCCCTCCCCCCACCCCACACACACAGATACACACTCTGTATAATTGTGAAGGTCAGAGGCAACCTCTGGAAATCAGTTCTCTGCTCCCACTATATGAGTTCTAGAGAACAAACTCAGGTCACCAGGATTGGTAGCTAACTAGTTCCTTAGCCCACTGAGCTGTCTGGCTTGTTTGTTCTTTGGTTCATTCGTTCATTTGTTTGTTTGTTTAAAACAAGGTCTCTTGTTGAACCTGAAGCTTGACGATTTAGCTAGACTGGCCAGCCAGCCAGGTCTCGAGATCCTCCTATCTCCTCCCTCCATGGAGGTTACTGGTGCACAGCACCACATCTGGATTCTAGAGATCGGAACACAAGTCCTCGGGCTTCCACATAGTGCCAGATAGTTACTTTTGTTGTTTTTGTCAACTTGACAGGAGCTAGAATTGTTTAGAAAGAGGGAACTTCAGTTGAGAAAATGCCCCCAACAAATTGGCCTGAAGGTAAGTCTGTAGGTTTCTCTCTTGATTAATGATTGGTCTGGAAGGGCCTGGCTCACTGGGCAGAACCGTCCCTGGCCTGGTGGTCCTGGGTTGTACAGAAAAGCAGGCCTAACCAGCCAGGAGGAACAAGCCACTAAGCAGCATTCCTCCATGGCTTCTGTATCGGTGCCTACCTCAGGTTTCTGCCCTAAGTTCCTGCCCTGATGTCCCTGCGTGATGGACCACAAACTACCAAATAAAACAAACCCTCTTCTCCCCCATGTTGCTTTATGGAGGTTTATCACAGCAATAGAAACCCCAGCTAAGACACTCAGCAATCACTTCGCCCACTGAACCTTCTCCCCAGCTAACAGCTTCCTTTCGGTCTCTGAGAGGGCTCGATGTCTACACCAGCAGATGGGATGAACCAAACGTGTATGATTGGTCCCTTTCTATTTGAAGTGATCATCTAGGGCTTTTCTTAATCCCCCTGATAGAAAACAGGCCGTCTTTTTTAAAGGGAGGGTGTCTTTGGGGGTTTGTTTCCCTTCACTCCTCCCCAGGGAGGCCAGGGACTTGTCAGCCTGGTGACTGGCAGGGAGTCAAGATCTCCAGGTTACTGGCCTTTCTCAAGGCTGTTTTCTCTATAGAATGGAGGTTCAGTGGTCCCCCTAAGACCTCCCCTGGGGAAAAATGCATTCAGTGAGGCTGGAGAAACAGCTCAGCAGTTAAAAGAACATACTGCTCTCTTCCACAAAACCAGAGTTTAGTTCCCAAAACACACCCCACAAGGCAGCTCACAACCACCTGTTGTGAGCTCACAACACACACTCAACTCTAGTTCCAGGGAATCAGACATTTTCTGGTCTTCATAGGCAGTACACATGCAAATGGAATAAAATCTCTCTCTCTCTCTCTCTCTCTCTCTCTCTCTCTCTCTCTCTCACACACACACACACACACACACACACACACACACAAATAAAAATTAAAATAAGGAGTGAAGAGATATCTCATTGGTTAAGAACGCTGGCTGCTCTTGCAAAGGACCAGTGTACTCTTCTCTTCTGGCTTCCTCAGGCATCCATATATGTGGGTACATATACACAGAGACATAATAAAAAATAAAACAAAATATAATAGATAATAAAACTTTTTTAACTTTTTAAAATTTATTTAGAGTGGAAAGAAGGCAAAACTAACCTAAGGCTAACTGACCAAAGATTACAGATAAATCTTTAAAAATAGACAAAAATATTTTTAATACATTCTGTAATCACAGGCTTTTCCACTCACACCCAATTTCCCTAAATAATGGTTCTGAGACTTCTTATATATGGCCAAATGCCTATGAGCTTCATTCCCACTAGCTCATAACTCAATTATCCTGTTTATTCTGTTCTAAGTCCCACTAATTGATTGGTTACCTTTCCTCAGGTTCATGCAACTGTCTTCCTCAGAGTTTGGAGCAAATCTATCCCAGAATCCTCTCTCCCTGCCAGAACTCCCACCTCCAATTTCCTGCCTATGCTAATAGGCCAACAGCTTTTTATTGACAGGCAACGCTTCCACACAGTACACAAGGGATTCTCTCTACACGTTCAAATGCATTGTCCCACCAATCCAGTTAATTTCTTCATTTAGTGCATGAGGAGACTGTATATTCAACAAAGTGAAATGTCCATGTACCCATGGCTGGTAAGTAATGATGTCAACATTTGGACCCAGGACTCTTGATCCCGTGTGTGACTCGAGGTAAACAACTCTACGTTTTCATTAGAAAAGGGAATGCATGCTCCATCCTAGGAATATGGCCAGCAGTGACTTCACACTGCCTCACCATTGCTATGTGAGGACCAGTTCCCACCAGTACTCCGGGTCCCCAGCAACCACTGAAGAAACAGATGGGACCTGACTAGAGAGGGCTCCTGCTGCAGCCACAGAGAGCACAGCCGCAGCATGTCTTATACCCTGCGCAACGCTGTGAGCGCTTTATCCCTCCGCCGAAGGCTTCTACAAACCATGGTAAAGGCAGCTGTCCAGACTGTGATTCGGAACACGGCACTTACCAAGGGCCCGGAGAGATTCTGTCAACTGGGACCAGCTGGAGCCCTGCCCACAAATACTTGTCACAACGCTGTGATTATGCCAAGGGCTCTCCAGCGCTGGTTACCCACAGCCTGCAAGCCGGAAGCTGTGCAGCCTGACGCCCGGTCCTACTCATGTTAACTGGCGGCCATTAAAGCCCAGATTGCTTGTGCCAAAGACTTTCGTACCACTCTGTTGGAGAGTGCAAACAAGGTCACCTGCAAAACACCAGCGCCTTCCACTGGCCCTAGGGACAGCCTCTGGGGTCTTGGGCAGTGGGGCTGAAGGCAGATGGACGGAGGGAATGAATGGTCTAAGGCAAAAAGGGGAGGTTGCATGAAAACGTTCCCTAGGAGTATTGTAATGAGTAAAGCGCTCATTCTCTTTGACTGGTCCAAATTCTTTCTCCTTGCCCAGTGAACTAGCATCATCTTTCCTTGAGATTTGGTTGAAGGGAAGAGGAATAAGATGTGAGCAGCCGCAGCATGCAATCTTCATCGTCAAAGTGATGGGGTTTGGAAACACCTAGGAGACCTTCTTCTGAGTGCTCTGTAAAGATGTTTCCAGAGAGGCTGAGCTGAGGAGGAAGCCCCAGGCTGGATGTGGGCAGCATCATAGTCCTGAACGGACAAAAAGGAGAAAGGGAACAGAGTACCAGAATGTACTGCTCTCTGCTTCCTCATACAGCGTGACCAGCGTTACCATACTGGCAAGTCCCCTGCCTCGCCTGCCATACACGGCTGTAACCTCCAACTGGGAGCCCAAATAAACTCTTCCTTAAATTGTTTCCATCAGATGTTTCTTGTCATAGACACAAAAACAGTAAGTGGGGTTAAGGGAACAAACCCCTGGCCAACAAGGCAACAGATTGTCCCAAAAGGGGGTCAGAAAAAGATTATGAATTCCAAAACGGGTGAAGTAACTGTAAAGAAAACAGATGTTTTGCACTTTCACTAAAGACAAGGATAAACATGAAGGGGGCAGTTTCAGAACAGTTATACAAACTAAATGGGAGTCAGGTGAGGATTGGTGAAATTACATCTAAACACACAGTTACCGGCACAGGCTTGCTGCCTTGCGGCACTGTTTGAAGGGAGAAATAACCTCTCTTAAACCCAGGGAGGAGGAGCCAGAATGTGGTGGAGGTGTCTCCACACATAGAAGCTTTGGGGCAAAGCTTCCCTGCTCTGTGTCCCGGAAACAAAGGTTAACTGCACAGCGGGGTCTCCCCGGAGCTTTGTAGGAGTGGGCGAGGGCAATGCGGAAACCCCGTGCAGCTCCAGTTAGACCGATGCAAGCATTTACCAGGAACGCCCGTGCTCCAGCCCCTCCTCCCAAGCCTTCCCAGCTGTTCCAGGGTCTGTTTTCCTCCTCTCGGTTTCCTGGCCTCTGCTTTGTGGTTCCAGAAACTAGCCCAGGAATTCCCAAGGCTCCAGCAGTGCATCAGGAATTAGCAGTGTTCCGACAGTTGTGTGGGACAGCTGGGAAATATTTTTGCTGTCGTTCACAGTTCATATCCCTCTGACATATGTGTTCATGCTGACATGCACATAACACTCAGAAAACGAGACAGATTCCTCCCATTAGCCACAAGATGGAATGCTAAGCTTGCCCGGGTATCTCATTTTATAAAATCGTTTACTGAAGCTGAGCTTTAGTTGCTCACATCCAGAAGCCCAGCACTCAGGAGCTTGAGGCAGGAGGATTGTCTAAACTTCAAGGGAGGCCTGGGCTACACAGAGTGAGTTCTAGGCCAACTCATAACTCCCGAGTAGAACCTTGTCTCAAAAAAAAAAAAAAAAGTTCAATTAATTATTAGAATAAAATCATTTATTGGTTGATCATGTTAACACCTACAACATTTTTAAGTTAATATTTCATTTCTGAATATTTCGATTGACACCTCTACAATGAAAAGTTGCTCATACTGGGTTTTAGAGTGCTAGACAGTGGTGAAGATCACAGAAGAAAATATTTTTAGCACGTATGAAAACAACTTTATGTGCCTGGAGTAGGATGGACAAGACTGTACCGCGGAAAGGGCTATAGAGCGCCCGTAAGAAGCACGGGGGTCTGAAATATACTGAAGAGGGAAAGCGTTCTGTGCTGCACTTCATTCGTTTGTTGTTGTTGGCAATTCTGGGGCTTGAACCCAAAGCCTCACACATGATTGGCAGGTACCCCACCACTGAGCTGAGTCCCGCCCCAGCTCCTTTTTAGGTTTTGAGATGGGTCTTGACTAAATTGCTCTGGCTGGTCTTGAACTGATTCGAAGTCTATAACAGGGCCCCAGACTTTAGTAGGTGCCCTCACCTTAACACAACTGACTCCATGATGGAAGGAGAACCGTTCAGACTGTAAAACTCGACTCTTAGACAGCATCACCTGCCAAAACTAAAACAAAGGCCTAATCCATCAAAGTCCGTATAGTTCTGGGAAAGTCTCTACATGTCCTAACCTTGCTTTTTGGCTTCTGTAGTTCCCCTCTGGTTAACTGTTCTTGTTAAGTGAAGTATATCAACCCAGGACATGGTGTGTGTGTGTGTGTGTGTGTGTGTGTGTGTGTGTGTGCTTCAAAGCTCACCCTGAGAAAGGCTCAAGGCTACACTGGAACCCCAAATACTCAGTAGTCACCAGCTAGCTAATAGAGACTTTCTATTGGCTTAAACCTATATCTGAGCAGTCCTCTCTGATGAATACCCCACAACAAAGCCCAGGCCAGCCTTGTAATTGTAATTCTCCTGCCTCAGCTCTAAGTGTGGCTGAGATTACAAGCTTCCACCACCAGGCCCAGCTCAGAGGAATTCAAGTTAAGAGCACCACATTTTTTATTGCCTTTTATGTCCTTTGACACTAAGTTTTTGGGAGGACAGAGCCTCCTATATGCAAGGATAACCCTGAGTTTGCTATATAGACCACTCTGGTCTTGAACTCTGATCCTCCTGCCTCCATCCTCCTCGTACTGGGATTACATATATATGCTACAATGTCTAGCTAAGACATTTTAAAATATGGTGTGTTCATCAGAAAAAAAAAAAAAAAACATAAAACATATATATTGACCATTCTGTTGAAAATGTGCCCAGAGGCTCACAGACAGCTTGCTCTGTATTTCCCTTAGGCAAAATGGCTCAGTATTCAGTAATTTGATGTTTACAGCACCTTTATAGAAAGTGACTACGACAAGTGACGAGATTTTTCAACACCCTGAATATAGTTACTTCAAAAAAAAAAAAAAAAAAAAAAAAAAAAAAAAACTTTTAGGTCATGAGGAAAACAGTCATGTGAAAAATCATAATATGATCCTAAAACTCATACTAATTATGCCTAAGTGAAAATAAGAAAACTGTGGAATGGAGAATTAGAGTTCACTGGGGTATAAAGGGTTGTTAGTGAGGTGGGGAGTCAGAGGAGAATCAAGCAAAACTAAGGTTGTATGAAAAAGCTACAAGGAAACCTAATAATGGCAACCTAGTTTAAAAAAATATTTTAAGAAGTTTGAACGGGGGGGGGGGGGGGGGGGGCTGGAGAGATGGCTCAGTGGTTAAGAGCACTGACTGCTCTTCCAGCGGTCCTGAGTTCAAATCCCAGCAACCACATGGTGGTTCACAACCATCTGCAATGAGATCTGATGCCCTCTTCTGGTGTGTCTGAAGACAGCTACAGTGTACTTATATATAATAAATAAATCTTTAAATATATATATATTTAAAAAAGAAGAAGAAGTTTGAACAGAGGTGCCTTCCAGGAGTGGATAGAGGTGCTCCTTGAAGTTACAGTGAATTTTCATAATGAAAGTCCTAATGCCTGAAGTGGGCTACCTCCCTCTGAGTTATTGGTCAGAGAAGACACTAAAGATCCTAAAACAAAACAGGCAATTGTCATCACAGTTGATTGTCTACCAGAACTTATGGTGAGACCCTACTACTGAGGCACTACATGCTTCGGTTACAAGACACGGAAAACTCAATCTGAAATTGTGGGGGAAGCTTCCCTGCTGACTAGCCCTGACAGTGCTAGAAGGTGCTCTGTAAGCTACTGAGAGAAAACTGCTATCAACCGTCTGATTCAGCTACAGACTAAACATGATACACCATTAACCAGACAAGCAAAATGAATCGGTAGTGCAAAGGTAGCAAGTCTGTTATGGAAGGTTTCTGATTAGATTTGAGGTCTGCCCCACAGGAGGGAATCACGTCCAGTTCTGTGAATGTGCTCAGAAAACCGAGGCTGAAAAATGCCGAAGGACCGAATGGCAAAGCTACCACACAGGTGAGCTTTTTGTCAGCTTGACCCAAGCTAGAGTCAAATGGGAAGAAGAACCTCGGTTGAGAAGATGTCTCCATCACACTGAGTCTGTGGGATACTACTATCTGCTGTAGTAAGAAAGCTCCACTTTGCAGTGGATTGCAGAGACTTTGTATTAATCAACTTCTTATTGCTCTGATAAGATGCAATGCCAAAGGCAACTTATAGAAGAAATGGCTTATTTGGGGCTTATGATCTCAGAGGGTTAGAGTTCATGATGGTAGAGCTGAGGGAGCAGGCAGCATGCAGCCAGAACAGCAGCTGAGAGCTCACATCCCCAATTAGCAAGCAGGAAACTGGGACCTAACCCAAAATATCCTGAGTCTTTTTGAAACATCAGAGCCTGCACCCAGGAACATACTTCCTCCAACAAGACCACACCTCTGATCCTTCCCAAGCAACTCCACCAACTAGGAACCAACTTTTCAAATATGTGTGCCTCTGGGGGTCCACTTTCCTTCCAGCACAGGCTCCTAACAGTGTGTGTGGAATAGGCAAGTGTTGAATGTTCAGCTCTAAATGGAGCCTCTATATCACTCCTCCAAGGCTCAGGGACCATCTCAGAGTGAGCCGGAGGGTGTGGGGGGGGGAGTGCTGGAAAGCACTGACTTGAGACTTCAGGGCATGGCACGATCCCAGCACTCTTGAACTCACAAAAGCTGGGGTTACCTGTGCAAGACCTGAGATGGACTGGTTTGATGACACCCTGTCAAAGAGGGAGGGATACAACAACCAACCAGGAACCCACCAACAACCATACCTCAGGATCCTGTGATTTATATACTATGAATATAGAAAGCCTTCAGAATTACAAATGTCACACAATCTCAGAAACAATCTGCAGCTGGCAAAATCACGCCTCTGCCAAAAGACAAAGCAAATCAAAGTCAGATCAAAGGCAGCCTCACACCCCTGCTCCTAGGATTCTTATTGCTGTGTGTGGTTTGGTTTTTTTTTGTTTTTTTTTTTAAGAAATCAAAATTCTCACTACAGAAGTATGTATGTTATATATGTGAACAGAAATGCCATAACTAATGTATAAATAATATATGCTAATAAAGTATAGTGAAAGAGTTAAATTTTTAAGTTGGCCCCACTGACCCTGCCTTGAGGACAAGTATGTCTCAAGGCTGAGAACAAAAACCGCAGACCACCTGGTCTCGATAAGGTCTGGCTATGCAGTCCTGAGAAAAACAAGTGTGAAGGTCAGTGTGCCCCAAAACAGGGTGGCCTAGAGTTGAACCATGTCCAAAATAGGCAGAGTGTGCCAATTTGAATAAACCAATGAAATTGCTATGTGCCTGTTGCTAACTGCTTATGTGATTTTCCTTATAAATACTTCTCCCCATTTGAGTTCGGGGTCGACTCCTCTATCTTCTGCATGAAATATGTGTTGTCCCCAGAGCTCTGGTCCTAAATAAACCTCTTGCCTGATTGCAGCAAAATAGGCTCTCCGTGAGTTCTTGGGTTTGAGTTCTCCCAGTACTTAAGTGAGGGGGTTCCCCAATTCAGGGGTCTTTCAATAGAACAGTCATAATTTATTAATCATGTATGTTTTCATTTCTAGTTCTTCAAAACATTCATGGTCCATCAGTCAAACATCCAGACATGGATAAATTATTAAATGCAGACATCTGTGGAAGTTGACACACTTTCACTCATTTAAAAACAAAAAAAAAATGTTTACTCATATAAAAACCAAATGGGATGGCATATACCTTCAATTTCAGCTCTGGAGAGGTTGGGGCAAACAGATCTCTGTGAGTTTGAGGCCAGCCTTGTTTATAGTACATTCTAGGACAGACATGGTTATATAGTGAAACCCTGTTTTTCAAAAAAAAAAAAAAGTTTTTCACATTTTAAATTTTGCATTATGCACATGATATGTAGGAGGATAGAATATATTTTATTTAACACTACGTTAGCTTGTCTTAGACACTAAACATTTACTCATATGGCTTATGAGCCTTCCTTTATATTCTTGCTCTGGGCCCTGGAAATATTACAGGTAGCAAACTCTAATAACAATGTTAATAAAGAGAAATAATAATATCTATTCAATAATGCACAGTAAACTAGGATTGCATACAAATTTTAGTAAGACACATAAAACAGTTTGAAGCCAAATTTACTAGGGTTGAAGTTGGCCCACTATGTATGAGACCTTAGGTCTGTGAGGTTTCTTGCCTCCACTTCTATATCTGAAAATAAGGAAATAATGGAATTTCTAAGACAAACAGCCTAGACCGCCCTCGAACTTGCTAATGTAGTCAAGGCTGGCCTGGAACCCCTGCGCCTCCTGCATCATCTCTACAGTAGCAAGATTACAGATGTGCACCAGGCTCACCTGCAGGCCGAGGGATCTAAGAGTCAGTGCAGGTTGTCAGAAAGTAAGAGCCCAGCAGGTAAGGGAATTTACTGCTAATCCTGACAACCTGAGCTCAATCCCCAGGATGAACCCCACATGGTAGAAGGAGAAAACCGGTTTCCATAAGCTGTCCTCTGGCTTCCATATAAGTGAACACACACACACACACACACACACACACGCGCGCACGCACGCACGCACGCACGCACACACACACGAGCACAGTGCTGCGGTCTATAGTCCAAGCACTCTGGAAGCTAAGTCAGGAAGAATTTTTTAACTGAAAGCCAACCTAGGCTATACAGAAAGCTCTTGTTCTCAAAAAAAAAAAAAAAAAAAAAAAAAGCAGGGGAATCCAGACTGAAGGACTCTTCTTGGCTATGATGTGATGGTCCAAACAACAAAAAAAACAACAAAAATAAAAAGAAACAAAACTTAAAAGGTAAAATAAACTTGAAAATAAATCAATATCCTAACCTAGGCTCAGTGGAACAAATGTGTGATTCCAGATCAGATTCTCAGAGATGCAAAATTATGGACCTAGGTACAGCCTGGACCAGCAGATAAAGGGCTGGAGGGAAAGAAAGGCCCCCACAATTTGTCCGATGCTTACATAGAGAGAAAGCAGATTGTGTGCCAGAGGATGGAGACTTAAGATAAAGACGATGGGAGACAAAGGGGTTTGGGAATGGGGTTAATGAAAAACATCTACAAAAAGACTTAAATGGTAATGTTTGCACAACTTCGTATAATTTGCTAGTCACAATTGAGTCATATATTTATAGGTACTTTTTGTTAGAAATTAAACGTAAAAAAATCAAAGCAAGTAGAGGCATGCACTGTAATCTTAGAACTCGGGAGGCTGAGGCAGGAGGATTTCCAGTTCAAGGACAGCCAGTGCTACACAGATAAATCCTACCTCAAAAAGAAACATACACATCAGTCCATGTAAGTGCTCAAAGCAGCAAGGGTCTTATAGGGTTCTTCGGTGAGCAGTCCGTATAGTTGCGTGAATTAGTTACAGGGAAATGGTCCTTTATCCAAGAAGTGTGAGGCAGAAAGGGGAAGTGTAGAGAGTGCATATGGTCATCTGTGAACACAAACGAAAGGGACAGGCCAAATGGCACGCACGTGGGAACTCAGCACTCCGGAGGGTCACAAGCTTGAGACCAGAAACTCTCTCTACAAGGGGAAAAAACAGATAAAAATAAACCTGAGCTGGCAGGGTGGCTTGGCAGGCAAAGGCACTTGTCACAGGTGTAGTGACCAGAGTTCAACTCCTGAGAAGAGAACCAACTGCATAAAGTTCTCTGACATCTACATGTGTCCCCCTGGTATTCAAACTTATACACATGGCTGGGCTGGAACTCGCTATATAGACCAGGCTAGCCCAGAACTTCAGGAGATCTACTTCTGCCTGCCTCTGCCTACTTCTACCTCCTCAGCGCAAGGATTAAAGGTTCACACCACCATAGCAAGCAATAATAATGGTTTTTATTTAACTTTTTAATGAGAAAGAAAGTTAGAGAGTTAGAGAGAGAGAGAGAGAGAAAGAGAGAGAGAGAGAGAACACATGTGTCACATTGGCATATGTGTGTGTGTGTGTGTGTGTGTGTGTGTGTGACTGTCTCCAAAAACATGCCCAAGAAATCAATTACTGTGACAGATTTTAAGGAGAGAAAACAGAACTGGGGTTGGTGATGGGCGGAAGGCTTTTCACTGGGGTTACAGTGACTTTGGCCTCCCACACCTCCAGACAGAATGGTTTGAGAGCTGGACACATGAGTTATTGAGTAAGAGACAGGGGGATCTGAAGAGCTCACTGGCTGGCTAGCCTAGGCAAAAGGGCAAGCTTCTGGCTCAGCAATGCACCCGGTAGAGAGCAAGAGGAAGTTATCTAACTTGTATCCTGCTCTGGTCTCTTAATGTGTTCACCACAGGCACACACACACACACACACACACACACACACACACATGCACTTGCATACTCACATATATGTACCACATGTGCACACACACACCACAAAACCAAAAACAACCACAGTCTGCGCGGTATCTCATGGCTTCTGAGGGGTCAGGAGACCAGATGGAGCCTACCAGAGACAGCTCTTCTCCACTTTGTGGTGTCTGGGTCCTTTTATTTCTGTGTGTGTGTGTGTGTGTGTGTGTGTGTGTGTGTGTGTGTGTGTATCTATGTGTGCCTGTGCCTGTGTGTGTGTGTGTGTGTGTGTGTGTGTGCCAGGCTGACTGGTTGTTTATGTTGTGTGTATGTGTGTGGGTGTGTGTGTATCTTTGTGTGCCTGTGCCTATGTGTGTGTCTGTGTGCTTGTGGCCTCTGTATTACCCACAAAGTATGACCGGTTTATGCAGAAGGATCTTGGTGAAATAAATGAAGAGAACGACATTCTTTGTTTTCCTAAGAGTTCAATTCCTGAACCGCTATGCCAGCAGTTCTCAACCTGGGGGGTCTCTACCTCTTCATGGATTGATTGACCCTTTCACAGGAGTTGTAAATCAGGTATCCTGTCTAAGAGATAGTTACATTACAATTCACAACTGTAGCAAAGTTACAGTCACGAAGTATCAATGAAATAATTTTCTGGTGAGGGGGGCTTCCTGCGTGAGGAACTGAACCAAAGGGCCAAAGCTTTAGGACCATTGAGCTCCAAGGCTCTACACCCTTTCCTTCTTCCAGTGCCAGGGCACAGAGCCTGGAAGGTTACACCCGAGAACAAAGCCTCCTCTGTTTCTAGTGGACACATCTTGTCTCATATCAACATTTCAGAGACTTGTATCAGCTTAGAGTCTGCGGCAGAAAATAGAAGAGGGAATTGTCCTTGGTGGGTTCTGGGCAGGAACAGACTCCACACACAAATCAAGATAGGCAGAATCCAACAACTGGAGAGTTAACGTTCACGTGTGCACAGAGGAGGGAAGACAGGGTCTATGTGTCTTAAGCCAAGGTCTCCATATATATCCTGGGTTAACCGGGAATTCTCTACCTCAACCAGCCTAGCCTCAAGTTTACAGTGATCTTCCTGCAGGTCCCAACCAATTTCTGGGTAATACAATCAACTGTGCAGGTCATAATGGGCACTTTCAAAAAAACAAAACAATACAATGTCAAGAAATCATTCAACACCACTCACTACTGAGGAAACCAAAGTCAAAACCATAGTACATAATATGCAGTTCTCTCTTGGAATATTTAGAAATATTTAGTTGTCCTTAAACTTAAGGACAACTGAAATAAAAACTGGGACAATATATAGATGAGAATGCAGTTCTCAAACACTGACAGTAAATGTAAGATAAAATAGTACAGCTACTCTGCAAAAAATTGTTTTGCAATCTCTTGTAAAAGGCAAAATACTTCAAGTCATATTGCAAGTCATCCAAGAAATAAAAACCTATCCACATACATTCCACATGTATACATTATGTAGATGTTCATCCAAGCTTTAGTCTGAAAGTCCCTAAGTTTGAAAACAAACAGAATGCCCTTGAGGAGGAGATATGTCCATACCACAGGAAATGAATAGTACTCAGGAATGAAATGCTAGGGATGGCAGTTCACACCTATAATCCCAGCCCGAGGGGATCTGAGACAGGAAGATCTCAAATTTGAGACTAGTCTGGACTACACAAGACTCCATGCCAAAGAGAGAAAGAGAGAGAGAGAGAGAGAGAGAGAGAGAGAGAGAAGAATGAATGTATGATACTGGGATGGTTTGTATATGTTTGGTCCAGGGAGTGGCACTATTAGGAAATGTAGCTCTGTTAGAGTAGGTGTGCCACTATGGGTGTAGGCTTTAACACCCTTGTCCTAGCTGCCTGGAAGTCAATATTTTTCTAGCAGCCTCCAGATGAAGATGTAGAACTCTCAGCTCCTCCTGCACCATGTCTGCCTGGATGCTGCCATGTTCCCACTTGAGTGATAATGGACTGAACCTCTGAACCTGTAAGCCAGCCTCAATGAAATGTTGTTCTTCTCAGAGTTGCCTTGGTCATGGTGTCTGCTCACAGCAGTAAGACCCTGACTGAGACATATTCAACAGTGTGGATGAACCTTGTGGTAGTTAGCATTAGTTGTTAACTTGGCAGGATCAAGAGTCACCTAGGAGGGATTGGAGAGGTGGCTCCAATAAGATTAAGAGTACATACTGCTGGAGTTTGAGTCTGAGCATCTGTATAAGGCAACTTCACCTCCACCAGTGACACCAGTTCCAGAGGATCCAACATCGCTCGCATCCTCAGACATCAGCACTCATGTGCACACGCTCACGCATATATGTATGTATGTATATACATATACATATATGTGTGTAATTAAAAATATTAAGTATTTTTAAACTTTCTTTAAAAAAAAATGCGAATCACCCAAGAGACAAACCGCAAGAGATTGTGTGGGATTCTTCAGCTTCCTAGCATGCCTATAAGAGATTTCACTGAATAGGTTAGTTGATGCAGAAAGATTCATCTTAACTGTAGGCATTGCCATCCCCTGGTTTAGGGGTCTTAGGCTGCATAAAATAAATAGACTCATAAAATAGAGAAAGTGAACCAAGCACTAGCATCCATCACCCTCTGCTTCCTGATTGTAGGGGTGATGTGACAAGCTGCTTCAAGGCCCTTAAGCCTTAACTTCCCTGCCATGATGAACTGCATCCCTGAGCTGTGTGACCTGAAATAGTTCCTTTCTCCCTTGACTTGCTTTTGTCAGGGTATTTTATCCAGGAACAGGATAAGAATCCAAGACAGATCATAAGGATACAATGGGGCAGAAGAAGCCAAGGTCTCAAAGGGATCTCTACTCCTGTTCTGCGTATATAATAGTCTTAAAATGACAGCATTTTAGAGATGGAGGATAACTTAGTTACTGGGGTTACTGTGGGGATGCTTTAAGCTTAAAGGGATGGCATGGAAGATGTAATGGGATAGGTCCATATCTGGACTGCGGTGGTGGTCAGTCAACCTGTAATGATGCTGCATAAAACTTCTCACATGTGGACATAACACAGTGCGTGTACAACCGATAAGGACTGGAAAAGGTCTGTTAGGGTTCGCACCAATGTCCACTTGCTGGTTTTTGATACTGTGTTGTGATAGTTCAGGCTTATGACTGAAAAGGGAGGAAGGCAGAGAGCAGTGTCTGGACCGCAGCAGGGGTGAGTGATTTTCCGGTGGCAACTTCATTTCATTTTGTGCTCATGTGAGCTTGGTATCATCATGGGAAACGTCCTTAATGTTCTTCTTGGACAATCAAAAAAAAAAAAAAAAACCTTGAAAATTACTAGCTTACAGCAAGTCTAGCTGGCTCCAGGGTTGTAGGGGACGGAGACATGTGAAGACCTGTGGCCTGACTCATAAAAACAGTTGTCCCCTTACTCATGTACTAGGTAAAGCTAATACTGTGGCAAGTGTTCAGTGTCTTTCCTTCCATTAATAAGCATGTTCTTGGGGTTGGAGAGGCAGCCACGCTCTCTCGTGTGGACCAGTGATGGCTTACAACAGTCTCTAACTACCAGTTCCTTCTGTTCATTACACACACCAGGCCCCCAACACACAGACGTTTGGACAAAGAACCTGTGTTCCAGTGTCAGCTGGAATGGCCGGCTCCCTGGCTGAATGCAGAGGACATTAAACCTCATCCTCTTCAGATGAGTCATCAGGAGGGCTCAATCTAGGTATTGTCTTTGCACCATATGCTTGTTTTTGTTTTTTTCTAAACACAGACTATGAACCGGTTCACCTCTGTGTGTTACATCAGGCTTATTTTTTAAGATTTATTTATTTATTTATTTTATACATATGAATACACTGTCCCTATCTTCAGACACACCAGAAGAGGGCATCAGATCTCATTACAGATGGTTGTGAGCCACCATGTGGTTGCTGGGAATTGAACTCGGGACTTCTAGAAGAGCAGTCGGTGCTCTTAACCGCTGAGCCATCTCTCTGGCCCCACGTCTGTTTTAAAGCTTACCAGGAACATGGCTTATCGGGTCTGCATGGAATTAGGCAAGCCCAGCTGCTGGTGATTTTCTGATCCAAACTTGTAGGTTGGTGGTGAATGAGTTAGCCAGACTAACAGAGTTTGGTTGCAGAGGAATAACTAATAATAAATAGCAGGCTCAAGCAGGCTGAAGTGCTTTCTGGCTTTCTGCATTTGGATCTCGGCTGGCTCCTGTAAATCAACTATTGGACTTTATCTCTTACAACATTTACTTTGACTGTCTTTTCTTTCCCACGATTTTTCTACTTGTTTTGGTTTTGTCTGTCTGTTTGAGATTATGTGTCTGTATCTCTGACTGCGCCTGTGCCTACGTCTGTGTCTTGACCTGGACACCTGTAAGCAGCGTCCCTTGGATCCCAGAAGGTGTCAAATGCCCTGGAGCTGGAGATACAGGAGGTTGGGAGCTGCCCGATGCCGGATTTGGGAACTGAACTCCGGGCCTCTTGAAGAGCAGGAAGCCGCCATCTCTCCCTTTTTCAACTTTTGTTTTGTTTTGCTTTCAGCGCTGGGATTGACATAAACAAATTTTATCATTTTAACTATTGTCAAGTGTATAGTTCAATGGCATTAAGTCTATGCACACTGATGGGCAACCATCACAAAGTTTCCACCTCTAGAGTTTTTCTTTGTCTCCAATCCTGTACTATGAAGTAAGAAGTCCTCTATATTAGCTACTTTGCTTCTTGCTATGACAAAACACACACACACACACACACACATACACCTTATAAATTGTTGGGATTGACTCAGCTCACATTCTGAACATACAGTCCACCATGGTAGGGAAGGAAGGACTGTAAGACCGTGAAGTGGCTCATACATTGTGTCCATAGTCCAGAAGCAGAGAGATGAATGCTGCTGCTCAGCTGATAGCGTTCTGCATTTCCCTGGGTGGTTGGTTGGTTGGTTGGTTGGTTGGTTGGTTGGGGGTTTTTTGGGGAGTGGGCCTGGAGGGAGGTTGATTTTGTTTATTTCAAGACAGGGTTTCACTGGCTGTCCTGGAACTCACTCTGTAGACCAGGCTGGCCTCGAACTCACAGATCTACCTGCCTGGCCTCGAAAGTGCTAGGGGTTAAAGGCGTGTGCCATATTGCTCAGCTCCATTGCCATTTTTTTTTCCAGGCCAGGACCCCAACCCATAGCATAGTGTGGTGAGATCCACATTTAGAGAGTCTTTTCTCTTCAGGGAAACCTCTCAGGAAACAACCTCCTGGTGGACATGCTCAGTCTGTTGGGTGATTCTACACGCAGTCAAGGTAACACCGAAGGATAACCATCTCATTCCTTTGGGCTGAGGGCAGCTCAGTGGTCAAGTGCTTGTGTAAGCACAAATCCCTAGGCTAGATCCACAGCATAAACAAAAACACCCAAACCCCTCTTCCCCCAGATGTTAATCCTGTTTTCTCTCTGTGTATATTTTCTCCCTACTTTCAAGAGTGGAATAACTTACCTGTTATTGGATACTAAATCACCCCAAAATTTTGCAACATAAAACACCAAACCAAAGTTAGCTTGTCTTCCCAGTTTTTGGGGAGCACCTTAGCTAGATGGTTCTGGCCCAGGCTCCTAAAGCCAGAGAATGTTCTGTCACCTAAGGGATCACTCACCTAAGTCCAGAAGCCACGCTGCCAAGTCTGCATTGGCAAACCTCAGCTTCTAGATGGCTACTAGACAAACACTTCCATTGTTTGGCACACAGACCTCTCCCAAAGGCTGTTTCCATCTCGGCAAGTGCCTTTCTTCATGTTGGGCGGGGTTGGGAGCACATCAGATAACCATAGGCAAATATGTGACTTCATCTGAAGAAAGACAGCTCTCTCCTCCCAGTGGCACTATTGCCATAATCCAGGGCCTGGGTCAGGGGCTCCCATCTTTCTCCCCCCTTTTTTAAAGAATTGAAATGAAATTCACACTTGCTGCAAATTATTGAGACATCTTTATTCAAAGCAAAGGACTAGTGTGGCCCCGAATACTCTACAAAAGAGTCGTGTGTCACATGAACAAGAAAAGTGATCAAGGGCCTAAATATTACTTAGGGAATTCTTATAAAGATTCAAGAGGAGGAAGAACTTGATTCCTACTAAGCATGGTGAGAGTGTGTCTCTGTTTTGACTGATTATGTCTTCATATCATTTTTAAACTGGGGATGTCCGTTCTCATAACATACCTGATTTATTTCCATACATGCCCAACTTGCATAGGTACAAGATTTGTAACTAGAGGATCTTCTGAAGATTCTTAAAGGAAAGTCCTTGACAAGAATAGCAGCATTCGTGTGAAAAACCAGCCCTGGGTAAACAGAGGCCATCCGTGCCTGTCTGGACCACAGAGCAAGCTCAAAGCTAGCCTTGGCTACTTAGCAGGCCCCTGTTTCCAAAACCAAAGGACCTATAACATAAGTTCCTATTTGGCCAGGGAGATAGCTCAATGGGTAAAGACACCTGGCCCCAAGCCTAAAACCTGAGATCAATTTCTGAGACCCACATAGTAAAAGGAGAGAAGCAACTCCCAGGTCCTCAGGTTATCTTCTGACCTCCATAAGCTCAAGTACATACACATATGCATACACATAAAATTTAATTATTTAAAAAAGAAACATATCAAGGGGCTACAGAGACAGTTCAGTGGTTGTGGGTATAGAGGACTAGGTTGGGCTCTCAGCACAGACATCAAGCAGCTAGTAAACACTTATAACTCTTGCACCAGGAGATCTAATGTTCTCTTCTAACCGCCGAGGGCACGTGCATGAAGGTGGGGCACATGAACGCACATAAGACACATAAATAACTCTTTAGAAGCAGCAGCTGAGGGCAGGAGTGTGTGCTGCTGTTCAGCTGTTCAGCCCCACCTCCTTCTCCAGACCAGGATCCCAGTCATGGAACAGTGCTTGGCACAGTGGGCTGGTCTCCCCCACCTTCATTAATATTATCAGGATAATTTTTCATAAGCCTGCCCGAAGGTCCAACTCTAGGTGACTCTAGATTCTGTCAAATCGACTATTAACACTAACCACACACACACACACACACACACACACACACACACACACACACACACACACACACACGGGTCGCATCCTGGTTCATTTTCCATGCTTCTTATTGTCTGGCCTCACACGGAATGGCAAAACTAATTCCACAAAGGAGACTCTTGCAAATGTAACAACAGCTCCGGAGGTAGCAGAAAGGTAGATGAGCAAGCCCTGGCATGCTGTATAGCAGGGGAACATGCCATACAGAAGTAGAAACCCCTTCTGGAATAATCTACTCCGCTGCTCACTTCTCACCGACTACGTTTCCAGTCAGAGAACTCGCTGCCACTCCCCATAATAACTCCTTCCATTCTGACTGGGAAATGTGAGCTTTTGTTCAAAAGAATGCAGACTGCGGAAGTGGCCGCAAAGGAGAGAGATGAGGTCCCTCGTTTCCTGTTGGGGGATAGATTTTTCTAAGAAAATGAAAATATGGCATGTGTGGTTATGCTCTGGCTAGAGGTAGGGTCTATGAAGACAAAAACGAGACATGGTTAAGGGATGGAGAATGGCAAGGTTGCTGTTAATAGGTAAGGGTAGCTGAGGTCCCCTGAGGACATATGAGCAGTTTTCCTAGATGACAGCAAACCGCAGCCAAAAGCCCGGAAGCAGTAGTGAGTGACCTCCTCAGAGTCAAAAGTAATCCAGCAGCCGGGGAAGTAAGTCCGTTAAGTTCTTGCCTGGCCTGCAGAAGGTCCTGGGTTCAATTCCTAACACCACATAAACCAGTCGTGCTGGTGCTACCATCTGCTACCCAGTACTGGGAGGTAGCGGCGAAAGGACCAGAAGTTCAAAGTCTTTTTGGCTACACAGCAAATTTGATACCAGCCTGGGTCACATGAGACCCTGGATACAAAAAGGTGAGGGACAGGAGGAGCACAATCTGGACTCTATCCTCGAACCATAACCAGCCCGTCCATGACTGAACCGTTCCCTTGGTTGGGTTGACGTTAGCCAAGAAACCTCAGCAGGTGTCTCTCAGCTCTATAAAATCACCTTTCTGTCCAAACCTTTATTCCAGTTCCTGAGGTAAAAATGTCACACCGAGGCTGTCAGCTGGAACTCAGTAGAGCACTCGCCGGCCGTGCACAGAACCCTGGGCTCAACACCAAAGAGGTGTAGCGTCTCATGGTGTGATCCCAGCACCGCTGAGGTGAAAGCAAGAAAAACTGAGACGTTTCAGGCCATCCTCAGCTACATATCAAGTTCTGGGCCAGCCTGGGAATTTGAGATCTTGCCTCAAAAGTAATAAAAATTAATAAAAACAAAATGTCAGAGTGGACAAGTCTGAAAGGGGCCCTCCCATCACCCTGTCCCCCTGTCCATCCCCCACCCTCGCAGGCCATTGTACGACTCTGTGAAGTCTCTACTTGTTCATTCTCCAGCTTCCCATCATCCTTTTCACCAAAAGTGGAAATGTGATGGTTTATGACTTGGGCAGCTCACCCTAAGCCATCACTGAGCCCGATGGTCTGCTCCAAGCAGCAGGCAGAAATGGTGTCGGTGATAATGACACACCAGCCGTCTCTGAACACAAGGCAGAAGCCCTGTTGGCTGAATCATTACTCTGAGTGTCTTACCATCGCCCTCCACACTCCACATACACCCAGCAAATACTGATCTCAGTGTGTGTGTGAATGTCTAGGAAGACGCACAGAAAAACTCTCCCAATGTGACGCGAGGAACCTGGGCACCCCTAGGCTCTGACTTTTTCCTTCCTCCTGGTGTTCCAGTTCTTTGTTGCTCTGTAGCAAAATATTCAGAAAGTTAAGAACTCCAAGCAGCTGCAATGTGGGTCTTGTTCCTAAGTTCAGTTTGGTCAGGGAACAGTTTGTCTCCACCCCACTCTATGGAATGCAGACCTGTGGCCTTTCCTTCCAGATGCTGGATTCTCTCAGAGCCGGGAGGCACCATACTTGCTGACAGTGGCTCACAGCCATGTGATCTTTTATGGCCTGGCCTCTTAAGTCATCTCTGCCACATTTACTAGAAGAAAGTCACTAAGGCCAACCTACAGGTGAAGAAAATGATAGGAGAACAGTTGAGGTACCAGTGAGAACTTCAGAGTCCTTGCCTATTAGATTGAATGAGGCTGCTAGATTCGACCTTTTTTTTTTTAATTTACTTTTGATTTGTGTTTAAGGTAGGGTCTCATGTAGCTCACACTTGCCTCTAACTCACTACTTAGCTAAGACTGGCCTTAAACTCCCAATTCTTCTGCCTCTACCTCCCACAAGCTAAGATTATAGGTTTCTGACTCAGTTTACGTGATGCTGGGGATGTAGCCCCAGGGCCTCAAGTATGTTAGGCAAGCATACCAACTCAGTTGTATCTCCAGCCCGGCCATGGCTCTTAAAGCACCAAAAGGGGTGTTTTCTTTCTGAAAAGGAACCACTGAGCTGAGCTCAGCAAGTACAGGGAATGCCTGCTAGTCGACGTAAGGAGCCTCTGTTTGGGGATCCTGTATCTCTTCTCTATGCCTATACCTGGAAGAATCAGATTTCTTTCCTAAAAAAAGAAAAAGGGAATTAGAGCTCACCTTAAGCTCAACCTGGCACAATTGGACATTTATGCACTGGCTTCAAGGTGAAGCCCAGGGAGACCAAACCTAACTTACGGTTAGTATTGCATCCAGAATGGAATCGGGCGCCAGTAAAACCCTCTGGAGAGATACTATCTCTGGAAGTCTGGATAGTTTCATGGTCAAGCTTAGCAGATCCTTCAACAAGTAGAAACTGTTCGATCCACCCACCCCACCCCCCAAGCCCTGCTTTCGTTTTCCCAGAGAGACTAGATTTCCTGGAGTTACAGTGAGATCACATGACTTAGTCCTAGCTGAGAAAAGACTACTTCTGAGCCTGGTCATAAAATTCTAGTGTGGTCCCTTACCCTCCTTTCTCACGGAGTGCCCGGATTAACAAGAGAGAGGAGGCCTGAATACCGGTTGTTATGTGGTAGAGAGCACAGAGCACAGAGCCAGGCATGGTACCGTAGGCTTTTAGGCCTGACATTCAAGAAACAGGCCAGTCTTTGTAAGTTTAACACCAGGTTAGTCTACATAGTGATATCCAGTCAGCCAGGGCTACATAGACAGGTTAGACCCAGTCTAAAGGCAACAGTTTTGTGGGGTTTTTTTGTTTTTTGTTTTTTGTTTTTTTTAAGGAAATTAGCAGAGGAGACACAGGATTGTGTTACATAAGTGAAAAACAACTTTCTTTAAAAGATCTGTGTTGACTTCATGTGCATGAGTCTTTAAGCACACCACACTCGCACCTGGTACCCAAGCAGACCAGAAGAGGATGCCGAGTCTCCTAAAAACAGATTAACAGATGCTTGTGAGCCATCATGTGGGTGAGCAGCATTGTGGATAAGACAACTCTCTCTCTCTCTCTCTCTCTCTCTCTCTCACACACACACACACACACACACACACACACACAATAAACTTTTTATTACTTCAAGCCACCTACAAAGATGTTTTGGTGGTTGTCTATCTAGACCATGAAGCTTGCCATTCAGAAAATGTTTCTCCTCTTTCTCTCCTGTCAGTAGACTATTCTCCATATTCAACACAGGAAAAGGAATGGGAAGGGGAAATGGATGGTGTTTCACCCCTGGGTGACTATAACAGAACTTATTGTCCAAGGGGGTTATACGAGCTGAAGAGGTAACTTTCTCAGAAATGTATTATTCAACTCCTAGAATGGGTTAATAAGAAAATCACCATCTGCAGGCACAGGAGCTTTTTTTCCCTCTTTTTCCTTGTAAAGAAAAACCACACTGAAGGTTAACTGAAGGAGAAAAGCCGCACCCTCCAATACAGTGTTTCTAACCCGCCACTAAGAAAAGGAACAACGGAGCCCTCCCCGGGATTCCTAGCTCCCACCTCCGCCCTCAGACAAAGCCTGAAACAGCTTGTTTTAGGAAGCACTAGCCACAAGAAAACAGAAAGGAGACTCCGGAGAGGCACACGCAAGAGACTTGAAGCGACGCGGGTGGGGTGTCTCCCGCGAGCAGGGTTGCAGCAGAGCGCGCGTGCTCGCCCACACACCCATAACCCTACACCACATACACACTCAACAAAACCCTAAGTCCTTCCTCGCTGCCCCCCACGCCCTTCCCGCGAGGTGAGCAGCAGGCTCCTGGGTACCAGGAAAAGGAGATGCACCGGGAAAAGAGACCGTGGGGAGCAGATGCCTGCCACCCCCAACGCGGGGTCGCAGCGGGCTAGAGAAGGGCGGAGCCCCAGGCAGCCTGGAGATACTGAACGCCCCTAGCCCCCAGCGCGTGCTGGCCACGCCCCTCACGGGCTGGCCACGCCCTCGTTGCGGCGGGCGAGGGGCGGGGCGGGGCGCGGTGTATATAAGACGAGGGGCGGGCGCCGCTCTTTTGTCTCTTGCTGCAGCAACGCGAGTGGGAGTACCTGGAGCGCGAGCTCGGAACAAGAATCCACGGTGAGGCACAACGTTGGCCTTGAGGCCTACCCTGGGTGGGGTCGGGACAGCTTGTGGCTGGCGGGCGCGTTCCCCCTGGGTTGCAACAGGCGACCCGGTGGTTTGGAACATTCTGGGGCTAGCAGGCCACGCCCTGGGGCTTCGGAGGGAGGGTGTGGTGGATGAACCCCGGATCCTCGGCCTCCGGGCTGCGGGAACGCCCCGGACTGGGAATGCCACGTCGAGAGGCGTTCGCGGAAGGCGCGGGATTCTGGACAGGCTGGTCACCCCTAAGCCCCAGGCCACCCATTATCGCCTTGGTTCACCCATCAGAGTTTTAAGAAAATGGCAGACAAACCGGACATGGGGGAAATCGCCAGCTTCGATAAGGCCAAGCTGAAGAAAACCGAGACGCAGGAGAAGAACACCCTGCCGACCAAAGAGAGTAAGTGTGCCCTCGCCTCCGGGTTCCCACCCCAGCGCTCCTCCTTTCCCTGCTGTGCCTCCCGGCACCCCACCCCCCACCCCCATCCGGCCACTATCTTCCCACCCCGAATCTAAGGCCACAGCCACCCTTCCAGTCACACAAAGCACTTTGTCTCTTCCAGACCCCTTCTCTGTCCGCAGGCCTCGTGGGTTCCTCACCCACACCGGGTTTGTGGGTTGGGTGTGGGGGGCTGTAAGGTAGCTCCATTCTCCAATGACCACATCCCGCCCTTTGCAGCCATTGAACAGGAAAAGAGGAGTGAAATCTCCTAAAAGCCTAGGAAGATTTCCCCACCCCACCCCGCCCCGTCATCTCCAAGACCCCCTCGTGATGTGGAGGAAGAGCCACCTGCAAGATGGACGCGAGCCACAAGCTGCACTGTGAACCCGGGCACTCCGCGCCGATGCCACCGGCCCGTGGGTCTCTGAAGGGGACCCCCCCACTAATCGGACTGCCAAATTTCACCGGTTTGCCCTGGGATATTATAGAAAATTATTTGTATGATTGATGAAAATAAAACACACCTCGTGGCATGGTTGGCGTGGTCTGAATTTTTTAGTTGAGTATCCCGTGGGCAGAGCCGGTACTGGGAGTGAGTTTTGCCGCAGGAGGGGGGGGGGACGTGGTAAAATGGGTTAGCTGGGGAGAGTGCATCTTTTTATTTTGGTTTTACATGCTTCTCGTCATAGGGTTTCCTGGGTTCTCCGCTCTTACTGCAATCCACGTAAATTTTAACCCCATTTTGAAAAATGCTGTCCAAAAGATTTAGGATTTGCTTTTTGATCGGCTCTAGAAATCCTACCTTTTTCTTCACACCAGAAGCAGTGGTTTATTAAAGTCTGAGAGGAAAGGGGGCAAAGAATCATTCTGGAGTGTTGGAAATTGGGCGAGGACAGGGTTCAAACCTCAGACACAAACACACAAGGTTTTCTTCTGGGTGTTACCGAATGAGGTGAAATAAAAACAAAGGGCAGATAAAACCACATTTTATTATCACCACTTGCGGAACAGGCATCAGAACTGCCGCCACGGAAATCAGCCTAGTTTTTTGTCTCTGAGCCTTGAGCGAATGTGTTAGCCATTGGGGGGGCGGGGTGGGGAATAGGCTGAGCTGCCTCCGGGACAGAGAGGGTGGAAGTGAGCGGTGGGTGCCTGTGGCGGCTGAACTGAAGGAGGTCACACCCTTTCATGACCCACAGGGAAGGGGTGGGACCAGCACAGAGGGGCCTAATGGGGGAGGATCCAAGGCTTATGATTACAGGGGTAGCCTTTTCTTTCCTGGAGGAGGGGATGGAGGGAAACAATCGATAGGGTTTGTCCCACATTTTTGCCTTCCCCACAAGGGACTGGGTAAATAGATGAGGGCAGTTAGTTCAAATGAGCAGTATACTCCAGGCCACGAGAAATGTAAAACCTAGTAGTGAGACCTAGTAGTGAGTCAGGGCAGATCAGATCAGAGGACAGACCGATGGGGAGCCTCTGCCTGGTTTATATAAAGGATCAACTCTGGCTGGTACCTTGAGGTCTCCATCGCCTCTGAACAGGGAAGAATTCTTACAGATGCAGCTTTTGTAATGAGTGACCCAGGAATAGGATGGGGCTGAATTAAGTCCCTTGCTTGAGTCAGAAGTCTCTAGTTAATGCTCTCGTAAGTGGGCCTACTAAGCTCCTTAGTTCACAAGAGAGAGAAAACCTACTGAATCTTTACTGGCCTCACCTCTGGTCATGCTAACGCCAAGCAGCTACCCTGCTTTCCTCCCCCAACTGGCTTGACTTTGTGCATTGATTGACAGGGCCTGGGCGGACCTCATCATGGTTTGAAGAAGCCAGACATCCTCATTTCCCTCCCTGGGCCCAGTTCAGGATAGGAAGGAAATACTGTTGATTTACAGTTGAGGTAATGACGGAAGGGAAGGCTGCCTGTTCCCTAAGTGGTAGCTTCGTTAGTCAGCTTTGTCTCTAGGAGAAACACCTGTGAGACGGAAATAGGAAGGATTTCTTTTGTCTCAGAAGTTCCAGTCTGTAGTCTACTGACCCTGCTTTGGATCTGGGGTCAAGCAGTACAGCATGGAGATGCAAAGCAAAACCACTCACCACCGGAAGACGTGGCCAGGAAGCAAAAGAGGAAGAGGTAGGGGTCCCACAATACACCTTCCACTTGGCCCCAGCTCTTAAAGGTCCCACCAACTCTCAACAGTGCCACCTGAGAAACAAGCCTACAAACATAGGACCTTGAGGATTATTTCAAGATCCGAATTATAAGAAGAACCATGTATAAATTAGAGTTCTGGAGCCGGGTGTAGTGGTGCATGCCTATAATCTCAGCACTTGGGAGGTGATGTTTAGGATTTGGAGTTCCAAGTCATCTTCAGCTATCCAGTGGATTCAATATCTGCATGGACTACTCAAGACCCTGTCTCAACACACACACACACACACACACACACACACATACAAACTCACACACACTCATACACACACATACAAACTCACACACACACTCACACACACACATACAAACTCACACACATTCACACTCACACACACTCACATACACACATACACACTCAGACACACACACACACACCCTTACACACATGCATGTGTGCGCGCACACACACACACACAGTGGGATGCTTGTTCCTGCAACATTTAGAGGCCATGTATCTGGTGAGCTTCTCAACACGGTTCTTCTGAGTGCCCAATACGTCCCTATCAATGTACGGAGTCTGCAGTTTTGTGGCACTACCAGCAAAATGCTCAACGAAAGAAACGCTAGACACAATGAGCAGTGCCCCCCTTTTGGGAAAGCAGACAAAGAAGTTAGCTGTGGGAGTGAAAGAGGAAGACAAGAAGGGAGACAGCGAGTGGGGCTTGTTCGACGGTAGGCTCCTCCTCCTGTATACGCCAGAATGCATGCGGTGAAGTAAGAGAGCAGTGAATGAAACAGAAGCACCCTCAAAAGGAGCCCAGGAAGGAAGGTGGGTGTGCTGTATCCTGTAGTCACTTGGAGGCCACTATAGATTTGGGGTCAAAACAAAGTGATCTGAGATGTATGTGAGAGGGCGGGGGAGATGTGGGACACACAAATAGTAACGGCTGTCCCCAGCAGCAGTACCTACCCCATCGATGAGCCATCGTCACCAGCACCACTCTGTGCCTGCACATAGCGCAGATGCTTGGAATAGTGTGCATCAATCAGCCTTTCTACATCAGTTCCAGAGATCCTAACTCAAGTGATCAGGGTTCTGAGGAAAACTCCCTTGCCCACTGACTCATCTGCCCGGCCCATCTCCACCTGGTATTTTTTGAGGCAGGATTTCTTACTAGACCTGGAACTCACTGTTTTGGCTGAACGTGCTGGCCCATGGGGTTATAGACGCATGCTGCCACACCCGGCTTTTTACATGACTGCTTGAGAATCTGAACTCAAGTGTTCATGCTTGTGCAACAATCACTTCACCCACTGAGCCACCTGTCCAGAACTTATATATATATTTTTTTAATTGTTGTATGTGTATGAATGTTTTGCCTGTATTTGTATGTATATACCAGATATGCCTGCTATCCTTGGAGCCAAAAAGAGGTATCAGAGCATCCCCTGAAGCTGGAGTTGAGTGGTTCCACCTCTGGACCACTGTGTGTCCTGCATTATATAAAGAAGCAGCCTGGACAAACCTCAAGGAACAAACCAGAAAGAGCATTCGTTCCCCAGCTCCTACCTTTAGTTGCTGCCTCCTGGTTCTGGCCTTGAGTGTCTGCCCCAAATTCTCTCAGTGATGGAGTGTTAACCAAGAGTTGTAAGTTGAAATAAACCCTTCCTCTCCACCTTGCCTTTGGTCATAGTGTTTTATCACAGCCATAGAAACTAAAGAGAGTCCCTCAAGGGGCCCTGGGCAGCTTGGGCACGGTGAGCGTGACTCTGGCAGGCCTTCGCCTTCTCCCCAACTCCTTCTGCCTTGCTTTAAAAAAAAAAAAAAAAAAAAAAAAAAAAAAACAGGGCTGGAGAGATAGCTCAGTGGTTAAGAGCACTGACTGCCTTTCCAGAGGTCCTGAGTTCAAATCCCAGCAACCACATGGTGGTTCACAACCATCTGTAATGAGATCTGATGCCCTCTTCTGGTGTGTCTGAAGACAGCAACAGTGTACTTATATATATTAAATAAATAAATCTTTAAAAAAAAAAAAAAACATTTAAGATCACATTTCTGAAGCTGGACCCCAAGGTCTACTCCTTTATTTGGCTGCTTCCTCTCCTCTTCCTGAGGCTCCCAAGGTCCAGCTAACAAAGCAATCAAAAGCCCCTTTGGCTCACCTAATTAACATGCCCAGTTAAAATTAAACACCTCATCCGAACACAGGGGTTTCTCCTTGTGCCTTTATAAACTGCCATTTTCCTACGTGTCAAGCTGTCTCTCTACCCAGAGGCAGTCCTTTGTCCATCCCCCACTCTCTCCCAGACAAATACCCCTTACCCCTCTCCCTTCTCCCTTTTCTCCCCTCTCCCTTGTTCCCTTCCCTGTCTCCCTCTTCCTCTATCTTCTGTCTTTGTCCCTTATGCCTGTCCTCTGTTGTTCTGGGACAAATAGGTCCTGAGCCCATACTTTTTCTTTCAGCCCCCCCCCAAATCTCAATGACTTACAACAGCAAAAATGCACACCTCTGTTCATATTACCATCTGTTGCTACTCAGTGGTTTCTCATCTGCACTCCTGTTTCATTCTGAGGAGCAGCCTGAACAAGCAGGCCCTATCTGGGTTGTTACAGCCAATGGATACTCAGTGGGGTTTCCCTCAGTTCTCAGGCTCCGCTTCCATCCAATCACACTAAGGGAGGCAAAGCCTGAAGCAAGGCACCATCACAGGAAAAGCAAGAAGTAGTTGGTACCCTGGGGTGGTTTGAACGGGAGATGTACCCCTTAGACTCATATGTTTGGACAGTTGAAGGCTATAGAACCTTTTGGAGGAAATACGTCACTAAAGGCCAGACTTTGAAGTTTTCCGGCTGCATTTCCTGTTCTCTCGGCTTCCTAACTACCAGGCCAGCCTGAGGGTCTCCTATCATGCCTTCCCCACCATGACAGACTCTTTCCCTCTAGAGACGTAAAACCAAAATAACCCTTTCTTTCCTAACTTCCTTTGTATCAGGGTATTTTATCTTAGCAACAGAAGAGTAACTAATCCAGGCCTATAATACAATTTAGTGTATGTACCTCAGTGCACATACAGAGAACTTTTTATAAAGTAACTTCCTTAAATCAAAAACATTGACTCCTACCTGTAATTCCAACACTTGAGAGGTGGGGGCAGGGAAATTAGAATTTAAGACCATCCTTGGCTACATCATGAGTTGGAGACCATCCTGGATAAATAAGACCCTGTCCTTTAAAAAAAAAAAAAAGGTTTTAAAGATTATCTTTCTTTATTTCACCTTTATATGTCAGATGGGATCATTGCTGATTTGTGCTCTTCCAGTATATGGAGGAGGGACTAAATTATAGTTACCCTTACTTTTTATTTCAGAAAAGAGAAGCATCATCAAATAATTGAAGATTAAGACATTTTGGTCCCCGAGGGCTAGGAATTGTGGCTGCCTTGTCAGTGGCTGATTCCAGAGTAAGTCTGGACTGTGGTTCTGGGACGGGAGCCATGGAGGAAACCTCTGGAAATCTGTCCAAAATGAAAAGATACAAACACCACTGCTGGACGATGTGACGTTTGAACCAAGATGGCCGTCTTGAAGCCATTAAGGAAAACTAGGCTGAATGAAGATGAATGAGGATGGAACATTAAAACACAGAAAGGAAGTAAGCACTGGCTGAACCCTGGAGCCACGGAGCTTCCTAAAAGGGGGCTTTACCTTTGACCTTCTTGTTGTGTGAAATAATAAATCTCCCTGTGTCTATTAAGATGGCTTGGCAGTTAGAGTTCTGCCCCCCAAGCTAGAGGATCAGAGTTCTAATGCTGTACCCAGAAGGTGAGACACAGAATCCCTTGCCCAAGATGGCCGCCCAGACTAGCTTTGCGGACAGTGTGAGCTCTGGGCACAGCAACAGCTTTCTTCAGTGGAGAGGGAGGGAGGGACTGAGGAAGACTCCCAAATTCAACCTCAGGCCTCCATGTGCACTCACACACGCGGGCAGCCATACAAATGGAAACATGTTCACACACATGAGAAAAATAAGTACGTGTTCTCATATTTAGAAAATCTGCAATTGGGTCTCTGTGATAGTCAAAATGATTCTAATACCCTTCGTCGGGAATGAGGAAAATCTGACATCAGAAGCAACAGAGACTCAAACAAGAGAATGACCTGCAGACGGAGGGTCGCTGGGAAGTAGGTGTCTGTACTCACGGAAGCAGGGCTCCCAAGCTTGCCTGGCAGCTGGTGTTCAATCCCTGGGACCCACCGAGTGGACGGAGAGAACAGACTCAATCGAGTTGTCTTCTGGCCTCCGCTGCAGCATGCGCACATACGCATATAAATAAGGAGATATTTTTTTTAAACAACCAGGAGCTAGGGAGATGGCTCAGCTTATCCAGGGGACCCAAGTTCAGTTTCTAGTACTCACAGTGGGTGGCTCATCGCCACCTATAACCAAAGTCCAAGGGATCCAATAACCTCTTCTGGCTTCCGTGAGCACGGAATTGTCTGGCACAGGTACGGGGCTGGCAACTCTGAAATCTGCGGAGCAAAAAAAAAAAAAAAATTGAAAAACTTTTGCACCAGTTTACATGTTACAATTTTTGTTATTTATTTACAGAGGTTGTTTTGGTGTGTGTGTATATATGTGTGTGTATATATATATATATATATATATATATATATATATATATATATATATATATATATATATACATATATATGTTTTGCTCATATGTACATATAGGCACTGTGTGTAAGTCTGGTGCCCATGGAGGTTAGAAGAGGGCATCAGATCCTCAGCAGCTGGAGTGAACCACCATATAGATGCTGGGAATTGAACCTGGGTCCTTTCTAAGAGCATATGTATTCTTAACTCCTGAGACATCTCTCTAGCACCCTTGTTTATTTCTTGAAGCAAGATTTCCTGCTGTAGCACAGGCTGGCCTCCAACTCACTATTTAGTTGACCTCAAACTCACAATAATTCTTTTGCCTTAAACCTCCTATGTTCTGGGTTGTCAGACATGAGTCTCTGCACCATCTTCTACTTCATATTGTAGTTTGTGTGTATAATAGTTTAAGGAAAGCTGTTTTAGGAAGGGACTAGACAGGAAGCGTTCTAAACCTTAACATTTATTTATTTGTGTGTGTGTGTGTGTGTGTGTGTGTGTGTGTGTGTGTGTGTCCCAGGCTGGCCTCAAACTTGCTATTTAGCAGAGGATGACACCGAACCAATCCTCCTGCCTCCACACATTCTGAGATTAGAGATTTGTACACCTGTACCAATGGATATGGTGCTAGGGATATGTGTGCGTGCTGGGCAAGGCATGCTGGGTAAGCAGTCTAACCATGATGCCACATACTTAGCCTGATTATATAGTCTCCAGATAGAGTTCCTTCTTGGGAAAATTACTTTTTGCTTTTAAGGCCTTCAGCTAACAGGATGCCATCTTCCCACAGGCTAAGCTTGTGACTCACATCACCAAAACACCCCTGCAGCAGCTTCTAGACTGTGTGGGACTCTAGAACTGAACACCAGACTCTACCCAAGTAGACTCACGACAGAGTTGGAGGGATATTTCCCATTTTCACCTTATGGACTCATCCGCATTGGGCGTGGCCTACACAGAGAGCACAGGAATGCAGGAACCAGCTCCAACCAGCACCAGGGCCAGGAAAGGACTGTCTCCCTACCCCAACCCCCGGGGCAGCATGTGGGCTGAGCCCGGAAAGCAGGAAGGTGCCTCAGAGCCACTCCACCGGACCTCAGGTGCTGCTTCCAGACTTCTTCCGCTCGCTAGGCTAGAAATAAGCTCTGAGGGCTTCACTCCTTGGTTTTTCTGGCATGGGTAGCTCCGTCCAATTCTATGCAGTACAAAAAAAAAAAAAAAATCAGAGAAAATAATAGTTTAAGGAAAGCTGTTTTAAGAAGGGACTAGACAGGAAGCTTTCTAAACCGTAACATTTATTTATTTGTGTGTATGTGTGTGTGTGTGTGTAAAACACCTGTGTGGAAGTTAGAGAACAATTTTGTGAAGGGGATCCGGTTCAGGCCAGCAGGCTTGCCACAGCAAATGCCTTTCCTACTGAGCCATCTTCACAGCCCTGGAGACATTCGGAAAGAAGACAGTTCATGCTGACAGAAGTAAGACGGAAGAGAATGTGGGGGTTGTTGGGTAACAGCTGGGAATGTACCTCAGCTTGCAGAGCACTTGTTTAGCACACGCGAAGTGCGTAAGCCCGGCATGCTGGAACATGTACAAGAGAATCAGAAGTTTGAGGTCATCCTCAGCGCGAACCCAGCGTAGGATACAGAGGAAACACAGAAAAGAGAATCCCCAAGTCTGCCCTGAATCTCTCCCACCTACACACAGCGCTCATGCGGCGCACACTGCTAGCACACGGGAGCGTGCCAGGCCCAGATGGCTCCGCAGATGATTTCTTTCAAAGCTGCAAGAAAACAATGACTTCAGTACCTCAAGATTTGTTTCGGTAGCTAGGAAAGGACATATGTCTCTCGTGATGATTAATCTTGGGTGTCAGCCTGACTGGAACCTCAAAGCATTAGTTCTGGGTGTGTCCTTAAGTGTTCTTTCAGAGGACATGAGCATGGGGAGCGTGGGGGTGAGGGGTTGCTGGGAAGAGCGTCTCTCAATGGAGGTGGGCACCATCCAAGCAGCTGAGAGCAAACCAGAAGAAAAACCTGTGGATCTCTGTCTGTCTGTCTGTCTGTCTGTCTGTCTGTCTGTCTCTCTCTCTCTCTCTCTCTCTCTCTCTCTCTCTCTCTGCCCCACCCCCACTCTCACTCCCCTCTCTTCTCTCTTCCCTAGAGCTGGAATGCCCTCCCTGATGGTTTCTATAGTCTTGGCCCAGAGAGTGGCATTATTAGAAGGAATAGCCCTGTTGGAGTAGGTGTGACCCTGTTGGAGTGGGTGTGTCATGTGGGTGTGGGCTTTAAGACTCTCATCCTAGCTGCCTGGAAGGCAGTCTTCTGCTAGCAGCTTCGGATAAAGATGTAGAACTTGGACTGGAGAGATGGATAAAGATGAGATGGTTCAGTGGTTAAGAGCACTGACTGCTCTTCCAGAGGTCCTGAGTTCAATTTCCAGCAACCACATGGTGGCTCACAACCATCTGTAATGAGATCAGGTGCCCTCTTCTGGTGTGTCTGAAAACAGCTACAGTGTGCTCATATATAAGAAATAAATAAATCTTAAAAAAATAAAAGATGTAGAACTCTCAGCTCCTCCTGCACCATGCCTGCCTGGATGCTGCCATGTTTGTACCTTGGTGATAATGGACTGAACCTCTGAACCTGTAAGTCAGATCCAGTTAAATGCTGCTCTTTATAAGAGTTGCCTTGGTCATGGTGTCTTTTCACAGGAGACACCCTCCTTCTGTGTCTTTCAGGGACTTGCTCCATGCTTCAGACTGAAAATTCCATCACCTCCCTGGTTGTCAAGCTTTTGGCCTTGGCCTGAGCTGGTCCCCAGCCTGGCAGGATGTCTCTATCCGTTCTATTTCTCTAGAGAATCCTGGGTAGCTCAAATGACAACTTTGATGCTATTTTCTTCTTCCTTTTGAAAAGATGTATCTGTTTTCATCTTGTTTTTATGAGTGTTTGCCTGTATGTATGAGAGTAGGAGTGAGACGGGGTCTCTGGGAAGGAGAGGAGCCATGGCTACATAGTAAACGGTGGCAAGCTTCCAGGATGGCCAGTTTGTTCCTGACCTGAGACAATAGCTTCAAACAAACGCCTTGTAGCAGGCCCCCTGCTGACAGAACTTCCTCAACAAATTTGAAGCTGGATCAAAACCTGTTACACAAGAGTTTTCGGCCAATATACCATCGTTGTCCTTCTTCAAAATGACCAACCCTGAGTTAGGACAGGAAAACTCTGCGAAGACTTTAAAAAAAAGAAAAAGAAAAAACCCAGTCCTTAAGAAAAGAATGCCATTTTCCGCTTTCTGAGTCTCCCTCCCCCTCACCAGCCGGCTTTACAGAGAGTCATCTTTTTTGTGTGTTTGCTATATGATGTCCTTCCTTACCCCCATAGATGTTTTTTCTTCATCTACAGGTTCTGTCTGCTGCTGTGTGTGGTGTTTAATTCCCTACTGCTACCTGTTGCACTTAAGATTTTTTTTCCTGCCTTTTAATTTCTCAACTGGCAGGGAAAAAAAAAAAAAGAACCTAATCAAGATCCTTAGATTGTATCATACAGATGGGCTCCATGTGCATTGTGTGCTTGTGGTACATATACATACACTCAGGCACACACACACACACACACACACACACACACAGAAAAAGAGAGAGAGAGAGAGAGAGGGAGGGAGGGAGGGAGAGAGAGAGAGAATAATTTATTTTAAGGGAGGAGCTATCATGAGGACAAGTTTACACAATCACAGAAGCTAAGTCCCAAAATATGCTGTTTTCAGGCTGCAGATCTTGGGGTGCTGTTAGCAGGCCTCAGCCCAATTCTGATGGTTTTTTAAAGCAGGAGAGCCAACTATAACTCAAAAGTCTGAAGATGCTGAGGGTGCTTCTGATGGCCTAAAGTACAAAGGCCAAGAATCTAGAGAAGGATATCCCAACCACAGGAGGGAGGAGAAAAGGACGGACACACACACACACACACACACACACACTGTTAGCTTACAGGCAATTAATTTGATTAGGCTCCTCCCAGGGACCTGGCAACAGCTATGTCATCATCTGCCGCCAGTAAGGACCGCTCACCACCCCAGTTCTTTCTTTTCCTCTCTCTGTTCCCATGTGTTTCCTGTTGGTGTCTCTCTCCCCCTTTCTGTCCTCTGTCCCCCTTCCCTGCACTCATAGCTCTGTTCTCTTCTGTCTCCCTATACCCCTTCTTCAGGCCCTGGTTCCTCTCTCTTCCCCCAAATAAACCTCCCTTATCCCAGCTCTGTTGCAAGACATGATTTCTCAGGGAGACACCTTGGCTTGGGCCTATCAGGTACCGCCTCTCACACACATAAATGCACATACACATTCGTACACTCGAGGAAAAGAGAATAAAGGAGTAATTCTGGGACATTGAGATGGCTCACTGGGGGAAGATGCTTGCAGCCAAGCTTGGTGATCTGAGCTCGATCCCTGGGATCCACATGGTGGAAAGAGAGTATTAACTCCTGAAAGTTCTCTTCTGACTCCCACACATGAGCTGTGGCACTCACATATGAAGGGGAAAAAAAATCTCATATGCATAAAAATAAAATAAATATTTTATAAAAAAGGGGGGGATCACCTAATACAATGTTACTGCAAACAATGAAAGCCAACAAGGAGCAGCAGTGGACAATACCTACGAGTTCCAGGCCAGCCAGAACTGCTGAGTGAGACCAAAGAAAAAAGTTACTGTTCCAAATTTAAAATAAATAGGCAAATAAATAATACAGTAAAGAGGGAGGAGCAAACGAGGTGGGCCGGCGGTGGGTAGATAGATGCTGCTGTCAATTCTGTGTATGGTTTTCTGCAGTTTGTCCAATGAATAGATTTTTGTATCTCACACTTCTATCCAGAGACAGAACGGAGGCTGGAGTTGAAGCTAGAAGGTAGAACTCGCCTAACATGCTTGATCCCGGCACAGCAAAGCAATAACGAATAAATGATACTTAATAAGATGTACAATAATTTAGCTGTTACCTCCCTGAGGGACAAAGGATAGCATACCATTCGAGTTTCCACTTCTGTGATTACTGCTGAGACTGAAGTCTTCCCGTATGCTATCTGCCATTTGTGCCCCTTCTTTGTGATAAAATCATACAAATGGCCACTGCTTTTCTTCTTTTTCTTGAGACAGGGTTTCTCTACGTAGCCCTGGCTATCCTGGAGCTAGCTCTGTGGACCAGGCTGGCCCTGAACTCGCATCTGGGACTAGATGTGTGTGCCACCACAGCCAAGCCATGGGTACTGCTTTATCTAGAATTTTTGTTCTGTGTTCCTGACCTGTAACACTAGCATTTGAATTCTTGGTCCCCAGTTGGTGGTTCAATTTGGGGAAGTTTGTATGTAGCCTTCCTGGAGGAAGTATGTCTCTGGGAATGGCTCAAAGATTCTTCCCAGGTCACTATCTCTGCTTGTGGTTCAGGATCTAAGATCTCAGCTCTCTGTTTACAGCCCAGACACCATTTCTGCCACCTGCTTCTGGCTGTCCCAGCCATCACAGGCCCCGGGGCCTCTGGAACTGGAAACCCAAATTAATTCTTTCTTCTTTAAGTCGCCTTGGTCATGGGCAAGTGCAAGAAAAGTGCAAAAGTTGACACCAGGGAATAGGCTATTGCTGTGAACAAACTGATAATGCTGGGTTTTGGAGAGATGTGACAGGCTTTGGAATTCTGTGCTTAAAAAGTGATTAAATGTCACAAGCAGGGCTTAATGGACCGTTATGAGCTTGGAAGGCAGTCGTGATGAGAGGAACCACATTGCCTATGGAGAACCAGCTTGAGAGATTTCAGAGGGGCACAATAGTAGCAACTGGACTAAAATGCAAAATGTGTGGTTCAAAGATTAAAGGAGCACCAGGAAGCGGAACGGAGCTGAATCCCATGTTCAAAGATATGAAATAGAATTAAGGGAGTGGTGACCTCGGGGGGAGATCCCACTCAGCTAAGCTTATTGTTTATGTGTTAGAACTAAACAAGGGGGCTGGAGAGGTTGCTCAGCAGTTAAGAGCACTGACTGCTCTTCCAGAGGCCCTGAGTTCAATTCCCAACAACCACATGGTGGCTCACAACCATCTGTAATGAGATCTGATGCCCTCCTCTGGTGTGTCTGAAGAAAGCTACAGTGTACTTATATATAATAAATCTTAAAAAAAAAAGTTGAACAAGGGATAAGTCATATCAAGTTAGGTGTTGTTGGGACCTGGTTATTGTTTTTATTTGGACATAGGAGATATATGATTGTGTCTTAAATTGACAAGGGATGGGTTGTGATGTTTAGTCTCTTCAGTTGACAACTTGACTATATCTAGAATGAACTATGATCCAGTAATGGAGTACACACCTATGATCCAGATCCTGAGGCATAATGCCCATGCTTATGAAGAACTTGTGAAAAGGAATTAAAGAAAAGCTTAGGTCCAAGCATATCTCTGAGTTCAAGGCCAGCCTGATACACAGCAAGTTCAAGGACAGCCAAGCTTAGGCAATGAAGGAGATGGAAAACAGAAAGCTGGTGATAATGTAATAGATCGAGGGGCCATGTTTCAGCCCCAGCAAGCAGCAGAACTTTGCTTCAGACACATGGCTCTGGTTTTAGAGTCAAGAATAGAAGGCGTCACTGGGACAGTTGATGCTGGAACTATGAAATTAGTGGTGATTAAAAAGAGACCAGCACCACTGAGGTGAGAACTTCTGGGAAGTGTTTTCTGAGAGCACAAAGAAGCTGTGTTCCAGAGATAGACATCGTGCTAACAACCAAACTTGGTAATGTGTAAGAGCCACCCAGGTGGACTGGTTTTGACGGTGTGAAGGATTCATGGAGAGCAGCTGGGGCTCGGCACTGCGAGAGGTCAGGAAAGACCTTTGGTGAAGGTGCAGCCTCAGTGGCAGTGGAAGACCCAGGACTGAAGGGGTCACGCAAAGGTGTTGAGGCTTGGCACCATTGAAGAGAGCCTATGAGAGGCTATTGGTGGAAGTGCAGCCCAGTTGTAGCAGAGGACCTCAGCATACTAGAGATGCCAGTGCCATGGGATGATCACTAAGAACAGCCGCAGCAGTGGAGAGTCAGCCAGAGCCTAGAGTACTGCAGAGAAGTGACCCAGGCCCTTTGGGGGAGCCCAGGAGACCATGATTGGATCCTGAGCACTGGAACAAGAACCTGTAATGTTGAAGTTGCCTCGGAGACCCCGAGATGTAAGAGATGCCAGAGCCACGTGACATCTGCCGAGGAAAGCTGCTAACAGGGAGTGGAACCAGCCCAAGAGAAAGAAGTGTGTGCTGTCAACAATGCTGGAAGGAGTTGGAGATCCGACATGGAGATACAGAGGTTGGAGTTTGACCAGCTGGTTTCTGGTCTTGCTTTACTTCAGTGTTTCCTCACTGTGACATTTTGGAACAGTAATGTGTAGTCTATGATGTTGGAAGTATGTGATCAGTCTTTCATTTTATATGGGATTTCAGTTAAGAGATTACACAAATCTCAGTAAAAGAAAAAAACTTGGAACTTTGGACTTTTACACTTTGGTGAAACTAAAGACTATGGGGACTTCTGAAGTTGGACTAAATGCATTTTACATTATGTTATGGCTACAAGCCTATGGGGCCAGGGAGTGGAATGTGGTGGTTTGAACAGGTTTGACACCCATAGATCCGTGGGTTTGAATGCTTGGCCCATAGAGAGTGGCATTATTAGAAGATATAGTCTCGTTGGGGTAGGTGTGGCCTTATTGTAGGAAGTCTGTCACTATGGAGGTGGACTTTGAGTTCTCAGTGTGGAAGAGAGCCTCTTCCTGGCTGCCTGTGGAAGACAGACCCCTTCTGCTACCTGCATATCAAGATGTAGAACTCTCAGCTCCTCCAGCACTATGTCTGCCTACATGCTGCCTCATTTCACGCCATAATAGATGAACCTCTGAAACTGAAAAATTAGATGTTTTCCTTTATAAGAGTTGCTTTGGTCATGGTTATTTCTTCATAGCAGTGAAGCCTTAACTAAGACACTAGTTAAGACTTAAATTTCTGATCCTGCCTTCACCTCCTGAGGTATATGCTACCTTATATGGAAGCAGTGACTGGAATCAAACTAAGGCTTTATACATGGTAGGCAAATGTTCTACCAGCTGAGCTATATTCTCAGTGCGTGCGCGCGCGTGCGTGCTTAATTTAGACTAACTAGTGAGGCCTTGAGTTCACTAACCAGAGTAGCCAAGGATGGCCTCAAATTTAAGGATTATATTTCAGGTATGAGCAACCACGACGACTTCGGTTAAGTTAAAAGAACAAACAAAACAAAGCCCTGAGACAGAACATTATGTAGCCCAGGATGGCCTCAGACTTATAATATGGCCAAGAGTGACCTTGGGCTCCTTAAATCTCCTAGCTCTATCTCTCTCCCAAGGGGTTGGATTACAGGTGTGAGCCACTATGAAAGGCTTCTGTCAAGCAATTTTGAAGTCAAACACCTTTAAATGGCATTTACGCACTTACTCTCTCTCACCAGACCCCACTACTGCCCCCTAGCGGCGCCCTTACATTGCCAACTGCCCCTGAGGCATCTCTGTTAACTGGGATGAGTAAGTAACCTTTTGTAGTGTGGTTGCAGTCGTGGGTGCCCAGGCCCCCCATCATAGATCGCTTGGCTAAACCCTACATGGCTTTCAGACGTGGAACTGAAGAGCAGCTCTCCTCTCACCTTTATCATCACTGCAGTGCCTCATTTCCAAGACACCATCATCCTCCCTCAACTGGAGTTTCTGCCTGAGAATGCCCAATGAACCCCGTGTGGTTTTAAAGGGAAACAGATATCTCTCACACAAGGTTGCCAGGATCTCAACCCACCTAGACTGCGGGACCTGTTTTACTATAGCAAAGACCAGACCTCAGAAAGGGCGAAGGTGCACCATCTAGTGGCCTTTGATGGAATGGCAGCAGGCAAGCGGACACATTTTTGTATTGGCTTTTCTGTGATCATGAATAAAACATTAAAATCCAGAGAATAGTGTAATACCTAGAGACCACACCATACCAGAAACAGCAATTAAAGGAATAGAGCCAAGCTTGGAGGCACAGGCTTGTGCTCTCAGCACTAGGGAGTCAGTTTCAAGACAGCCAGGACTATGTGGAAAGGCCCTGTCTCAAACAAACAAACACAAAATACTATTTCTATTTTATTTTCTTATTCTTTAAAAGAAAAGATATATTTATGTATGGGAGGTACTGGCTTGAACCCATTACACGATGCATGTAGAAGTCAGAAACCAACTTGCAGGAGTCCATTCTCCTGCTACCATGTGAATCCTGAAGATTGAACTTGGGTTATCAGACTTGGCAGCAAGTAAGTACCTTTACACCCTGAGCCATCTCACTGGCCCATTTCCTGTCTCGATTAATCTAATATCTAATTGTTCAAAGGTATACACTAGCAAAAGATCAATAGCATGACAATGTATCTGTCTATTACATTGGATTTTGTAATATATTGCAATTGTATCCAATTACAGTGGATAAGTGAAATAAAGAATACCAACCTTTAATAGAAAGGTACAAGTCCCCATTAATTCATGGGCAGGTGATTACAGCAGTCAAAGACCAAAATGCCTGAGTCTTGGCTTCCATATTTAAAGATATTGAGTCTATATACATGTCTTAGTTAGGATTCCATTGCTGTGAAGAGACACCATGACCAAGGCAACTCGTATAAAGAAAAACATTTAATTGGAGCTGGCGTACAGTTTAGGTTTGGTCCATTATCATCACGGCAAGAAGTGTGGCAGCCTGTAAGCAGACATGATGCTGGAGAAGGTGCTGAGAGTTCTACATCTTGATCTAAAGACAGAATACTGTGTGCCACGCTGGGTGTAGCTTGATCAAGGAGACCTCAAAGCTTACCCCACAATGACACACTTCCTCCTGCAAGACCACATCTCCTAATAATGCCACTCCCTACAGCCTATGGGGGCTGATTACATTCGAACCACCCCAGTAGGTATGATTTTTCTCCTTTAGAATTAGAGGGGGAAATGTCTAAAAGTTAGGGGAAGAGATATCTGAGGAGGAACTATGTGGCTAGAAAAATGGAGAAGTGTCTCAGGCTACAGACATGTTGAGAACAGATGGGGCAACCTAGATTCACATGAGGTTCTCAAAGGAGAGATTCTTCCTAATGCAACTGGAAAAGGCAGAGAATGTAGAGAGCACCCTAGTTCCCCTAGAACAAGGTCCCAGGAAGGAAGAATTCTCATGTTGTTTGTAGTTTTACACTCTGCCCACCTTTGCTCCAAGTGACTGCGCTACCTTCCCTTGGATCTGCAGATAAAAGACACACAAACAGTTGTTTCTTTTCAACTTGTCTTCGTGGCACAATTGTAAGTGTTACTACCAGCTGCCTGGAAAATTGTGCCTTTACCAATTTCTTGTCTCCATCTCTCTCACCTGCCCTAAATTTCCATTGCTAAACTCCCTGACCACCCATCTATAGGAGCAGCCATACATGGCTTAGTTCTCTCTCCAAGGCATGAAGAACTCCACACGTCTCTCTCTTGCCTCTGGGGATGCTGCAGTCCCACCTGTATCTTCCACCCAGCCATTGGCTCGTGACTTTCTTTACTGACAGACCAAGAACCAAATGGGAAACAAGACCTTAGCATCAGAACTGCCCCCTACATTCTCAGTCAACTAAGTCCAGTATGGGCTAAGGTCCAGCCTTTTGTAGGAAAGGAGCTACAGGTTGGTCAGGCCAGTGGGAACTATGACAACACATTCAGTTAGAAGCTGCCATGGGGACCAGGCTGGCCTTGAACACACAAAGATCTGCTTGCCTCTGCCTACTAAGTGCTGGGATTGAAGGTGTGCACCACTACACTTAGTCTCTTGAAGCATCTTCTTTGATGACAAGACTGATCTAATCAGACACACCAGATAGAAAACTTTATAGTGTGGTCGCTTCTACCAACTATACTATTCTAAGCCCATCGTTACTAGCTCATACTAGAGAGGCACCCAAATTATCACACTTTTCTTATTCTGTATAGAGGTCTGATTGAATGATTATATATTCCTTAGATTTTTAGAATAAGGAAAGGCAAAGAGGAATAACAAATAAATACATCTATGTAACTGAGAAAAAAAATACTTTTATTGGTGGTTTCTAGTGGCCAGATTCTTTTTTTGTAGTTTTGTCAGGGTCTCACATATAATAATCTTGACTCTAACTTGCTACATAGTTGAGATGACCTAGAACTTCTGGCCTTCCTGATTTCATTTCCCAAGTGTTGCGGTCTGGTTTAGCCCGTGCTGGGGACTGAACCCAGGACCCTGTGTGTGTTAGATAAACACTCTACCAACTTAGCTAGGAAGAGAAAGTTTTGACTTTTTCTCATTGCTAGGTTACCAACACTGAGAACAATAACCAGCACTTGGTAGGTGCTTAATAGATATTTGCTGACTACAAAAATGTTTCTACTGATATAACTGCATGGCAGCATCCAGGCAGGCATGGTTCAGGAGAAGCTGAGAGTTCTACACCTTCATCTGAAGGCTGCTAGCAGCTGACCTCCAGGCAGCTAGAATAAGGGTTTTTTTTTGTTTGTTTGTTTGTTTGTTTGTTTGTTTGTTTTAGATTATTTATTTATTGTTTCATGTATATGAGTACACTGTAGCTGTCTTCAGACACACCAGAAGAAGGTGCCAGATCTCATTATAGATGGTTGTGAACCACCATGTGGTTGCTGGGAATTAAACTCAGGACCTCTGGAAGAGCAGTCAGTGCTCTTAACCACTGAGCCATCTCTCTAGCCCTAGAATGAGGGTCTTAAAGCCCAAACTCACAGTGACACACCTACTCTAACAGGGCCACACCTCCAAATAGTGCTACTCCCTGGGCTAAGCATATTGAAACCATGACAGTCACATTTATCATTATTTCCTTAGCGTGAAAACTTTCATTTCAGTGGCCAATATCCAGAGGTCACCCATATTGGCTTTTAATACCATCTCTTTCACTTCTATATGTGGGGAGGTAATGGAAAATATACCTCCAGATTCAATGTCCATTTTGCTCCAGATAGGATTTAAGGTGCTTTGTAGGTAGAGAATTGTATTAGTGGTTGTTGGGTTGGTTTGAGGTACTGGGAATATAGCACAGACTCCCACACACATTAGTAGAACTTTCTACTTCTAAGCTACATCCTGCAGCAAGGGCTGTGAACACGGCAACATCGGTAGAGTACTTACCATGAGCAAAGCAATGATTTTGATCTACAGCCCAAACTAAATCTAGCAAGGGGGTACACTCCTGTAAGCCCAGCCCTAGGGAGGTAGAAGGAAGAGGGTCAGAAGTTCAAAGTCATCCTTGATTACATAGTGCCTAGTTTCCTGTCCCGCTGATGGGATAAAATACATGACACAAAGCAACTTAAGGGAGTAAGGATTTATTGGTAGTCCATCACTGTGGGGAAGTCAAGACGTGGGCTTAAAGCAGAGAGGGACATGGTATCCGCAGTCAGGATCGGAGGGACGGGTACGTGCTCGCCTCACCTCTTTTTTTTTTTTTTTTTACTCTTTTTTGGTTTTTGTTTGTTTGTTTGTTTGTTTGTTTGAGACAGGGTTTCTCTCTGTCTCCCTGGCTGTCTTGAAACTCACTCTATAAAGGGCTTGCCTCAAACTCACAGCAATCCTGCTGCCTCTGCCTCCCAAGTGCTGGAATTAAAGGCGTGAACCACCACCGCCCAGCTCCAATGAGATGATGACATGAAATTCCATAAAAATCTGTCTACAGAAAACACTGCACAGCGAGACCCTGTCTCAAAAAATAAACAACAAAACCCTCTCAGGTAGCAAATGAATGAGACTAACTACAATACCTGTCATTTCAGAACTCTGGAGACTGAGACAAGAGGATTTTAAGCTCAGACTAACCTGGGCTACATAAGAAGACCCTGTCTCAGAAATATAGCCAAGGCTATCTACAGTAGCGCACTTGTAATCAGGAAGTAGAGGCAAGATCAAGAGTTCAAGATCATCCCTAGCTAAATAATGAATTGAATGCTAGTCTAGGCTGTGTGAGACTGTGTCTGAAAAGCAAACACAAGCACATCGAGGTGTGGTGGTGCCTACCTGTAACCCCAGCGCTGGAAAGCTGAGGCACCAGGACTGCTGTGGGTCCACGGCTGACCCGGGCTATGTAGCAAGACCTTGTCTCAACAAACAAACAAGGGATGAGGAGACAGATCAGTGAAATGCGCACTACCCAAGCATGAGGTCCGGAGGTCAGGTTCAGAACCCATGTGAACGCCAAGAAGGGTAGCAACACCTGTACCCTCAGGGCTGGGGGGTCAGATACAGGCGGGTGCAGGGGCTCAGTGACCAGCTAACTTTGCCTATGTGGTGAGCTCCAGGTACAAGATGGAGACAATGACAAAATAAAAGCAGCAAGGTCAGTACCTCAAAAGGAAGGATACCAAAGTTGACCTCTGGACTTTGCATACACACATGAGCACACACTTGTATGCACACACACGCATGTGCATGCACACACACACACACACACACACACACATAATGTTATATACCCTTCTCAACCCCAAAACAGAACACAAAGAAATAGAATAAATATAGTCTGGGGGCCTGGAGAGATGGCTCAGCAGTTAAGAGCACTGGCTGCTCTTCCAGAGGTCCTGAGTTCAATTCCCAGCAACCACATGGTGACTCACAGTCATCTGTAATGGGATCTGATGCCCTCATCTGGTGTGTCTGAAGACAGCTATGGTGTGTGTGTGTGTGTGTGTGTGTGTGTGTGTGTGTGTGTGTGTGTGTGTGTAGTTTGGGGAGGACAGCTACCTGGTGAATGAAAGCCAGGATCTCACAGCTCTTCGGGGTTCAACCCCAGAAAGCCGTTCTCATTAGCCTATTTTACCTGCCCCATGAGGTATACTCCTACCCTATTTTGAGGTTTCTAACTCTGACTCACTTCCTTTGAGGAAGGCAGGGTCACCTGTTGGGTCCCTTCCATCTTCGGGTGTACTCTACAACATTCAGCTAAATCTAAAATATGAACGATAAGACAAAAAGGGCTTGGATGAGATAGAGAGGCAGAGAACAAAATTATTTTATGGAGACAAAATTAATCCAGATTTTGATACTACCAGAAGCCAGGCTCGCTGAGCTTCCGGGACAGGTTTTAGAAGGAACCGGAATCCCGGAATTGGTAGTGTCCTGCCTTTGTGGCAGCCAACTGTTAGACTCTCGTTTCAGTTTAAAGGGGACTTTCCCCCACTGGAACAGGAAATGCTGATGTCACGCAGAGCCTTGACCAAGGAACAAACCTGTCAGGAAATGCCTACATCTAGTGAGCTGTAGTTGGCCCAGTTGATGGAGTAGCCACACAGCTGCCGGTATCTAGCCAGCTAGCCCTAAGCAGGTGACCAGAAGTCTGAGACCCAGGACCTTTCCAGTAGAAAGCTTTGAAGCTGTGAAACCTCAAAGCCTCTCTTGTAAGGAGAGGAAATGAAAGCTAACACTATGGTAATAAGCATCTGTCAGAAGACTCATGCTACATCAACCTGAAGAACTAAGAGCCAAGATTGCTTTTGGGCAAAGGATAACCGAGGCAGGGCACGGTGGGACGAGCCTGTAACCCCAGCCCACAAGAGGCTGAGGCAGGATCAGCCTGGGCTACAAAGAAAGCCTCCCTCAAAGGGGAGAAAAAGGCAGAACACAGCACAGTACGGAACTGTGTCCTGTGATCCCAGTAATAAGAAGCTGAAATAAGCCACCAAAGAAACAGACACCAAACGGCAAGAATAAAGCCAGAGTTCACACGGCACCGGCCCGAGAGACCAGAGCAGAGATCCCTAAACCAGCTTGGCACTCAGTTATTTTCTTGGTGATGAGCACTCCTGAATTTTAAAAGTCCAAGACCTAAGAAGGAGGTTGCTCCTGTTGGAATTCTGTAAACCCCACCCCTCAATTACCTGGCAGTAGCCAGGTATGCTCCGCCCCAGTGACCTGACACTATAAAAGGGGCTGCTTCTCCCCTCCTCTCTCTTGGCCTCTCTTGCCTCCTGGCTCTTTTGCTCTCCCAACTCTACCCCTCCTCTTCCCCTTCCTTTCCCCTCTCTCTCTCCACGTGCTCATGGCTGGCCTCTACTTCTCTATTCCTCTCTTCTCTCTCTCTCTGCTTCTACTACCCTCTTAACTCTCCCATGACCTGAATAAACTCTATTCTGTACTATACCATTGTGTGGCTGGTCCCTCAGGGGGAAGGGATTCCCAACAGGGACCCCCCCCCCAAGAGGCATCTCCTTTACCCCCAGGCCTCACTGCACCTCCATGGGCCATATGCCCTCCACTCTCTACATCCTTCCCATAACAGCTCCTATAAAGCCAGCACTTTGGAGGATGAGACAGCAGGATCAGGAGTTCAAAGTTCTCCTTGGATATATAGTAAATTACAAGCTAACCTCTCTCTCTGTGTGTGTGTGTGTGTGTGTGTGTGTGTGTGTGTGTGTGTGTGTGTAAGAGAGAGAGAGAGAGAGTGTGTGTGTGTGTGTGTATGTTTTAGTCTGACATACCTTCCTCCAAATAACCTAAATCTAGAGAGAGTAAAGAATGAATTTTTGACCAGAGGATGTGGTAGGGATTGAAACCATGACCCCCTGCTAATCTACTATGTTCTCTGTACATACATTGTATGTGCATAAGGAATAAAAATTCTCTTTTTTTCCTACAGTTGCATCGTGGTGTTCCCTACCCAGCATGCCTTACAGGGTGTTCCCTACCCAGCATGCCTTACAGGATGTTCCCTACCCAGCATGCCTTACAGGATGTTCCCTACCCAGCATGCCTTACAGGGTGTTCCCTACCCAGCATGCCTTACAGGATGTTCCCTACCCAGCATGCCTTACAGGATGTTCCCTACCCAGCATGCCTTACAGGGTGTTCCCTACCCAGCATGCCTTACAAGGATTTTCCCCTACCCAGCATGCCTTACAAGGATTTTCCCCTACCCAGCATGCCTTACAAGGATTTTCCCCTACCCAGCATGCCTTACAGGGTGTCCCCTACCCAGCATGCCTTACAGGGTGTTCCCTACCCAGCATGCCTTACAAGGATTTTCCCCTACCCAGCATGCCTTACAGGATGTTCCAGACTAACTCACGTGTTTCCTTCCCAAATCCATTTCTACACAGCATTCCATCAAATGGTGGAACCTTTGTCACTGTGTGGAGCACTGGGCTTCTTTCTGGTCTCAGAAGTTATCAACACTGCTACAGTAATAAACTCTGGAAATGTTGACTTTTCACAAGAGAAGTATAGTCCCTGGGGGGAAAAGAATGAAAAATAAAAAGAAATGGTGACATATCTTTGTCAGTTGCTGCCAAATCGTCCTCTGTGGTCCATACCAACTCCACTGTCCCACCTGCCCTGGCTGCAAATCCTGACCTCTGACCTGGAAAACTGTTTTTCAAAGGTTCCTATGTAGGTGAGTTGGCCATACAAGTGGGCACAGCTCTGGTGGAAGAGCTTCCTACAGCCAAAGCTCCTTTGCTATTGGATGTTATCCAACTCCCATTTTGTGTAATGATTCTGCCCATACAAGAGCTACTCCTGGATCCCACTTGCCTTTGAACCTCTAGAGTCATACACAGTAAGTAACCAAGAAAGGCGTATTATGGGGTGTTCTGATTAGTTTTTTGTTAGCTAGACACAAGCTAGAGTTGTGTAGAGGAAACGTTGACTAACAAATTGCCTCCATTGGAACAGCCTGTGGGCAGATTTTTAAGGCACGTTCATGATTCATGGCCGATGAGAAGGTCCCAGTCCACAGCTGCTGATGCCATCCCTGGGCAGGTGCTTGTATAAAAACACAGGCTGAGCCAGAGACAAGAGTATGCCCGTCGACAGCGCCCCACCAAGGCCCTCACTTCTGTTCCTGCCCCCAGATTCCTTCCCTGCTTGAGTTCCTGTCTTGGCTATTCCCTGTCAGATTGACTGTAATTGGGACATGGAAGGCACAAACCCTTTCCTTTCCTCCTTATCTTTGGTCATGACATTTATCACAGCAATAGAAAGAAGACTAAAACTTCTGGGAATGTGGCTTAGCTACACAGGGGCTGGGAATGTGGCTTAGGTGGCAGTGTCTGCACCACATACACAAAGCCCTGGGTCTGACCCCCAACATTTCACAAACCACACGTGATGGTGCACACCTGTAAGTCTTCAGAAATGGAGGCAGGGAGATCAAGGTCAGAGGTCTGGCAAGTAACATGAGGACCTGAGTTCAGCCCCACTATCCATGAAAATTAGTGGGGGTGATGGTGCTGGCCCTGGGGAGCATCCTAGCAATGCCATGGCTGGCCAGCCTAGCTCAGTTGGTAAGAGCTACCCCTGACTCAAAAATTTAATACACTCTTGAGGAAGTTGACTTCTAGGTTCCATATACACATGTACAAATACATATATGTACACATACATCCTACATAGATGAACACATGCACAACTAAACACAGATTACTCAAGGTCTTCTCATGGTAGCACAACTTTAACCCCAGCATTCCAGAAACAGGCAGGCAGAGTTTGAGGCCAGCCTGGTCTACACAGAGAATTCCAGGCCAGCCAGAATTACACATGGGACCCTGTCTCAGAAATAAACAAGCAAACAAACAGAGAAAAAAACAAAACAAAACAAAAGTTTGGGGCTGGTAGGATGTCTCAGTAATTAATGATACTTTCCAAAACATAAGTTATATTAGATGAGAGAACAAATTCGAATTGGGCTTCTGTGGTCCAAGCAGCGTGTGAGTTCAGCTCCGGGAGGAGGCAGAGACAGGAGGCTTCCTGATGCTCACTGGATGACCAGTCCAACCAAAGCGGTGAGCTCTAGCTCTAAGGAGAAAACCTGTCTCGAAAAGTAATGTGGAGAGCTATTGAGGAAGATACCTAAAACTGACCTCTAGCCTCCACACAGATATACACACCCCCACATGTGCACGTGCACACACAATAATAGTAGTAGTAATGAATAATAATAATAATTAAAATTGTAACAAAAACTTTTTTTCTCCCATCTCCTGCTCCCAGAATGAAGACTCTGAGACTATTTATTATTAAATGCCTAAGCCATGATTAGCCTTGACTCATCCCCTGACTAGCTCATAACTTATTTAACCCATTCAAACTATTCGGTCCACCACTGGGTTAGTTACCTCTTCAGTCCCAGCCTGTTTCTTCTTTCAGGTCTCCTCAGTGCCTCTCTCAGCATCTTTCCCAAATCCTACCCGAATCTCTCTAAGTCTCTCCTGCATCTCTTTATTCTCTCGCTTTCTCCCCAAATCCTCTCTCTTCCTGTCACTGCCCCACCTCCTATTATTGGCCTCAGCTTTTTTATTCATAGGTGATACTTATAAGAGATTCTCTCCACATAAAAAAAAATTTTTTTAAAGGTTTTATTTATACGAGTACACTGCAGCTGTCTTCAGACACACCAGAAGAGGGCATCAGATCCCATTACAGATGGTTGTGAGCCACCATGTGGTTGCTGGAAGTTGAACTCAGGACCTCTGGAAGAGCAGTCGGTGCTCTTAACCACTAAGCCATTTCTCCAGCCCTCTCCACATAAAATTTTAAAATCAAATTTGAACTTTACAAAAGAAAGAAGGGAAGGGAGAAGGAAGGCAGTTCTGCCGTGTAAGGCCTCAGACCAGCGTAATCTGCAGCTACCCCTGAACATGGCTACCTCACCATCCTGGCCTTTTTTTTTTTTTCTTCTACCCCAAATTTCCCAAGAACGATTACTTATTAACGATCTAAAACAAAGCATGCCTATGCTTTGAAGGCTTTCAAAGCATCTTAACTCAGCCACAGGCATCATGAGCTCCTTGTGCAATGCTGACCTTAACCCTAAGATACAGCTCCTGTCTCAATCCTGCATGAAAGCTCAGCAGGATCATACTGTCAGGTAACACAGAAGTGTTTCCCCTGGGGGGCTGCAGTGTGCCAGGCACTATGCCTGTAATAGCTGATTTCAGGGAGCTCTCATTCTCACACACACACCCCCACTCACAATCCAGTAAATGCCTGTGACTTGTCTCTCATCCCTACCTTGAAGTCACCCTTCTTCTTCCTGGACCTTCTGCAAGTCTTTGAGCTCAGAGATCATTTGGGAGCCAACACATTTGGTCTTGACCCATTGGAGTGACTCCAAGAAAGGCATTGTGGGTAACAGACTTTCTCTTTGGGGCTTGATTTGCCCATGAATGAACCAGGAAGAGATTTATTGCCAAGTAGAATAAACCCCAGAGAACAGAAGTAAGAGTGGGTCACCAGAGAGTGACAGGAGGTCAGACACGGGGTGAACAGGCTGTCACAAGGTGGGAAGAGGAGCTTTAGAGGAAGTGTAAAGAAGCCCAAAGCACCAGAAAAGTATTCTTAGGCCCGAGCAGAATCTGAAAGAAAGACATAAAAGAAAGAGAAAGCAAAAAAAAAAAAAAAAAAAAAAAGAAAGAAAGAAAGAAAGAAAAAGAAAGAAAGAAAGGAAAAAGAAAAGAAAAGAAAAGTTATACCTTTATACCTTTCTGAGTTAGGGCTCATAAAGAAAAAGAGACCCAGCTCCAACCTTATGGCAGTTCGTAGGGACTGGTGTTTGCTATTGTTTTAAAATTACGTTTATGCTAGGCATAGTGGTACATGCCTTTGGTCCCAGAACCAGAGAGGAAGATTTCTGTGAGCTCAAGACCAACCACACCTTCACAGTGAGATCCTGTTTCAAAATTAATTCATTAAAAAAATACATTTATAGGTTTGCTTGCTGTGTATATGTGTGCACACACTTGCCACAGCACACGTGTGACAGCCAGAGGACAGCTTTGGAGAGTTAGTTCTCCCCTTTCACCACGTAGCAGCCAGAGATTGAGCTCAAGCCCTCAAGCACCTTCACTCACTGAGGTATCTGGACACAGGTAGGAAAGAAATTCCTGGATGCATGGGTAAGCTTCGGGCACTCAGAGAGTCAGATACAGCAAAAAGCCTTGCACACTGCACATATGAAGCAAATACATCAACCAATATATGGAAGAGAGGCTGTCTTAGTTAGGGTCTTACTGCTGTGAACAGATACCATGACCAAGGCAAGTCTTATAAAAGACAACATTTAATTGGGGCTGAGTTACAGGTTCAGAGGTTCAGTCCATTATCATCAAGGAGGGAACAAGGCAGCATCCAGGCAGGCCTGGTGCAGGAGGAGCTGAGAGTTCTACACCTTCATCTGAAGGCTGCTAGCAGAATACTGACTTCTAGGCAACTAAAAGGTATTAAAGCCCACACCCACAATAACAGACCCACTCCAACGAGGTCAAACCTACTCCAACAGGGCCACTCCCTGGGCCAGGAATACACTAACCATCACAGAGGCAGCAACGGTCAGGAAAAGCCAGGCTCTGGGAGTGTCTGGGAATTATCAGCCTAGTTTGGTGTGGAGCTGGGAGTACCTGCTAGCCTCCTGGGTCACACACACTAGCTAATAGTGAAATAGTTATTATATATTGTATTTGTCTCTAAAGGAACGGAACTAATAGAATGAATATATATGCATTCATTATGTATAGCATATGTACACATTCAATATATTATGTACTTATATAAATGTATATATATAATATATAAGTGTGTATATAATATGAAATATATGTGTATAAAATGAATTTTATATGTGTCTGGTTTTATTAGAATAGCTAACATGCTGTGATCCAACTAGTCCAACAATGACTGTCTACCAAAGGAAGGTCCATGAATCTAGTAGTTGCTCAGTCCATAAGGCTGGATGTACACTGGAATCTGAGAGAAGTAGACTCCAGTGCCAGTGAAGGAATGAACTTACTAGCAAGAGTGAGGGCAAGCAGGCAAAGAGAAAGCAAGCTCCCTTCTTCCAAGTACTTTATAGAGACTGCAACCTGTAAGGTGTGGTCCAGAATAAAGGTGAATCTTCCTACCTCAAAAAAAAAAAAAAAAAAAATCTGGATTAAAACTGTATTTTTCCATCTCAAAGATCCGGATTAGAAGTAGATCTTCCCATATCAAACTATTTAATTAAGAAAAAAATATTCCTCACCAGTGTGGTGGTACACACCTTTTATCTCAGCACTCAGGAGACAAAAGTAGGCAGGGCTCTCTGAGTCTGAGGCCAACCTGGTCTACAAAATGATTCTGTAACATCCAAGGTTCTGTTATACAGAGAAGCCTTGTCTTGAAAAAGAAAGAAAGAAAGAAAGAAAGAAAGAAAGAAAGAAAGGAGGGAGGGAGGGAGGGAGGGAGGGAGGGAGGGAGGGAGGGAGGGAGGGAGGAAGGATGGATGGATGGATGGATGGAAAGAAAGAAAGAAGAAAGATGCAGGAAGGAAAGAAAGAAGAAAGAAAAAGAAAAAAGAAAAACAAAGAAAAAACAAAGAAAAAAAATTCCTCACACATGAGCCTGGCTCTTGCCACCAAGTTATTTTGGTCCAACCCCAAACATCTCTCCTCTCCCTGTTCTTCATGTTTTCATTCCCCATTCTGTAACAGTGATTTGCTAGCTGCCCTCTCCTTGGTAGGCCTTGTGGTAGGCTTTGTGACTATTTACATCTGGAATGTATCCCCTGCTGTACCATATTAGGAGTTTGGTCCCCAGTTTATGGTGCAGTTTTGAAGGCTGTGGGGACTTTAGCAGATGGGGCCTGGCAGTTCAGTAGGGGTGGGCTTTTGAGGTTAAACCCAGCTTCTGGTTCCAGCCTGGGCAGTTTCCTCCTGGCCATGAATAAACCCCTTCCCGAGTTCCCACCTCCATGACCCGGTGCTCCACTCTGCCTTCCCCGCCGTGACTACCTGAAGCACCCCCAAAACTGTGAGCCAAAGGTCACCTGTCCTCCTTAAGTTGTTTCTGTTGGGTGTTTGGGCAGAGCAACAGTACGTAGGCCTTTCCCAGTACCACTCAAGGGGCAGGCCTCCTGGGTGATAAGATTAGGGACTTAAAACACCATATAGGATATATGTTGCTCTGGGGATTAATCCGGGACTTTGTACATTCGCTGTGTGGTGATTTAAATGAGAATGGCCCTCTATAGGCTCATCAGCATCCACCCGGTACGCTTTGCTGGAGAGGTATTAGGAGGTGTGGACTTGAGGTGGGTGTGGCCTTGTTGAAATGGCTGTGGCCTTGTTGAAATGGCTGTGGCCTTGTTGGAATGGGTGTGGCCTCCATGGAGAAAATGAGTCACTTGGGGTAGGTATGCTTTGGGGTATCAAAGTCTCACGCCAGGGCTGGAGAGATGGCTCAGCAGTTGAGAGCACTGACCTGCTCTTCCAGAGGTCCTGAGTTCAATTCCCAGCAACCACATGGTGGCTCACAACAACCATCTGTAATGGGATCTGATGCCCTCTTCTGGTGTGTCTGAGATAGCTACAGTGTACTTATATAATGAGTAAATAAATTCCGGATCCGGAAATCTGGATGTAGAACTCTCAGCTCCTCCAGCACCGTGTCTGCCTGCACGCTGCCATGCTTCCCGCCATGATGACAATGGACTGAACCTTGGAGCTTGTAAGCCAGCCCCAGTTAATATAAGAGTTGCCATGGTCATGGTGTCTCTTCACAGCAATGAAATTCTAAGTAAAACACTAGGCAAGCAAGTACTTGGCCAGCTGAGCTACGCAGCAGCAGTTTTGTGGTTTTGATTGACAGTGCAGGCTAGTCTGGAATTTACTATGTAGCTACAACGATTTGAATGAGAATGTTTTCCATACTCCTAGGCATTTAAATGTTTGGTCTGCATTTGATGGTGCTCTTTGGAAAGGCTTAGGAGATGTGGCCTTGTGGGAGGACACAGAACCCAAATCATACTCTTGAAACCAGAGATTCACAGAAATGGACTCTGGAACACGTGGTAGGCCTCCCTGTCTGGTCCCCTAAGAAAGTCCTTTTCCCAAGATCTAGCATTTAGACAAAAGCCATTTCCTCGGGGACTTGAAGACAAGTTCCTGCTTGCTAAAAAGGGAATCATCCTACTTAACCTCCGGCATGAGAAACTTGTGGCCCTTTATTCCTTACAGTGATATCTACCAACTTGTCTAGGTCATCAGGCCTCTAAGCTCCCTCAGGCCCTACCAAAAAGCCCCATATCAACTCACAAGCCCCCTTTCTCCCACCCCCATTTAGCCCTGAAAATCTTTCCCGTCCCCTCTCTTTGCTTTCCCAGGAGACAGCCTTGGCAGCTTGGAATAAACTTCCCTTTTCGCCCATTGACTGTCTTATTTTCGTTTCCTTACTGCGTTCATTTTCGTTTATTCTTCAAGCCAGTTTAGGATGGGGCTGGGCTGAGACGGTAGTGGTTATTTTCTTGGTGGTACCCACTCTTACATTTTAAAAGCCAAGGATAAAAGCGGGGCGCCTCCTATAAGGCAGGAACCTTGGTGGAGGCTGGAGAATCAGAATTCAGGATCAGGGCTGGAGATTTGGGTCAGCATTTAAGAGCCTGTGTGTGTGTGTGTGTGTGTGTGTGTGTGTGTGTGTGTGTGTGTATTTACATCTTTAAAAAAATTTTAGAAAAAAAGCCTAGAGCCTAGGCTAGCCTGGTTCACATGAGACCCTGTTTTAAAAGAACAGCAAAAAACCCTCAAGGACCAAGGCCAGCAAGGTGGAGTCTTGGGTTAAGGTTCCTGCAGCCCCAGCTGCAGCTCCTGATGACAGGAGCCAATTCACAGAAACCACCTGGTGGAAGGCAAGACGGAAAGGACTGACTCCTTCAAATTGTCTTCTGACCATCACACGTATAACACACACACACACACACACACACACACACTAAACAAAGCTAGGCTTTTAATTCCAAAACTCAGGGAAGCAGAAGCAAATGGGTCTTTGTGAGTTCATTCTGGTCTATATAGGAATTTCAGTCTAGCCAAGGCTATATAGTAAGTTCCTGTCCCGAAATAAATAAAAAGAAATAAAAATGTAAATGCAGTTGTGCTGGCTGGTTTTGTGTCAACTTGGCACAAGCTGGAGTTATCACAGAGAAAGGAGCCTCAGTTGAGGAAATGCCTCCATGAGATCCTGCTGTAAGGCATTTTCTAGTGATCAATGGGAAAGGGCCCAGCCCATTGTGGGTGGTGCCATCCCTGGGCTGCTAGACCTGGGTTCTATAAGAAAGCAGGCTGAGCAAGTCAGGAGAAGCCAGCCAGTAAGTGACATCCCTCCATGGCCTCTGCATCAGCTCCTGCTTCCTGACCTGCTTGAGTTCCAGTCCTGACTTCCTCTGGTGATGAACAGCAATATGGAAGTGTAATCTAAATAAACCCTTTCCTCCCCAACTTGCTTCTTGGTCATGATATTTGTGCAGGAATAGAAACTCTGACTAAGACAGCCGTTTAAAAATCTTTTTAGAAGTTTTCGTTTTCTTTTTTAATTGACCAGGCAGTGGTGCACGTGCCTTTAATCTCAGCGCTCCAGGCAGAGCCTGACAAATCTTTTTGAGTTGAGGCCCGCCATCATGAGACCAAAACAGGAAAAATAGACCTTACAGGTTAAGAGTTCTGTTTGCAGTTAAGAGTATGATCCTGTTTGTCCTCCGTTTCTTTCCCGATGGACTTGATTACTTGAGGGTGGGAGGTACGTGGGCAGAAATTACAGCGGAAAGTACACTGACCCCTGATTAGACCTGGTGGAAATGAGGGAATTGGGGGGGGGTCTTTTTTAAACACCTGCAAATGTGACTTGGGGCCATTTTCCTTAGAACTCAAGTATGGGCTTGGGTAGTCCCTTAACCTGGTTGTTTCAGATTTGGCTTAAAAGTGTGGTAGTGGTCTTATTTTTTTCCTAAATATTTATTTACTTTATTTATATGAGTACACTATAGCTGTCTTCAGACACACCAGAAGAGGCATCAGATCCCATTACAGATGGTTGTGAGCCATCATGTGGTTGCTGGAAATTGAACTCAGGACCTCTAGAAGCACAGTCAGTGCTTTTAACCACTGAGCCACCTCTCCAGCTCGTGGTCTTATTTTTTTTGATGAGTAGGATTAATGCCTGATCTACAGAGCAAGCCAGGACAAAAAAAGACATGTAGGTATCTGAGTGTAGGTGTGTGCTCCTGAGTGTATGTGCCTACCTACTGAGGCCAGGGGTATTGATCGGATCCTCCTCGAGCTGGCATTATAGGCAGTAATAGTAATCTGATGTGGACTCTGAGCACCAAACTCAGATCCTCTGTAATAACAGTGTGCAGTCTTCTATACCCATCTCTCCAGCCCCAAAGCCTTTTATTATGTTTTTTTTGTTTTGTTTTGTTTTTAAAGTCAAAGACCAAAGGAGAAGTGTTAGCTATGAAAATAGGAAGGTTTTCATTCCTAAAACCTACAAAACAAATACCCCAATGAAGGTGCTAAAGAAAGGACTGAAGGAGCTGAAAGGGTTTGCAACCTCATGGGAAGAACAACATTATCAACAGCCAAACCCTCCACAACTCCCATAGACTAAACAACCAACCTTTGAGCACACATTGAGGGACCTATTGATCCAGTTGCATATGTAGCTGAAGATAGCAGTGTCTGGCATCAATGTGAGAAGAGGTCCAGCGAGGGCATGTTTTCCCAATGTAGGGGAATGCCAAGGCCATGGGGTGGAGAGGGTGATTAGGAGGAAGTGCACCTTCAGAAGGCAAATGGAGGGGGAGGTGGAATGGGAGCAGGACGGTGGAGGGAGGATAACATCTCAGATGTAAATACAATAAAGTATCTATTAAAAATGAGAAAACAAACAAACAAACAAAAACATTAAACCAGGTTTAACCCCTTTATTCCCAGTACTCAGGAGACGCAGGCAGAAGGGAGGTGAATTCCTGTAAGGCCCGTGACAGCCTGGTCTCCATAGGAAGTTCCCTGTCATTCATGCCAACCATGGCTACATGGTGTCACCCTAGCTTAAAAAAAAAAAAAAAAAAGCCCAAACTACCATAGCATCATAGCGACAGGATGCCAGTATACATCCCTAGGGTTTGTTGAGTTCCAGGTTGGGGGTGGGGAGTCTTGAAGAGAGCTAACAAGAGGACTGAAGCAGGTGCAGGCACGGGAGGCTCCTTGGGGCGTGGGCCAGTAGATCCTGAGGTGTGCCTCATCTGTGCGGGTCAGCACTCGCGACTTCTCACCTGGCTCGGGATCATTAACTGTTGCCTGGCCCGCATCTGTCGTCCAGATACGACTTCCTGTTTGGCAAGTTCTGAGGCTTCCTCTCCCTGCTCCGCAAACTCCCCTTTGTTCCTAAACTTCTTAGCTGTTAACCCATCCCCAGACCTTATCCCTCCCTTCAGCCAGCTGGAATTTCCGGTCCCACTGTCCTCCCAGCAGGAGACTCCATTCCAGTTTCTGAGTCACTCAAGGGTGACTCAAGCGTGACTCACTCCATCCCGGCCCCTCCCATTTCGACTCACCGCGCCTGGGTGTGGCTCCTGCCCATTCACCGGCCAGGATCCTTTCAACGACTGTGAGACTCCTCCCACATCCCAGGGACCCTCAACAAAGGAGAAATCTGGCTAGTGCAGAGGCCACGGAAGCTCAAGCATTCCGAGCGGGTTTCTCTGTCCCCATCCTTCTCAGACCCTGCTTCCAGCTACAACCAAGGCTCATCTGACTTTTCAGAAACCCACCATTCTGTCCCCGTGGGTCAATCCAAATACCCATTTCCAGCTGGGAGCAACTATGAGTCACAGACTGAGCTAAAAGTAATCGTGATCAAGAAAGTATTCAATTTTAAGTAGGATACAAACTTGCATCCTATGTATTGCCCTATGTATTGGGCAGACAAAACCAACCAAACAAAAACCCCAAAGGAAATATGAGACACTTTATCCTGGCGTCAAACCTGAGTGATCTTGGTCCAGAAACACAAATTTAAGTTGCCATAAATACTGTGTTCCAATGTGGGTAACAGTCTGATGAAGTGTTATTGTTGCTGTCGTTTGAGATAAGGGTTTTCTGTGTAGCGCTAGCTGCCCTGGAATGATCTTGCTGTTTTATTGGCTGGCTTACTCTCTGGCTGTCAGTGCTCTAACTTAACCAGCCCAGAATCACCTACTTGAGGATTGGTTCTGCCAACAGTGGGTTGACCCTCCCACATCCACCATTGATCAAGACAGTCTCCCACAGACATGCCCATAGGCAGGCCAATCTGATCTAAGCAACTCACATGAACCTGGATTGTTCACTCCTGTAATCCCAGGTCAAGGTTATCAATGATAGGGAACTTAGAGACAGCCTGGAGTACCCAAGACCTTGTCTCAAAAGGATGGGGAAGGGGTTGGAGAGATGCTCTGTGGTGGTTTGAATATGCTTGGCACAGAGCTGTGGCCTTGTTGAAGAAAGCTTTTTTGAGGCTTCCTTTGTCAATGCAATTAATCTGAGTCTCTTCTTCTTAGCCTTAGCCTCAGGAAGACTCTTCAGATAAGGGCAAAAAACAGCCACATTCTTCACCAAAAACAGTCTCTAGGCCGTATACTAACATTCTTCTCTTCTGTAACCTCTGGAGCCAGCCACCTCCCCCCATAGGATGGCCCATTAAGCCCCACTTAAAGTATTCCACTACTTTCCAAACCAAAAGTCGAAAAATCCAGATTCCTCCAAACGAAAATATGGCCAGACCTATCACAGCAATACCCCAGTCCCTGGTACCAACTTCTGTCTTACAGTTTCATTGCTGTGAAGAGACCCTATAAGCAAGGCAACTCTTGCAAAGGACAACATTTAATCGGGCCTGGTTCACAGGTTCAGAGGTTCAGCCCATTATCATCAAGGCAGGAAGCATGGCAGCATCCAGGCAGGCATGGCACTAGAAAAGAAGGTGAATGTTTTTTTGGTTTTTGGGTTTTTTTGTTTTGTTTTGTTTTGTTTATGTATTTAAGTATACTGTAGCTGTCTTCAGACACACCAGAAGAGGGCATCAGATCCCATTACAGATGGTTGTGATCCACCATGTGGTTGCTGGGAATTGAACTCATGACCACTGGACGAGCAGTCAGTGCTCTTAACCACTGAGTCATCTCTCCAGCCCCGAAAGTTTTACATCTTTCTCTGAAGGGAACTAGAAGACTGCCTTCTAAGCAACTAGGAGGAGAGCCTCAAAGCCCAGTCCCAACAGTGAAAAGCACCAATGCACATAAGAATACATAATTTTTTAAAAAGAGTATACATAAACTGTCCTTGTAGAGAGTTCACAATATGCATATCAAATGACTCACAGTTATTTCAGTGGGCACCTGGATACATGTGGCAGACCTCACGTATGCATGCTGCTGCCTCTTTGGAGACAGTCTCTCTACATAGCTCAGGCCCACCGTCCTCCTGATTCAGCTTCTCAAGTGTCGGAATTCAATTTGGTAATGAAACATGTGCATATAGTATGCAATGATCAAACCCACATAGATAACATTTTCAAGTCCTTAAACAGCTTCTTGGGGCTGAGGGAGTCAAGTGCTTGTTCACAACTGTGTGGACCCGAGTTTGGAGCCTCAGTGGCCACACAAGTCCCAGGAGCTCAATGGCCAGCCAATCTAGGCAAGGTGGAGAACGCCATGGTCACTAAGAGAGACACTGTCTCAAACTGAGGTGAAGAGAGGGAGAGAGTGATAGCAAGGGGGAGGGAGGAGAAGGGGGAGAGGGAGGGAGGGAGGGGGGAGGGGGAGAGGGAGGTGGGAGAGATGGAGGAGGGAGAGGGAGGGAGGGAGGGAGGTGGGAGAGATGGAGGAGGGAGAGAGAGGGAGGGGGGAGAGAGAGAGAGGGAAGGAGGAAGAGAGGGAGGGAGGGAGAGAGGGAGGGGAGAGGGAGGGAGAGGAAGGGAGGGGGAGAGAAAAAGAGAGAAGGGGAAGGGGGAGAAGGAGGGAGGGAGAGGGGAGGGAGAGAGAGAGGGAGGGGAGAGGGAGGGAGAGAAAGGGGGCAGGGAGAGAGAAAGGGAAGGGGGAGGGAGGGAGGAAGGGAGAGAGGGAGAGGGAGGGGGATGGAGAGAGGGAGGGAGAGAGGGAGAAAGGGAGGAGGGAGAGAAGGAGGAGGGAGAGAGGGAGGGGAGAAGGGGGAAGGGGGAGAAGGAGGGAGGGAGAGGAGGAGAGAAAGGGAGGGGGGAGGGGGAGAGAGACAAACAATACCTGACAACCATCTCTGACCTCTACTTGAGGGAGCACACCACCACATGCAAACATAAGCCACATTACACATGAGGGTGTAGCACACTTTTTTGGTTTAGTGTAGTGCTGATTAGGATCCAGGGACTAGCTTATGCTAGGAAAATGATCATCGGTGTGCTATATCTGAGCCTTAAATTTTTATTGATACCTATTAACTATATTACATAGTTAAAATATGTATGTATAATAAGTATATGTAGTCATTACTTGTTAACAAATAATGTGAAGTATATACTATATATAGTTGTTATATGTTATATATAACCATATGTAAAAATTACATACAACATACAACAACTATATATAATATATAATAGCCATAGATAGCTATTACTTGTTAATAAGTAATATAATATATATAATATGCAATTTATGTATATTGCTGAACTACCTAAACCCACCATCTTTTAATAATGACACAGAAATTTATATTTATTTATCAATGCCTAGGCCTTATAGCTAGGCTAGTTCCCAAATAGTTCATATATCTTTTTTTTTCTTTTTTTTTTCTCTTTTTTTTTTTGCAGTCCAGGTCCTTTATTTCTCTTTGTACATTAGGCCATGAATTCATAGGGAATGGGCTCCAGCAGCTCAGGCTCTTTTCCATTAGTCCTCACAAAGTGCGCTTCTCTGGGTGGCGCAGGCTGGCGCTTCAGCTAAACCAGGTGCCCTTCTCCTTGGCTTCCTTTTTCTTCTGATCGTTCTCCTTCACCCCCTTCAGGAAGCTGTCTCTGCTCTTCGAGTGCCTGATGTGCTCAATCCGCACACTGATCCTCTTGGCCAGAGTCTTGCCCTTAACTTGCTTGTTTACAATGATGCCCACGGCATGCTGGGTGACATTGTAGACTCTTCAGTTTTGCCATGGTAACACTTTTGGGGCGTTCCTTTCTGAACAGTGCCCATTCCCTTGATGTCTACAATATCACCCTTCTTGTAGATTTGCATGTATGTGGCCAAAGGAACAACTCCATGTTTCCTCAAAGGCCTGGAGGACATGTACCGAGTGCCTCTCTTTCCCTTTGTGTTCGTCATGTTGGAGAGTTAACTGGAAGATGGCTGCCGCCTAGTTCATATATCTTAATTAACCCACTTATTGTAATCTGCACTTTGCCACATTACCTCTTCTTCAGTCCTGACACTTGTTCCTTCCTCCTGTCAAATTTCCCCTGTCCCCCAACCACCTGATTCTTTCCCAGAGTTCCTATCTCTTCCTGGATGTCCCACCTTTCCTCTCCTACCCTGGTATAGGCCATCAGCCCTTTATTAAACCAATGAGAAGGTGAAGGAAAAGATGCCTCCAAAACACTAAGACAGGTGATGCTTCATAAAAATAACAAAACCCAAGTCCGGACAGTACTCAGTACTCTGCTGGTACAGAAAGCAACCTTTGAACAATGCAAAGATAACCTTTACACAATGCACAAGGAGATTGTCCCAACATATATGGGGTTAAAGACAGGCACCACCACCGTGCCTGGTTGAATAACTATGTTTATATGTCACACTGTGATGTTTTAGTTTCAGTGCACAAGTACGATACATACTGCTTCAATTAGGAAAGTTAGCACCTTTAACTTAGCCCAGGGTGACCTTGAGCTTCTGATTCAGCTGCATCTCTTCCTTCAGTGCTGGAGACCAAAGGCAGAGCTTCTTCACGCATGCTCAGCAGGCAAGCCTGCCATGACCCAAGCCCCTTTTCGTAGTATGTTAATTATATTTTATTGTGATGCTGGAGGTTGAATCCACAACCCACTGCATGCTAGGGTCCTAGTTACTGTTCTGTTGCTGAGGAGATTCAGTGAATAAGGCAGATTGTGAAAGAAAGCAGTTAATTGGGGGTGGCTTACAGTTTCAGAGGGTTCGTTCATTATCGTCATGGTGGGGAGCCTGGTAGCACACATGCAGATGTGGTGCTGGAACAGTACCTGAGAGCTTTGCATCTTAATCCACAGGGAGCACAGAGAGAGAGTACCGAGACTGGTGAGGGATTCTGAAACCTCAAAGGATAAGCCCCTTGATACACCTCCTCCAACAAGGACACACCTCCTTATCCTTCCCAAAGAGTTCCCAACTAGGGCCAAGCATCCAAACATACGAATCTACGGGGAACATTCTTGTTTAAGCCACCACTCTAGATAAGTGCCCTACTTATACTTTGGAGCTAAGATGTCAGCTTGCCTACTGTCCCTGTGTAGCTGGCTTTGGAACTTACAAGTCAGAGGGGGCTGGAGAGATGGCTCTGTGGTTAAGAGCACTGTCTGTTCTTCCAGAGATCCTGAGGTCAATTCCCAGCAACCACATGGTGGCTCACAACCATCTATAATGAGATCTGATGCCCTCTTCTGGTGTGTCTGAAGACAGTGACAGTACTCATATACATTAAATAAATAAATAAGTACATCTTTTTAAAAATTGTAAGTCAGAGGATGTAGAAGCAGCTCATGTTCCCCAGGTGCTCAGTGCTCATTGGCAGGAGCTGCTGGGCAGAATACGATGGAGAGGTGCGCGGGGTAAGGCTTTTGATGAGCCCGGCAGGTATGCTCTGAAGTGTCAGGCTGAAGTGGCAGAAATCAGAGACAGGACCAGAATGATGGGTATTATGGAAGAGCAAATGTGTTCAGAAGAAGAGGAAAAAAGCCAGGAGAAGCCACTCCGGAATGCTGATGTGTGTGGTCAGGCACAGCTATCCAGCTCTAGGGAAGCTCAGTGCTAGAACAGTTGCAGGTACTATATGATGGAGCCCTAGGTGTGGTCCCCAGCATTAAAGATAAAGCCAAACCAACCAACCAACAAATCAACCAACCACAACAAAACAAACAAACAAACAAACAAACCATGGCTTTGATGCCCCTGCCCCAGAAAGGTTAATAGAAATACCTCCACTAAGACTGAGGCAGCTTACAGGTAGGAAAGCAAGTCCTCAAGAAAAATTCTCTCCTGTGTTAAAGGGTCTATAGGCAGACTCAAGAGAACTGTGATTGTGGGAGTCGGAGTGTTGCAGGTCCAGACTCAAATTCTCTTAGCCTATTCTTGGCCCCTTTGCTAGTCCTTTCACACCTATGGGTCTGAGCTAGCATCCTCATCATCTGGTGAAATCTCTTGAGATCTACTAGCCAGCCACTAGCCCCCACCAGCTCAGAGGCTACAAATATCATCAGATTCTGAGGTCTCAGAGCTTTGCCATAGCTGCCTGCCTGATATACCCACAGATGTATATTAAAAATGCCTTGATTGAAGACTTTCTTTGTTCTGTCACTATAAGATCGAGGGAACTGGGCTGTGGCTCAGTTGGTGGAGTGCTTGCCTAGCATGCAGTAAGCCATCCCCAGCACCACAAAAACTCAGCATGGCCATACATGTCTTTGACTCTGGCACTGGGAAGGCAGAGGTAGGAGGACTGCAAGTTCAAGGCCGTCACAGGCAACATAGGGAGTTTGAGGCCAGCCAGGACCATATGGGACCCTGTCTCAAAAAATGAATGAATGAATAAGTGAATGAATGAATGAAAACATTACCATGTTGTAACATGGTATTTGAGGTGACTTAGATTCGATTTCTTGAGCCAAGATAATTTATATTTGTCTCCAGAATACATTTTCTTTTTAAAAATATCTATCTACCTATCTATCTATCTATCTATCTATCTATCTATCTATCTATCTATCTATCATCTATCATCTATCTATCATCTGCATGAGCTCAAGCTTGAGGATATGTCTGCATACCACATGAGTGCAGCAGCCCTCAGAAGTCAGAAGAGGGTGTTAGATCCCATGGAGCTGAAATTACAGGCAGTTCTGAGCTGCCATGTGGGTGCTGAGAAGCAAACCCAGATCCTCTGCAAGAGCAGCAAGTCCTTAACTGGAGAGCCATCTCAGCCCCCTAGAATAAGTTCTCTTACTGCTTTTGAAGAAATGTTTATGTGGACACAGGCTATGCTCCTGTGTGAGACCCTCCCACCCTGGCTAGGGAGCAGCTCAACCTGTGACTGATTATAGTCAGTCTTCAACGACTTCCTAGCCTGTCTTCTTTCACCTATATACAATGATGTATCAGCCACATCCTCTGCAGGAACCCTTGTTTGAAGCAAAATGCAAGTACATGCTAATAAGGTAATTAGCATATTACACAGGAAAAAGCAGGTTGGGCTTTTTCTGTTCTGGAGAGGAAGGAAAACACACACTCTCTCCAACACACACACAACACACCTGCTTGCTTATAAGTAGCCCCTTGTTTGAAATGTTTTCCTTTGTACTGAGTTTTGAACCTACAGCCTTGTGCATGCTAAGTGAGCTCTCTACCTTTGAGCCATATCCCCAGCTACTGAGATAACTATACGGGTACAGAGAAAATTCAGAACAGGTTTCACCCGGAAAAACGAAAACTAAAAACTAAAAAGCCAGATGTGTTAGCTTATCTGGTAGTGCGCTTTGGAGACCGAGGCAGGAAGATAAACATAAGCATGAGGCCATGCAGAGATATTTAGAGATCCTGTCTTAAAACGATGAAGGATGTCGCTCAGCGGGTAGAGTATTTCTCTACAATGCATGAAGACCTAGGTTCAACTCCCAGTACCTCATAACATACATTCCTCTGGTCCAGAGAACAAAATCTCTGGCCTAACCCAGTTGGGCCTTAGGCCCAGTCGATCATTTGGCCAAGGGAACACCCCTAGGAAGGTTGGGTCATTGTAAGTCATCATGTTGAAGAGATGTCAGAATAGTTAAGTCTTTTGATGAGGTCTTGTGTTTTTCCTGTCCAGGATGTAGCACTTCACCAGGCTATACCTCAAGGCTTAGGAAGTCTGCCCGCTTTTCTGAGTTGCTCAGGAAGACATGCTTCACCCTGTCTTTTTCTTCTTCTTCTTTTTTTCAAGGTTTTTTTTATTTATTTTATGTATATGAGTATACTGTAGCTGTCTTCAGACACACCAGAATGGCATCAGATCCCATTGCAGATGGTTGTGAGCCACCATGTGGTTGCTGGGAATTGAATTCAGGACCTCTGGAAGAGCAGTCAGTGCTCTAACCGCTGAGCCATCTCTCCAGTCCCATGCCCCCTTTCTTCTTTTTATCTCTTTTCTAAACACACTTCCCTTAATGCCTAGGGTTCCTGCCCATGTGCCGTACCCCTGCACCCTTCACCCCTTAGTCTTTCTCTGAAGCCTCCTCTCCTGCCACATGACTACCAGCTTTAACAGGATAGTTCTTTCTCCTTTCCTCCACACAGCAGCCAAAGCTCACAGTCTTCTTGCACTGGGTTTTTGTTTTCTGTTTTTTTTTTTAAATCTTTTTATTTTTATTGATTATTTTATTTTTATTTATTTACATGTCAAATGTTATTCCCCTTTCTAGTTTCCCCTCTGAAATCCTCATTTCATTCCCCTCCCCCTGGTTTTTGTCTTGCTTTTTTAAAACCTCAATAAAACTGCCCTTGGACTTCAACTTAAGTCAGTCCTTAACTGCTTTTATCAATGAGACCAAACACCCCCAAAATTCCAGTAACTGTGTAATACTGTATACCTGTAACAATAGCACCCAGAAAGCAGAGGCAGGAGGATCTAAGTGATCATTCTTGGTTACCTAGTCAGTGTAAGAATGTGCAATCCTCTCTCAATTTATTAAAATTCTCTATAAAACAAGCTATCCAAAGCTGGAGAGACAGCTCAGTGGTCAAGAGCTGTTGTTGCTATTGCTGGAGACTCCAGCTCCATTCCCAGCACCCAGACGTTGTCTCACAACCATTTATTTGTAACACCAGTTTCAGGGGATCTGGTTCCTTCTGACTTCCAGAGGCACCTGACATACACATGGTGCGTGCGTGCGTGCGCGCGCGCGCGCGCACACACACACACACTCAAAAAATCCACACACATAAAATAAAATGGATAAATCTAAGAAACAAAACCAGAAGAAGGAGAAGAAGAAAGAGGAGAAGGAGAAGAAAAGGAGAGGGGGAGGAGGAGAAGAGAAGAGAAGAGACGAGAAGAGAAGAGAAGAGAAGAGAAGAGAAGAGAAGAGAAGAGAAGAGAAGAGGAAAAACCAAGCAACCTAAACTTCCACCCTACAACTGCTGGGAAGCTGTATTCACCTCTTGAGCCTCTGTCCTGTAGTAAACTTTCTCCAGCAGTCTTTCATTTTCTCATCTATGATTTTTTCCTTTGGTGGAGATAAGGACCCCTGGGGAAGGAAGCTCAGCCTGCTCTGTCTTTGTCTCAGCCCTCACACACGGGTGGTATTCCTACTCTTCTTGTGTTCCTTACACTGTGCCTAACAGCCCATAGGGCTGGATGGGAGCCTGTGTGGCTCTTGAATCCCTGATCCTTTGAAATATCCTTTTCTCTGACCTCTACTGCTCCAACCAGTTCATCCTCACAAGCCTCTCTGAGCCTTTACCCAGACAGTGTCTCATGCAGCCCAAGCTAGCCCAGACTTATTATATAGCCCTATATAGCTCAAAGAAAACTGTACTGATCCCCCCACCTCCTGGGGGTTGGCACTACAGGTATGTGTTCTGCCATCTTCTAACTACAGACTTTACTGTAAGTGAAGGAGGAGTATTATTCTGAATTACGGTGGGAGAAAGGTGAAGGACTCCAGGAATGGGCTAGATTTTCCCAGAATGGGGCTTATATCACTTTTCTGTCCTTAGATGGCATTTTCTTGCCTGGATATGGCATGACATCCTGATGCATCATGGGAAGGGGACCCTTTTGCAAGGCAGAGGATCAGGAGGTACCGTTAGAATGAAGTCAAAGATAGTTATCAGTCATCTCTGTAAGGGAAAAATCTAGTTCCCCAAGAACAATCTTCCATAACCCCCAACACACTACCACAGTAAACTTCTGTTTACCTAAAGGCCCTGCTGCGTTTCTAGAACTTGACCTACCCCTTCCTCCCTTCCTTCATTTCCCTTGTACTCCTTTCTGAATCAGTTACGGGTAAACTTCGAGGCTTGTGGGTACGTGTCGCGGCACACCCTTTCTCCAAGAAGAAACCGTCTTGCCAGGTTACTTTTAATTTGCTCGAGTATTTGTGTGACACCACGTGGGTTCGTTACCAGTATCTCCTCAGCCATGCTGCCTGCAGCTGGGTTTTCGAGGGCTGTGTTTTTACTGTGTGAGCAGTCAGTCCCATGGTGTCTGTCATGATGTCCTCCGTGGTTGCATCACCCTGAAGCCATCACTCAGCTTGTCACATTCCCTGTGTCTACATAGGACAGTTGCAACCACAAGGTTAAATCTTCAAAACTACACTAGAGAGGTGATGTGGTATGGACACCTAAGATCTCAGCATTTAGAAGACAGGCCGGGGCTGGAGAGATGGCTCAGTGGTTAAGAGCACCGACTGCTCTTCCAGAGGTCCTGAGTTCAAATCCCACAACCACATGGTGGCTCACAACCATCTGTAATGAGATCTGATGCCCTCTTCTGGTGTGTCCGAAGACAACTACAGTGTATTCATATGAATAAAATAAATTTTTAAAAAAGAAGAAGACAGGCCAACCTTGGCTACAGAGTAAAATGATCTAAACCTCTCCCCACCTGTCTCAGTCAGGGTTTCTATTCCTGCACAAAACATCATGATCAAGAAGCAAGTTGGGGAGGAAAGGGTTTTATTCAGCTTACACTTCCACATTGCTGTTTACCAGCAAAAGAAGTCAGGACTGGAACTCAAGCAGGTCAGGAAGCAGGAGCTGATGCAGAGGCCATGGAGGGATGTTGCTTACTGGCTTGCTTCCCCTGGCTTTCTCAGCTTGCTTTCTTATAGAACCCAGGTTTACCAGCCCAGGGTTGGCTCCACCCACAATGGGCTGGGCCTTCCCCCTTGATCACTGGTTGAGAAAATATGCCTTACAGCTGGATCTCATAGAGGCATTTCCTCAACCTAGGTTCCTTTCTCTGTGATAACTCCAGCCTGTGTCAAGTAGACACAAAACCAGCCAGCACATCACCCCCAACAGACAGGCTGTGCTCAGTTGTCCCTCATGTGTTCAGTCCCAGGCTCCATTCCCAGTATCATACAAACTGGGCATATTAAATATCTATAAGTAACCCTAGGATTTGAGAGGTAGAGGCAGGGGGTGCAGAAGTTCAAAGTCATCCTTAGAGAGCCTGTTCAAGGCTATTCTGGATACATAAGACAAAACAAAAGAAAAGGGGTGACTCAGCAGGTAAAGGGACTTGCCAACTATTCTGATGCAAGTTGGCCTAAGCTTTTTATTGGAAGCTACCGTGAATGAGATGCATCACAGACTTTGCATTGGCTCTTTTTCTTTCTTTCTTTCTTTCTTTCTTTCTTTCTTTCTTTCTTTCTTATTTTCTTTCTTTCTTCCTTCTTCTTTTTTTTTTTACAGATAAGGAAACTGAGGCAGAGAGACATTAGGTCTTATGAATGGTGTTTGGCAAAGCTGGGTTTCACACTCAGGTTTAAGTTCTCCTGCTGGATGTAGTCAAGAGGAAGGGGATGTAGCTCAGTGAACACTTGCCTAGCATGTGTGTGATGCCTGGGATTTGATCCTAGGCATTTGGGGACAAGGGGGGTTCAGAAAGGAATATAGAGGTCTCAGGACTTCGTGCCTGAAAGACTTTACTCAGAGACTTGCCCGTCCATTCCTTCAATATCTTATTTATGTCATACATAGAAGTGCTAATAAAGGAAAAATCGAACCCCCAAAGCAGCGGCACCTGCTGGAGGCCGGGCACCTGAAGAAAGTTATGATTCTTGTTTTTTGTTACTTCCCTTTAATGTACTTTCTGCCTAGAGGCTACATGGGAGTACGTGCCTGAAACTGATCAGGGCCTCTCCTGGCTGGACTGACTGGCCAGCCCACCCCACTCCCTGAGCTTCCCTCGGTTTCTGCCATAAGTCCTTTAAAAGGCTCAGAGCTAACCTACTTCCTGGGGGAGGATCCCCACCTCCACCCTGCCTTCATGTAGAAGCTCTTCTCTCTTTCCCATTCTCTCTTAAGCTCCCCCTTATGAATCTGTACCAAATTTCATAAATTTCTCTTTCGAACTCATCCTCTGCGGTCTGTGAATTTCATTCTTCGGATTCTTGAGACAAGAACTCAAAATACACCGTTTCAGGGCACTTTGGTGGCTTTGGAGACTTCAGGGACCCACGCCCTTTCCCCCTCCAAACATAGCTAAGAGAAGGGCTCTCTCACTTTCTCAAAGACTCCCCAGTATTTCCATATGTACTAAGGGTTCAAATCCCTAAGCAGCTCAGAATTTAGCATGCAAATCTCCAATGCTAGCCTGGAATTCTCTGCAGCCCAGGCTAACCTGGAACTCACAGAGATCCCATTGGCTCTGCCTCTGCTGGGCTTAAAGGCACATGCCAACACATCCGGCTGTGGACACCTACCTGTTGCTCTTGCACAGGACCCCATTTCCACTTCCAGCACCCACAAAGTGTCTCACAACTGTTTGTAACCCCAGGGTCAGGGGATCTGACACCTTCTTCTGACCTTCTAGAGTATCAAGCGTACACATGAGGCACACACAGACACAAAACATCTGCATTAAGTGAAGCCCTCTCTACCCTGCTTTCTTTAAGCATACAGACAGGACAAGGTCCTAGATCTTTGGAGAGGTCTTCTCAGTGTTACAGGCAGGTCTACTGAAACTCTAGCTTCAGGACTCTCCACTTCCCCAAACAGTTTTTCAGATGTTCTCCATCTGTTTGCATTTCCTTCTCAGGGTCACCAGTCTCAGACCCAGAGAGGTAGCTCCATGGGAGAAGACACTTGCCACCAAGTCTGATGACCTGAGTTCAGGCTACAAAAGCCAGGTTGGAAGGAGAGAACCAAGACCAGAAAGTTGTCCTCTGATCTCCATGGGCACCACATGGCACACAAGCCCCTACCTCTTGTACACACAGTAAATCAATGTAATTTAAATTAAAACAAAACAAAACAACAAAAAAAAAAAAAAAAGAAAGAAAGAAAGAAAAGAAAAATGAAAGGTAAGCCTTGGGCTCTCAAACCTCAAAACATTTTTATAGCAGATCTTCAGGATAAGATTCCTGACCCTTAGACATTTTCCCCAGGGAAACAGAAGTTAGGACTGACGTCATCGTTAGTAACAGATTCAGCCAATCCCAAGCCCATGTTCATCCATCTACCTTCCTCTACTTAGCCCTGTCCTCACTCCTTCCTTTAAAACGCAGCCTTGGACTCTGTATCTTTTGCTAAAATGAGCTCTCTGCAGTGAGGCTGCTCAGACACCAGGCCTCTAAGAATCCTCTCTGCCCATTCTGTAGGAGGGGAGCTATGCAAACAGCAGAACAGCAGGGGACACACACAATCCTAATGCAGTCAGCGTGTGATGGAGGCCATACCCCAGCTTGGCTTTGCCAAGGAGCGGGCATAGCAGCTAGCCAGCTTTTTATCCTGTGACCAAAGAGTCTATCTCTGAGGAAAAAAGCTGTGAGTGACTCAAACTGGACTATTATTAATGAGAGGGCTGGGGATCCGACTGAAAAATCATTGGCTTTGGTTATTGGATCAAGGCACAGCAGATGTCAGGCAAACCCACAAAGCATACAGAAGGACAGGCTGGAAGTGAGCAGGAATAGCCTTGTGTCTCCTCAAGAACAGGGTTTATGCCTGGATTGGTCTTTATTATATCTCAAACTGCTACCTAGTTAAACAAACACATAGAACATAGGATAGGGTATGCCAACAATACCAACACCTGGAAGGTAGAGGCAGGGAGGAATATCATAAAATCGAGGCCAACCTGGGCTGTATAGCAAGTTCTAGGCTGGCCAAAGAGACACATGGAGACCTTGTCTCAAAAACAAAACAAACAAAAACAAACAAACACAAAACTAACAGAGGCACCCATTGGTGGTGTTGCACACCTTTAATCCCAACACTCAGGAGACAGAGGCAAGCTAATCTCCATGAGTTTGAGGCCAGCCTATCTAAGGAGCTAGTACTAGGACAGCCAAGGCTACGCCGAGAAACCCTGTCTCAAAAAATCAAGAAAAGTAGAAACGATAATCAAACAGGGCATGAGAGATGGCTAAGAGGTTAGCAGCACTTGCTTGCCCCTTAGCCATGAGAAGTAGAGATCAGATCCCAATATCTATGGAGCACATTGGGTACCCCAAGCATCCCTGTAACCCTGCTTTCAGATGGAACAGAGAGACAGGGCTTGCTGGCTTCAAGCCTAGCTGAGAGACTGTGAGCCTCTGGGTTAAAGGAAAGACTTTGCCTCAAAGAGATAGGTGGAGAAGTGAAAGAGAAGGACATCTAACCTGCTCTTCTTGTACCTGCATGCAACAGGTGCACACACAAACACACACACATAATCATACACTCAACTCAGATAGATAGACAGACAGACAGATGGTAGATAGATTATAGCTAGATAATAGATAGATAGATAGATAGATAGATAGATAGATAGATAGATGGTAAGTAGATTATTAATAGATAGGTGATAGATAGATAGACAGATAGACAGATGGTAGATAGATTATAGATAGGTGATAGATAGATAGATAGATAGATGGTAAGTAGATTATTAATAGATAGGTGATAGATAGATAGATAGACAGACAGACAAATGGTAGGTAGATTATAGGTAGATAGCTGATAGATAGATAGACAGACAACAACTAGATCTACACAAACTATGGAACTGAATAGTTAAGAGATTAGTTGTTCACATGGGGAACACCTGGCTCTTCAAAAATGAGCCTGAATTCTTTTGGATGTTGTCTCTGAGTTAATATTATGGCTAATACTTTCAGCGCATCTTATCCTTAAGCTGTATGATACTGACTAGGGATATGAATGTGGAGTTTGCTGGCCACGTGTGGAGTAGTTCATTATCACCTTATTCTTGCTCCTTCCTGGAGCCCTCTTCCACTCTTTTTAACTTCTTCGTGATTCTTGGCTACCTCACTTAGAATAGACAACTATTGCAGTAAAAGGTTTAGTTTATCACTTTGCTTTAAGCTTGAAAGTCCCGTTGCTTCAGCATTCCTAGTAGTTGGAATCATAGGTGCACACCACTGCCCTGCTGGTCCAGCCGCTTTGTGTGACTTTTATCCTTTCAATTGTTTGGTTTGGTTCAAGACAGTCCCCTATATCAGAGTTGCCTGCAGTGGTAGTTTGGCTATACCGCTTCTGCTCCAACTGGGTTGCGCTCCCAGCCACCTCCAGAGCCCTCTGGATTCAAGAATGAAAAAGGCACGCATGCGCGCACGCCAACTAATTTTAAATGCCTTGAGTAGCCCAAAGGCTGAGCAGTTCTAATCCTCCCCACAGTTAACACATATTTCCCTTCTGTAATCTTGGCCTAATACCCTCTACTTCCATATTTTATATATAATAAATATATAACATTTATTTCATAAAGACTCAGCTCTCAAGTCTTTGGTGCCCAAGACACTTCTAGGCAGCCCTTCCAGGGGCCACATTCCTTCTCAACAACATTTCAGATAATTTTTCTTCTGCAGCTCTAAATTTGATTGTCTCCCTCCAAATCATAACAATTCACCCTCTTCCTTTCTCCCAGTTCCTAGCCCATGCATATCTAAAGGTCCCTCCTCAGTCTACCTGCCCAGCCATTGGCTGTTGGCTCTTTATTGATTGATCAAAAACCAATTGTGGACAAGGACCTTTAGTGTCTGGACACACAGATTCCCAGTTTTGGAGGCCCAGTTTAGTCAAAGCATGGGAACTAATCCCCTGTAGTTGCCTTAAATTCATTATGTAGTCAAGGCTGGCCTTCAACCATGATTTTCCTGCTTCTGTTACAATAGTTTATACCAAAACTCTGATGGGAGTACATAAGGGAAAGCCATTTCTTTCTGGCCAAAATAATAGAAGTGTATGTCTGGCCTGAGTAGAAAAAAATAACATTCCATGCTACTCAAAACATAAGAGTTAATCCAGGTTCAGCTAATTGAGTCTATTGTTTTGGTTGTTAGATTTGTTGTTTTTGTTGTTGTTGGGTGTTTAGTTTTGTGCAAGTTGGGGGGGGGGGTTGGCCAACTTAACAGAAGCTCAGGTCATTAGGGAAGAGGTAACTTCCTCAGCTGAGAAAATGTCCCCTCAGATTGTCTATAGGCAAATCTATAAGGCATTGTCTTGTCTGATGACTGAGGGGGTAGGTCCTAGCCAACCAGAGGCAGCACCAGGCCTTGGTAGGTGGTACTGAGCTGAACCAGAAAGCAGGCTGAGCAAGCCACCGGGAACAAATGAATAAGTAGCATTTTTCCAAGGCTTCTGCTTCAGCTCCTGCTGCGACTCCTCAGTGATAGACAATAAAAGGAAATAAATCCCTTCCTCCCCGAACTTACCCTTGGTTATCACAACAATAGAAAGTAAACCGAGACACCAGCCAATCACCAGGTAAAGCCTTCCTTGTCTCAGGAAGGCTGATTCACCTGAAACAGAGCTACAGCGATGGGAGGAATAATTATCCCTTTACTAAGGTAATGCATTTCTTCCTTCATCAGACCCACCCCTAGTGCTGTTGCTACAGAGCTCCCAGAAGACTCTAGGGTACAGATGCTAATTATACCCTTCCAATATATGGGTTCTGGGGTTGAACTCAGCTCTTCAAGCTTGGCTGCCCACTGAGCTACCTCATCAGCCCTTAAATTCTTTTATTAACGGTACTGAGGAACCCAAAGAGCAAATCCCAATGACCCTGGTAGCACCACCATTTCCTAAATGCTGAGATCACACCACCACACCTGGCTCTAATCCCTTATGTTTTCATATAACCTCATATTCTAATGCTGCTTAGGGTAGCCGTACCGGTCCTGTCCCCTGAGAGTCATTCTATGTAGGCATGTAAATGTTTTTGAATTGTGTTTTGAAGTCTCAGTTGAACTAGGAATCAGCTTCATGAAGAATTTCGTAGCTTGATGAGAAAGAGCAAAGTATTGGTCTGGGGATAAGGACGCCATCATCCATTCATTTTATAAGTCAGGATCCAAGGGGCCCTGTGAGGGTCAAGTGTAAGGTGGAACCTTAAGTCTATAAATGGCGAGCACGTGAATGGCTGAGAAGAGCCTGGGAAGGGTTAGCCAGGTATGTGCCATCTGGTCACTTGATCAGCTCTGGGTTCCCTCCCCTTATTAGTTACTTCTTGATTGCTCTGATAAAACACTGTGGCCGAGTCGTCTTGTAGAAGAGTTTATTTGAGCTTATGTTCCAGAGGGATAAGAACCCATCACCACCACTGTAGGAAAGCATCGCATCAGGCGATCGTGGTAGATGGAGCTGGAAGCAGAGAGAGTACATCTTAAACTACAGGCAGGAAGCAGAGAATGAACTGGGAATATCATGTGGCTTTTAAACCTCAAAGCCAGCCCCCAGTGACATACTTCCTCCAGCAAGGCCTCCTAACCCTGACCAAACAGCACCTCCTTCTGGGACCCAAGTATTCCAGCATCTTGAGTGTATGGGGGACGTTCTCATTCAAACCACCACACTTCCAGTCCCACAGTTCCCAGCTGTGAGTCACTGAGGCCTCAGATCTGCTCCACAGCCTTAACTCCAGGTTCTGCTGCCCTGAGTGATTTCCTCCACTGCCACGCAACGCCTTGATGTCTTCAACTGTAACTGCACATCTTCAACTGTAACTCCCACATCATGCCCCTCCTGTGCCTGTGTCTACACTGTAACATCCTATCTTGTGGTTATTTCTTATTCTCTGTGACTAAACTTTCCCCATACTGGGGATGAAACCGGTTTCCCATGTACCAGGTAAGCGCCTCTCTACTGAGCTTGCTCCCAGCTCTGAATCCACTCTCCTGCTTCCTGCAGACCTCCTTGAAGTCCTTCTAGCTTTAAACTACATGTCTGGCAACACATGCACTGTGGTTGGTTCCGCTCCTCACCCTCCTCATCCTCATTGTCCCAGCTTTAAAAGCTTCCTGTCTTGAATCAATTGAACAACAATCGTAACTTTAATTTTCTCAAGCCTTAGTCTTAACAATGGTTCTTAAATGCTTTAAACTTTCTTTTAGCCCACTGCCCACCAGAGGTAGTGGGAAAGAAAGGATGTGCCGAAAGTGGACCTGTTTGGAAAGGTTCTTTGGAGCAACTCACATCTGTGTTGCCTGGGAATCAGCAGTTCAGTTCATAAGTTAGCAGCGACAGCTTGATCCATTCCTAAACACTTCATGGATACACTGGCAGTTCAGTTCAGAAGAGTCAGGATAGCAAACATGAGTCATCAGCCTTGGCACTACCTAGCAGAGACAGCCAGGTCTCAGCCTCGGCTCCAGTCAGCAGGAGGGCCCAGGAGGAATGCCAGAAGTTCTCAGCCGTGACTCTCTCAGAGAAGCAAAGATGTAAGACCCACAAGCATTGCAAACCTAGCTCAGCCTCACTGTCCATCGCATCCTTTTTTATAGCCTCAAACATCACGTCTTACCTCAGCGTGGGTGTTGCCTCAGCAACTGCCTCAGCTGACATCACTCTGCCAATCAGCCCGAGCGCTTGAAAGCCGTAAGAAACTGCAGCATGCCACCAGAAGTTCTTTGGTGTCTTTCTCTCTGTGGAGTCCCGACAAATGCAGCTCAACTCTGCAATGTAAGTCAGACCAATACATGTGTGTTGTTAGGGCGAAAAAAAATCCTTCATCACATGTCTCCCCTGTATCTGCTTCAGCAAAACATCCCTTTACGAGTCTGCCTTAGTCTTTCACTTGTGTCCACTTCAGGAAAACACTCCTTCACGTTTGCCCCAGCAAAACGCCATCCAACCAATTTTCTAAAGAACTCTTACGTAGCACTTGACAGTAAACACTCTGAAAATCGCAAGGATGCAGACTAGATCAGCATGACCACCACCAAGAGGGTGGCGCATAAATTCATCACCTGAAGCACACCTCCACTTTAGTGTTTTGAGCGGTGTTTCATGTCGCCTAGGTTGACCTCAAACACACTGCGTAGCGAAGATGATCTTGAACTAATTCTCTTGCTTCCATCTCCAAAGTGCTATGTTTATGGGTCTCCACCACACTCAGCCTACAGAGCACATGGAAACACAGCTTCACTGACTCACAGTGTGCTTGGGGTATAGGGCACAGAAGTTTAAAATGGCAGACGTGAAGCGGTAGTTTGGGACTGTTAGAAACCTACTCAGAACCACTGAATGGTCTTCTGTCTTTGGTTGGTCCTACTGTTCTTAAATTTTTGTTTTATTTCATTTAAAATTTAAAGAATATTTTGTGTGTGCGAGGGTTGTCTCCTTGTATGTAAGCGCACCATGTTTGTGCTGCAAAGGGGGTGCATCAGATCTCCTGGGATTGAGAGCTACAGATGGTTGCGAGCTGCCCTGTGGGTGCTAGGAACCCAACACTGGTCCTCTGCAAAAGCAGGGAACGCTCTTAACCGCTGGGCCATCTTACTAACCCTTCTTTAAGATTTTTAAAGTTTTATACAGATAATTGTTTTGCTTGAATGTGTGTGTGTATGTGTGTGTGTGTGTGTGTGTGTGTGTGTGTGTATACACAACATGTGTGCTTGGAATTCAGAAAGAGCCCAGAAGAGGATGTCAGATCCTTTGGAACTGGAATTACAGTGAGAATGGAGTTCAGGTACTATGCAAGAGAAGTGCTTTTAACTATCTTCCTGGCCCCGTTTTATTAAAAAAACAAAATGCTTTGTTCTTTGGGAATTCACAGGGTATTTTGATCACATTCGTCTTCTCTCTTCCTCTCAGATCCACTCTGCCTCCCGATCCCAAGGGTGTGTCTTCTTTCATAATGTTTAATAAGCCCTCAGCTCCAGTTGTGTTGCCCACATATTTCCGGGCATGGCGCTATCCACTGCAACACGGCTGACCTACCAGAAGCCACACCCTTATAGAGAACCAACTCTCTCTCCCGGAGGAGCCATCCATGGTCCTTAGTTCCGCCGTGGGGGTGGAGCTTCTGCTGGACTGATGCCTGGCTTGGTTTCTGTAGGCATCCACCCCTGGCTGGGAGGCCATGCGTGCACTGGAACTGTCATACTGACTCTGTTCTCCTGTCCACCCTGACCTCTGGCTCTTACCATCTCTTCTCTTTCCCACAATGCCCCCCTAGCCTTGGTGAGAGTGTGCCACAGATGTTCCTCTCCACTGACACTTATTTTCTTCACTTCATTGGTTTTTTTTGTTTTGTTTTGTTTTGTTTTTGAGTCTCCAGTAACTCAGCTGTCCTTGAACTACAAAGCTAAAAGTGACCTTGAAATCGATACTCTGGCCTTCAGCATGGAGAGCTGTTCACACTAGATGGCAAATAGTTCAGAAGAGCAAACCCAGGACTTCCTGCGTACTAGGCAAGCATTTTATTAACTGAGCTACAATCTCAGTTCTGTTCTCAGATTAAAACTTTTGTTCTTGTTGGTTTTTTGAGGGTTTCACTGGGTAGCCCTGGCTATCCTGGAAATCACTCTGTAGACCAGGCTGTCCTTGAACTCAGAGATCTGCCTGCTTCTGCCCTCTGAGTCCTAGGATTAAAGACAAGCGCCACTAGCACCCAGCTATGCTTAATTTTAAGATCTAATTATGTGTCTGTGTGTGTACTTGAGTTTTGGGGTGCCCAGAGGCCCTAGAACTGGACTTACACTGGTTGGGAACCATCAGAGTTGGGTACTAGAAAGCAAGTTCAGGTCCTCTGACAGCACAGCCAGCCACTGGAGCCCTATCTTCAGTCCCTATGTTTTAATATTCACAAACGTCCTCACACTGGGGCAGAGTGGTTCTGAGCCACGCGTGTAGGTGAACTGCCTGGACCTCTGCAAAAGCACTTTTAGTCTCTGAGCCACCTCTTCAGGCCCGCTTGAACTATTATATAAGAGAGTTAAGAACCCATTTCTAACCCTCAGTGGGTTGTAGCTAAAGCCATCAGTAAACTGTGTTTTTCTACCTATCTACTTTGTTCCAAGAAATAACGACTCCGAGACTTAATATTTCATGAATAAAGTTTCTAGGCCACAAATAAACCTTTCTTGTTCCCTGACTAGCTCATAATTTAATGACCCATTTACTCTATTCTAAGTCATACCACTGGTCCTCCGTTCCACGTGTCTATCTTCTCCAGTGTTGTGGGAAAATTTCCCTTGCTGACACAAACCCAGAATTTCTAGTTCTCTGACGGATGTCCCACCTTCTAATCTCGTCTCTGCTCATTGGCCAATCAGCATATTTACTGACAAATGGGTACCTCTACACAATGCACAAGAGATTATCTCTATGGTGGGTAAACCACTTTCCTTGAAAGTGTGTGGGGGTGGGGGATGTCGGAGCTCCAAACGCCAGAAAGCCAAAGACTAGCTGTTATCGGTGAGTTCTGGGTTTGATTGGGAGACCTCATCTCAGTGAATAAGGTGGAAGTGCCAAGACGATTCCTGACATTGACCCTTGGCCTCCACACACGTGTATGTGCACCCAAAGCATAAAGCATATGTGCACCCGTGTACCGGATACATACACGAAAAGCAGAAAAATATTATAAACCTTTACCAACTATCTTCAACTTTTTTCTCACTGACATCCCATGGTACCCTTCTCACGGGGTTAAAAAATAGAGCTGACTTGTCATCTCAGCCTCCCTACAACCCAGAATGCCTTGCTTCTGATTAGGATCCCACTTCATCTGGGCTCCAAATCCGTTCACCCATCACTAGTGTATCCTGGTGAAAGGAGGGCCTGTGGTTCCTGCCCCCCTCAGTCTACCAAAAACATCACACACAGCTTGAACAAGCACACACTGAGCAGACAGGAAACGCCTACTAGGGCACAAGGTCTATGGACTCAAACGGGGGCTTGAATTATCTGATGTCCCAAGAAACAGAGTGGATTCCCAGAGGCAGGAATCAACAGGGGACACGGAGACAGAGGATCATAGAAGTCAGGATGCTGGGAAGCACATTTGGCCTCAAGTTAACTACAGCCCTACCTACAGGTCACAGGGACTCACTGTTGGTTACGTTTCAACTTAGGTGCATATGCTTTTGGTGCTTCTGGAGCTAGAAGGGGGTGACAGGTGCCGGAACTGGAGCTGTAGGCATTTGTGGAGAGCCAGACCTGGGTGCTCTGAATTGATCTTGGGTCCTCTGGATGAGCAAGTGCTCTTGACCACGGAGCCATCTTCCCAGGCCTTTTGGTGCTTCTTTGTATTTTTGAGACAGGCTATCAGTACAGCTCAGCCGGCTTTGTCCTGACTCCGAAGGGCCAGAACAGGCATGCACCATTGTTCCCGGGTCTTGTTCTTCTGTTTGTTTTTGGAGACAGGGTTTCCCTGTGTAGACCGTGCTGTCCTGGAACCCAGGGCCTCAAACTCCTGATGCCACTGCTGGGATTAAATGTGTATGCCACCACTGCCTTGCTTTTTTTTTTTTTTTTCTTTTTCTTTTTTTCAAAGTACTTCCAGACACCTTTTCCTTATGAGACAGCTGGTCGGGAACTTGTTAAGTAGATCTTTTCTTCTTTAACAAACCAAACCCACACAGCTTAGATTTATTTATGTAGGAGCACCACACATGTGTGGGTGCCTGCAGAGGTCAGAAGAGAGCATTGGATAGCCTGGAGCTGAAGTTACAGGCGTTTGTAGGCAATCTGATTTCGGTGTTCTCGACTGCTGAGTTAGTTACCTCTAGTCATACTTTTGTTTGAGGTAAAATTTCCTACGTAAATCAGGCTGGACTTGAACCCACAACAAGCATGTTGACTCTGAGTGTTGTGATTAGTTTGAGCCACAGTACCCAGACACTATTGCTTGTCTTGCTTAAGGACGGTTTTATTTTGGTTCACAGTTCAGGCTTCTGACAAGCATCCCCAGCAATGTCAAGATTACAATTATTGTACAGACCACCCCATGATCTCAAAAGTCCTCAGTAGACTATCTAGCTCCCCAAGCCTCGGCTGCAGGGGATTGCTCATGTCCTTTGTGTCCATGTGACTTTTTATACTTCAACAGGACCCTTGGACACTTCCCCATTTTATTTATTTATCGAGGCAGGGTCTCCCAGTGTAGCTGGCTGTCCTGGAACTCTCCCTGGAGACCAGGCTGGCCTCAGAGATATGCCTGCCTCTGCATCCCTTGTGCTGGAACTAAAGGACTCGAGTCTCTGTGCCTGGTTGGTTTCCCCCTAGTTTTAATACCTTAAAGAAGGAAAGGAAAACTCGGAGACAAAGAAGTTGACAATGGGAAGTATTGTTTGAGGGTCTACAGATGGCATTTCAATCTCCTTAGGATTTCTCTCACTGCAGTTTTAAAGACCACAACCGGACCATCCATGGAACACATTAGTTTGGTAAAGACACTTGTCACTTTCAACTGGACCCAGGAGAAACAAAGGAGGCATGGGGAGAAGTCTTCACTGGGAAATGTTCTGAAGATTTCTGAAATGTTCTGAAATGACTCTTCACTGGCAAGATCTGAAGAGTCAAGGTCAAGCTGGGATACCAAAAACTAAGATAAATTCTTGTGGTTGCACATGGTGATCTGCGCCTGTAATCCCAGATTTCGGTAGGCTGAGGCAGAACCAATCTCAAAGCCAATTCCGTGAAAAAAAAAAATTCACTTGCTGAGCAATTTGGCATAAGGATTCAAGTTACCCCGTTTTTTGGAGGCATGTTAACATCCTGTAACCCAGGCTGGCCTTGTACTCACAGCAATCTGCTCATCCCTGCTACCTATGTGTACCACACCAGATATTTTATAAAGCACTTCCCATAAACAGTAAGGGAAATAAACGATGTGTATCCATTACTGTTTTTGAGGCAGGGTCCAGCGCCTGAGTAGGGAGGATGAAGGGAAATGGTATAGGAATTAAGTCTTCCCAGTATGGGTCCCAGGGAAGCAAGCCCAGGCCTTGAACCCCTCCCGCCTCCTTTCCAAATGCTGAACTTACAGGAATTTACCACCAGAAGACTGGGGTTTGGTTTGTTTTGAACTTAAAAGCTCAACCTTTAACTAGCTAGAGTTCATAAAACCTAACTGTATAATGACCCAGCCTCATCTTAATGGAACAGGAAAAAGATCTTTATGCTCATTTTCTTACTTTTTATCCAACTGAAAACAAGGAAATCAACTGGCAAAGCCATGTGTTTCCTCCAATGGACAAGACTAGCTAACCCTCAATACAGCAAGACTTGTTTTTTAGTTTCTTTTCTCTAGTGACATTCATGTACACGACTCTGAATTTCCTTAGAACTTTTCCAAACACTTGGAGCACACACTCCACGTCCCAGCTCCAGTCCCCTTCCTCCTGAATAGTCTGTTTTCACCCAGGTTTTCATACTTAGTGCTCTTCCTTTCTGGAGGTGTTGCTTGTTGGCTACTCTAGATGCTCCAGCATTTTTACAGGACTGTTTAAAACTTTGATAGTGTTGGGGGTGTTAAGAGCTGCTAGCGTGACTTCCACTGCTCAAGAAGTTCAGGGAATGGACTGACACCCTGGAGCTCTTGCCAGTAATAAAAGAAAAAAAAAATGCTTATGGTCCTCAGAAAGGTTCCACTAAACAGGAAGTTGGTCAGACTAACTACAAACCCCGCTTGCCCTTTGTAACCCCTTAGTATAGACGGCTTCCTCCATCGGTGGTGTGGGAATTCCACGCCCGAAACAGGAATATTTCTGGTTACCTAGTCCTCGTTTAAACCCAAATTAAGTGGGGGTGTGGTGGAAGATGCTTTTATTTCCAGCACTTGGGGGAGGTCATACTCAGCTAGATAAGACACTCAAGAACAGGCTCGGGTTATATGGTCTCAAAACCACCCCCAAATTAAAAAATATGATCCCTGGTTTATCATTAATTGCAGCTTTAAACAAGTTTGTGTAGACAGGGATGACATACTATGTATTCTCTTGGATTAAACCTTTTATTATTTTTAAAGGCAGGCATATCTTAAATCACATTCAATAAGACATTGTAACAAACAGGGTCCTTCCTTTGCTAGATAGTCTACATGCCGAATTTTGGTGTCCTATATTTCCTTCTGCCTCTATTGATATGCTTGCCCTTTCTGAAAGTCACAGAAGTTAAGGCAACCAACGCTTTGTCCAGGTCCCACAGCTAGTGGAGGGTGGGCAAATTAGGAAAACCGCCAAAGCAAGCAGTACCCTGGACCCTAGTCTCAGTAAACTTAGCTGGGAACTTTGTCCAATTTCGAGTGTACAAAGGTAAGAATAACCACCAAAAGCGAACCGGTTAAGAGCGAAGGTTCGGCAAGGTTAAGTTTCTTGGCCAAGGTTATACGAGCCCAGTAGAACCAGAATCCCAGGATTGAACACGTCTTAACTCCAGAGCGCGATCTGATCTACCTGCGCCACGCCGCTAACTGACACGTGGTCAGGGGTAGTCTCAAGTGTTTGCCGAGTTAGTAATGCCTGGAGAGAAAGTAGGCTGTAAGGAGCCTGGGTAGGGTCGGAGGTAAAGACATGCACACACACACACATGCACACACAACACACACAGAAGCAGTCCACGAGCCGGAAGCAAATTAGCCCCGAAGCCCACCAAGTTTCCCCGGAGGCGCGTTCGAGCGGGCGGCGGCCCGGAGCCGAGCCGGCTCGCTAGGCCTCTCCGTGGTCCTGGGGACACGCGAACCCCGGAGGCCCGACTGCCTTCCCCTTCTGGGTCCCCGGCTTTCAAAGCAGCACACAAACACACGTCCCCGGGAGGTCTGCGATGGCCCGGCGGCCGCGCGCCCGGGCGCTGGGGAGCCACCTCGGGGGCGTTTCGCGTCCTCGTCCCCCCACGCGCGGCGTGGCGGGCCACGGCTGGGCTCGGGTGCTGCGGGACCGCGGCCGGGCCGCCGCCGAGCACGGTCGCCCGCCGGCCGCGGGGCCTCAGGGCGGCGAGAGGCGGGGCGGGCGTGCGGGCGGAAGGAGGCGGAAGAGGAGGAAGAGGAGGAGGAGGAGGAGGCGGCGGCCCGAGCCGGGAGACGGGCGGGGGGCGGGCCGGGGGAGGGGACGAGCAGGATTTGCGGACGCCGCGCCGCTGCCGGGAGCCGGCGGGGGCCCGAGAGTGACCGAGTCACGGCGGGCGCCGGCGGAGCCGCGGCCGCGTCAGACCCGCCTCCTGGAGGAGCTCAGCCCCGGCCAGGCCCGGCCCCATTCCCGCCCCGCGCCGCCTCCCCGCCGCCGCCGCCGCCGCCGCCGCCGCCGCGGGAGCGCTCCCCTGCCCACCCCGCCCCCGCGGCCGAGCCCGGGAGTCGAGTGGGAGTCGGCCGGCCGGGCGCGGGCAGCGCCGGGAGCCCGCGGTGGGGGCACACTGCAGCCGGGAGCCCGGGAGGGGCCGCGCCGCCAGCGTCTGAACTAGGATGTCCCGACATGAAGGTGAGAGCCGAACCCCCGCCCCCACCGCTTGGGCCTCGGCCTACCCCGCCTGAGGTCCGGGCACCGCCGAGGGCAGCGGGGCAACCAGCGGGGACGCGGGCCAGGCCCCGAGTCGCGGGGCTGGAGAACCCGAGGCGACCGCGGCCCGAAGAGCGAACGGGAGCGGCGGCCGCAACCGTGGCTTACGGCCGCGGCCCTGAGCTGGGCCTGGAGCCGGAGGCGGGGCGGCCGGGCGGCCGGAGGCTTTGCACTGTCATGGGGCGGGAGAGGGGGAGGGGAGGCGGCGGGGCCCGTTACCGGCGGGAGCCTGGCCCTCGGGACATATACTGGACGCCGAGGCCGGGCCGGCCCGCCCGGGGAACCGCGGGGCCCCGGCGCGGCCTAGCTGCGGCGGCTCCCGGAAGAGCCGGGCGCGGTGGCCGAGCCGGGTCGCGGGAGTGCGGCCGCGACAGGGGAGCGGGGTCCGGGCCCCGCGGGCGCGTCCGGTCTCTGGGAGACCGCGGGCGAGCCGCGGCCCCACCTGAGGGCTACGGCCGTGCGGGCCGGAAGGCGTCGCGGCCCGGGCTCGGGCAGCTCTCGGTGACTGGAGCTCGCCCGGCCTCGCGGTAGGCCTCGCCGCGTCCCTGGGCTCGGGTAAGCCAAGTTCCCGGGGCGGATCTAGCCCGGCCGCGGCGAGCAAACTCCCTGCCCGGTCACCTCGCCAGAGCGGAACTTGCTCCCGGCCAGCCCCGGGCCCTCACCCGCGTGCGCTGCCCACCGAAGGAGGCTTACAGTCGGGGGGCGTTTGGACTTCCGCGGTGCCCCGTGGAAACACGCTAGGGTTCTGTGGTTAAGGATCAGACCACTCACGTCCCAACCCCACGGCACAAAGGCACAAGTGTTTGAAGGCCGATGAACTGGTGAAAATAAGTTAACTCGAATTTACTACCATATGGTTTAGGAAGGGGGGAGGGGGGTTATGTTCTCTCTTTGTTTCACTACAGCAGGTTTTACCCTTAAAAAGTGGTCACCGACTTAGTGAAAAGTTTATTTCTGTACGGTTAGTGGAAGATTGTGTAAGCGACCTCAAAGTATTGTGTCCCCTAGCTTTTCAAGTTCTGTATAGGTGTTTTGGAAGTGGAGAAAGTTTGAGGAGGCAGATTCTCAGAGGGAAGGGCATTCTTGGGATTTTCTAGGGTGAAAAACTCAGGTCAATTAACATACATTTAGTGAAGGTTTCAGAATTTACATTTCTAAAGGCAAGATATATAGATCGACTCTGAACATTTTGTGTTTGGCGATTATTAAAAAAAACTAATAGGAAAGAGATTTCATGGAATATTTTTGAGTACTGTTTATGTGTTGGACATTTTGAAATAGCAGGGTATTTACTTTAGCCTCAGTCAAATGAAAAGTATTTGGAAACCCACCTGTTATATGCTTAATGGGAATGGGTTCCTTATCACTGCAATTTGGAAAAAGTTTTAATTAACGTTATAACCAAACTCCATTTGGAGATGCTAAGGTTAATTTTAGATGACATCGGTTGGTGTATTGACCACCTTCAAGACAAAGTGAAAGTGAGCACGGGGTGTAGGCTCTGACTCAGGAACCAGATTAAAATAACAGAAAAACTGTCTAGTGAGATGGGTGTCTGAGATCTGCTCCTCGCCTTAAGGAAGCATCCAGACTGAATATTCTCAACGAACAGTAGCCTGGGAAAAGTACCCTCAGATGGTGTGTTTGAGTAATTAAAATGGCTTAGGTAGATCTAGCATCCTTCAATACAACACACATTGTGTGATCTAAGCCTGTCATTCCCTCTTTGGTTCTGGAAAGGGGGTTACCTTTTCATTACTTGACATCTTTAAACTTTCAACACCTTTCTTGACAACTTAATGCCAGACATTTCCTAGATGGGTGAGTTGAAGGTATTTTGCAATGTTTGACACATGATTTTATATTTACATACATATATTAATTAAATTTGTTATTTTCTTTCTTTTAGACAGTGTCTCACTAAGTAACCCTGGCTAGCCTGGAACTCAGAGTTCAGCCTGACTCTCTGCCTCCCCGGCACTGTGATTAAAGGTGTGTGCTCTCAGACCTTTAACAGAGTTAAAGTTTAAGGGTCTAGTTTTTGACCTAAGGCAGGAATGATAATTTTAGTGTCACATCTGCCCATGAGATTTGTCTATATTTTGTAGTATATTATATCAGGCAGTAATTTTCATCAGGAGGGATTTGACAATCCCAGATGTAGGGGACAATCAGATTTTGCTTACCTTTCTCTTTGGGCCTGCTAACCCTGTTTATCTCAACTCTGTTTTGAGACACAGTGTGTACCCACTCTCGGCTGCTCTGGACTCCCTCCCGAGCGACCTCACCTTGTTAGTGTCTGGTTTTTGAGTTCTTCTAATACTCTGTCCTCCACTCTCTGCAGCCGTTTTCGTCCGCATGACCAGAACTGGATTTTGTAGTCTAGTCCAGGGAGAGCTGTACAGCCAGCCCTGTCCTTCCTAGGTCTTCTTTTACAGCCTTTTGTGTACAAGTAACTTGTTACTTTGTTTTCTCCCAACTCTAACCAACTGCTCTGGAATATACAGATGATGTAACTTTGGACCACACAGACAGCCCCAAGATGAACACCTGTCAAGATCAAGCACTGGACTCTGAGAAAAATGGATGCAGCCAAGAACATAGAGAGTGCTCTAGGGCAGGGTGACGTTACAGGCTAGCCAACTATAGTCTGTCACTACCACAGTTCTGTGGATGCCAGCTAATCAACTGGTATGGCTGTGTTCCACTTAAAACCTTATTTATGGACACTGACATTTGAATTTCATAAAATTTTCATGTGTCATGAAATATGGTTCCTTGAAACCTTGCCACCACCATCATTTAAAGATGTAAAAGCCATTTTTAGCTGGTGGGGCCCATCAAGAACTGGTGATAGTCAAAATTGATCCAAGCACTGCAGTTTGTCTGACTAGTGGATAGAGCTGAGGGTCCTGGAACTGATGGGAGACCAGAAAGGCCCTGTCCCCTTGGTATGTCTGCATTTCTACTGGGTTATGAGCAAGTACAGGGACTGACCAACTCCTGCACCTTACGAGGTAGCACCACATGGACTGGGAGAAGGGCTGGGGAATAAGCTTCTGCCTTTCAGGTGCTAGTGGAGGTTCTTCACAGTAATGGAGAGAAGCTCCTGTTTGCTATATGACCTGACTGGGGAGAGTCTCAAGGCCTCCTTTTCACCATTTTGAAGTAAACATTTCCCTGGTACTAGCACCAGGTCACTCTGTTGTCTGTATCAGCAGTGTCAAGTTTTGTGTCTTACACCAAACCCAGTCATTTTCTGTTTTCCATGTTTCTTAAACTGTCTCTGGCTGGGACTATAGCTCAGTTGTGGAGCACATGAGTTGTGCAGACAGGGTCATAGGTATCTGGCTGGCCTTGAAGTCAGTGTGACCAAGAGTGACCTTGAGCTTACAGGCATGCAGCACCATGTCCGACTTATGTAGTGTTGGGACTTGAACCCAGAGCTGCATAATGCTGAATAAACATTTTACCAGCTAAGCTGCATCCCTGGCCTTGAAGTACATGGTTAACCTGCATCGTGGTAAGCTTTCTGTTTATTTTTCAGCACCAAAGGAAAATAAAAGGAGGCATGTTTGGTGTCACGTAGTATTAGCTGCAGCCACTCTTAGAGTGAGTCTGGAGGATCCCTTAGCATAGACTGCCAGCCTGGTGGCACTACTCTGTCAAAAGAGACAGCACTCAGGTTCCTGTCTGTAGGACTGGTAGGAGCGATGTGTTTGTAGAAAGTCTCTAGAGGTGGTGCAGCCTGAGGTGGGCAAAAGACAACAAGCGGTGGATGTCAGAGTGCTCGCCAACATTGCTCACACAGCTTTGGCCCACTTTCAACTTACTGAGTATGTGTGAGAGACGCGAGAACTTTAGAGCTCAGTTCCATATTCTAACAGCAGAGCCATATTTCCTGGGATTGAACTGTGTTCACCAGGCTTGTGCGGCAAACGCCGTTACCGAATGAGACGTCTCTCACCCTGTTTTCCAAAGGTTTAGAAAGGGAGTGAACATATTTTGATTCTAATATTTTGAGCCTGTTGTTTTGTTTTGTTTTCCTTTTTCTTTTTTATGAGAACAGGGTCTCTTAAAGCCCAGGCTGGCTTTCAACTTCTGTTTTTCTGCCTAAGTGACTTAGTTTTGTAATTACAGGTGTGTGTCGCTAGCTGTGCCCACTCTCAAGTACTTAAGCTTGTTCTCTGCTACTCTTTGTTAAAAAGATAGTCTGTGCATGTCTTTGTTCAAGAGACATGGGTGTACATGGCAGTTACATGTGGTAGGCCCAGGGCAACTTTCAGCAGTGGGTTCTCTCCCTTCACCTCCACAGGCGTCCTGAGCATCGGACAGATTGTCTGGTTTGGTGCAAGCACTTTACTTAGCTGAGGTATCCAACAGCCCTGTTTTCTGAGACAGGGTCTCATGTAGCCTGCGCTATGTGACCAAGGATGACTCTGAACTTCTGACCCTGCTTCCACCTCAAAGGCTGGAATTCTAGGTGCACATCACCTTGTTGTGTTTATGCAGTGTGAGGCCAGCAGTCTCTCAACAGCTACAGCCCAGCCCTTCTCTCTGCTGTGCTCAGTAAGATTGAGGTTTCAGTAGGAATGCATTCCTTATATTTACTGATTTGTTCAGTCCTTCTGCAGTGCTGAGGATGGAAGCTTGAGTCTGGCATAGGGAATTAGAGTTTCCATACAGTCTTCTTTACTTTGTGAACCTACTCTCTCAAACAGGCCTTGAACATGTGCCCTTTTCAGCCTCCATTGTAGCTGGAGGTACAGGTCTGTGCCACCAGGCTGAATTTACCTGACTTCTACCACTAGCTTTTTGAAGATTTTTACTTGTGCACTGAGAGTGGCTAGATGGGGCAGATGATAATTTGTTATTTGTTTCTCAGAAACATTTAATGCTGTTTATTAACAAGTGTGAAGCACAGGACTTTACTGGCTATCGATCTAATTAGTATCAGTGTATATATCTTTTTGTAGTACTGGGGCTTGAACCCAGGACTGTGTATATACATGTTGTAAGAGATCTACTGTGGAGCCAATCCCTGGTCCTCAACTTGGTTTTCTGAGACAGGGTTTCACGTGGCCCTGGCTGGCCTCAAACCTGATCTGTAACTCAGGATGACCTTGAACTACTTCCTGCCTTTGCTTCCCAGGTGGTAGAGTGACAGGTTTGTGCCATTGTTCCTAGCCACTCTTTTTAAATTGATAAAAACTATGTATTTACTTTTCATGTGCATAGCATATTCAAATGTGTGTGCATATGTTACAGTGTCAATTATAACTTTTTGAAGGTTGGACCCATTTGTATATTCTCTTTTCAAAAAATACTCAATAGCAGTAAACATGCATAAAGACATAAATAGAGAATTGAAGGTTTTTCCCCTCAGATTTTGACTTCAAAGCTAGGCTTTGATAATTAGCATACAATTTTACTACCCACTGAAAAGCTCTGTGCCATCATGTTTTGACTCTGTTCAAAGATCATGACAGTAGTTAGTAAGAGTTTTAATGTCATAAATTACATTTATTTTGACTTTCTCTTGTTTTTTTTTTTTTTTTTATTTTGGTTTTTTTTTCTATGTTTACCTAACTGGCCTGAAACTCATTTTGTTAGTTAAGGTTAGCCTTTTTCTTCTGAGCATTGGAATTTGGAATTGTGGACATATTCCATCATACTCCACAACTTTGACTTCCCATAAAAACAATAGATAACTTAAATTTATGAGAAAACACACTGTATTTTAATTTCTAGATTCTTCATATAAAGTTCAGTTTGAAATAACACTTTTTCCATGTATTGGCATTGGCATTTTGTGTTTAAGTTCAAAGTAATAAATTCTTGTTTTAACTTGGGACTTTAATAGAAATAAGTTTGTTTTAATCTTGGAATTTTCCATTGCTCAGCATTAGGATAGGTGTGCACTCAGGAGGCTGAGGCAGACAGATCAGTCAGTTCATGGGCAGCCTGGGCTACTTGAAACGGTCTCTAAAACAAACACAAAATGAAAGAATTGTAACCAAACTGTTACTAATAATTTTGTTTAAAGAAAGGAAACTTTGTCATAGTCTAAACTTAGGACCTTTCTGACCAAACAGATTCATTTGTTTGACTTGAAACCTTGTAGACAAAAAGTCTGTGCATTTATGAGTCAATCATAACTTAAGTCTCAGAGTATCTGCCTGATAACTGTTTGTGCACTGGGCTGCTTTATTGATTCTTTTTACAAAGTTAAAATATGGGGTTCTTTTGCTTGTATGTATGAATGTGTACTGCGTACTTGAGCCAGAAGAGGGCATTGGATCTCCTGGAGCTGGAGTTACAGGTGGTTGTGCTGTCATGTGGATGCTCAGAATCAAACCCAGGGCTACTGAAGAGCAGCCAGTGTTCCAACTCTATTTTGTTGTTTCTAAACAGAGGCTCAGGTATCCCAGAGTGGCCTCAAATAAGCTATGTTGCCAAGGCTAGCCTTGAATTCCTGACCTTCTACCCCATCTTCTGAATGCAGGGATTTCAGTCAGGTGTGTGCTACCATGCCTGGCTCTAGATTTGTGTTTAGTGAAGATTATTGAATTATCCTTGAAATGTTATTGCATTATAAGAAATGCTGTGAGGTTACTTTCTTGTATGTGTGTTCAAAGGAAGCATTCTCTACCCTTCATTAAAGAGTGCTCTTTGTAATAAAAAGAAAGTTGAAAAATAGTAATTTTGTATTAATTTTAGTGTTCTAAGGTCTGTAATCTTTTTGTTCCTTAAATAACTTTCGGGGGGAGGTCACTGAAGTTATTCATTGAAGTTGAAGAAAGAATCCATTGGGGGCTGGAGAGATGGCTCAGTGGTTAAGAGCACTGACTGCTCTTCCAGAGGTCTTGATTTCAATTCTCAGCAACCACATGGTGGCTCACAACCATTTGTAATGGGATCCAATGCCCTCTTCTGGTATGTCTGAGGACAGTAACAGTGTACTTACATACATAAAAGTACACAGAACACAACAGTTCTTAAATGTGTTCTTTGCTATGTCTTAGCCATGTTGGATATGTGTCAGATAGAATAAAGCAGATAGAGGCTTGGGTTGCCTAGGAAAAATGGTTTGGGAAGAAGCACACAGAGCAGGCTTAGGATTGTAAGGGCAAGGCTAGGCACGTGTTGGCATAGGAGAAGCAGTGGGCATGAAGCTTGGCAGTGATTATACAGCCTTGGTGTCAGAAACAGAAATCCACTGCTCGGGCCTGGAGAGTGTCCTGAGAAGCAGGCACCAGGAGACAGCAGCTTACTGTCCAGTACATACAGCAAGAGATGACCTGCTTTGCTGAGCATCCTGTGTGGTACCATCCCTACAACCTGCCTGTGGCTCACCTAGTGCTTTTTACTGGTGGTTACAGCCGGGAGAATTGTTTTAATTTTGCAAAGCAGAGCTTTGTAAGCCTATCAGTACTGCAAAATTGTCTCATCTATGGCTACAGTGCCAATCAGTCCCAACTTTGCCAGTTCCAGGATGTGGGGGAAAGGATCATTGTAATTTACCACTGCCAGTAGGGAGGGGACCTGAATTCAGAATGGGGTTGGGATTGGAGGGACAAAACAGTGGTTGAGTTTTTAATATGATTTACATATTTTTAATTAGGTTTACACATTATCTTCTGTTGAATTGTATGTGTGCATGCATGTATCTCTGTGTTTGTCTATGTCTTACACTGAGCACCAATGGACTTATACCCTTTTTTTTATAGCTGAAGGATTTTCATTTAGGAAACCACTTTTTATGGGTTTTTGTTTTATTGTTGTTTTGTTTTGTTGGGTTTTTTGGTAGCCCAGACTGATCTAGAACTAAGCAAGACTGATAGCTCTGGTAGGCTTGACAGGAGCCACTGGGCTTGACCGAGAGAGAAGGAGAGCGAGGGGAGAAGAAAGAGGGAGGGAGGGAGGGAGGGAGGGAGGGAGGGAGGGAGAGAGAGAGAGAGAGAGTGTGTGTTGAGACAGGGTTTCTCTGTGTATCTTTGACCTGCCTCTGCCTTCCAGAGTGCTTGGATTCAGGACCTGTACCACTGGTAAAATACTAAGTTGAGGATAGGGAGATGGTACATTGGGTAAAGTACTTTTTGCATAAGCAGAATATCCCCAGTACCCAGTAAAAGGCTATAATTCATTGTTTGGTTATGATTTGACTACTTACTGTTCCTTAAAGACAAATATAAAGCCATCTGTGCTACGGAGTTAAGGGGCCCTGGGGTAGCGTTTCTCTATGCTCTGCACATCTTTACTTTTGGCCTCCCCGCCATCTATTGGTTGGTAGGAGTAGGATTACCTTTGACCTTATACTTCCCACTCCAGTGAGATTGCCTAGTGTTTATCTAAAATAACCAAGACTGGAAATCTCTCCTGTTTTTATTTGGGATGCTGATTAACTAACAGGAAAGGGGACTACGGGAAAGAGGAACAGGGACGTTAGAAGAGGGATGAACTACGCAGAGCAGAGTTAATCTGGGGCAGCTGAGTTCCAGGAGCAAAGGCACTGATGATGATGTTTTGTTTCACCTCTGCTTCTGGTTTCAAGTTAACTGTACTGTTTGCGCTGTGTGTTTGAATTTGCTGGTCCTTATTGTTCCTAAAGTGAGTATGGGCAACCTACCCTGGTGACAATCAGGCAGGCATCTAGTGCTTGCTGAAACTTAGAAGATCTCTTGCTAGAGGATGCTAATACTCAGTGGGTCTGAAACACATGTTTGGAAATTAAATGCTTTCCTGTTGGGCTCTCTTCCAGTGTGCTGGAATTAATCTTGAAGTTTATATTTTATGACAAGGTAGTTAAACCGTGTAAGTATTTTAATATTTTGTCAACATTTGCACGAGCCTTTCTCCCCTAAGTTTATTTTCACTTACATTTCAGAGTCTTGCTCTGCCCAGCAGTGCATTTCCTCCCTTTGCAGTGTTGAAGCCTAGTGCCGTTCTCCAGTCCCAGTGCACATCTGCATATGTAAAAGTATGTTAAAACATCATTCCTCATAGGTTTGTAATCATATTTGATACTTAGTGAGAAAAGAGCTCAAGGGATTAAGTGTTTAATTTTGTGTTCAAAGCACTTAGTTTTTGCTTTACAGGCTTTACACAGTCCTGTTGCTTATGTAACTAACAACTGCCGGACTGAGTTGCTAGACCCACTTCTGTCCTTCCTGGTCCAAGTGTCCCCTCCATGCTTATCTAGGCTTGTCAGTGTCTAAGGGGCTAAGGCTATTGAAGGGAAGCAGACAGACTGAGCAAAAGAGTTGCTATAGACTGTCCTTTTTCTGCTTTGATGGTGGATAAGAAGCCTACATATTCAGATCCATATTCAAATTCAGCTGACCTTTGCAGATTCTGATAGTTATTTGTGTGATGTTTATGTAGCTATAGATAAGGATTTGTGGGCCTGGTTATCTTTCCCCTGCCAAGGAAAAGTAGAGATAAGAAAGTCAAGTAAGGGCTGGAGAGAAGGCTCAGTGGTTAGGAGCACTGACTGCTCTTCCAGAGGTCCTGAGTTCAAATCCCAGCAACCATATGGTGGTTCACAACCGTTTGTAATGAGATCAAATGCCCTCTTCTGGTGTGTCTAAAGACAGCTACTTATATACATTAAGTAAATAAATCTTAGAAAAAAAGAAAGTTCAAGTAAGAGGGACTGGGATGTCTAACTCAGTAGATACCCTCAGCTGGCCAGGAACTTGGCAGCAATTCTTCCACCTCAGCTTCTTGAGTGCTAGGATTATTTGGTGGTTTTCTTTTTTGTTTGTTTGTTTGTTTTTGTTTTGTTTTTTTTGCTTGCCTGTTTTTTGTTTCTCTGTGTAGCCCTAGCTGTCTTGGAACTCACTCTGCAGACCAAACTGGTCTCAAACTCAAAGAACCACCTGCTTCTGTCTCCCAAGTGCTGAGAGAAAGGCCGCTGCCAGGCTGGGTGCTGGGACTGCAGCCGTGCTGCACAGAGTTAGCGATAGTGAGGACATCTAACATGCTGCAGCTATGGTAGAGTTATCCAGTATGTTTTCGGTTTTGTTTTAGGACCTGATTTTAGGAACGAGAGTTATAAGATCGGCTCCAAGAGGGCACCAGGCAGGCATATGGTACAGATATGCACACATGCAAAACACTCATACACATGAAAGAAACTAAATCTTGAAACAGAAGACCCCAGTTCATATCTTTGAGGGTGGTCACAGATGACTTTGAACTCCTGATCCTCCTGCCCACACATCCCAAGTGCAGGAGAGCATGTTTCACCACACCTTGCTTTAAAAAGTTGTTACTACATCTTTTGGTTTGGTTTGGTTTGTTGGGGAATTGAACTCGGGCCTTTGTCCAGGCTGGGCAAGTATTGTACCAATGAACTGCATCTCCCACCCTTAATGAAGTCTTCAGTCTGTTGGGTGTCTTGTGTAGCATGTTTTAGTTTACCTTTTAAAGATGTGTTCATTCATTTTATGTGTATGAGGACTGTAGCTGTCTTCAGACACACCAGAATAAGGTATAGGATCCCACTACAGATGGTTGTGAGCCACCATGTAGTTGCTGGGATTTGAACTCAGGACCTCTGAAAGAGCAGTCAGTGCTCTTAACCGCTGAACCATCTCTCCAGCCCTCTTATTTTACCTTTTTATCAGCAATGCCTGATCTCAGCTGAGTTTTATCTTAGATCTGGGAGTTCATCTTTTCATCATATTCATAGGTGTACTTCTGCTTACTGGGTATTCAGTAACATTCTGGATTCTCTTTTTTCATTAAAAGTGATTTTTAACATACATGTGTTGGTGATAGCGTTTAAATGCTTCCGCTGTGAGGAGCAGCGTGTGGCAGTCACAGCTCCCCCATGGCAAGTTCTAAAGTCATAAATTTAGAGGAAGATGAGTTGGTTTTAATGGAGGCAGAATTTTCAGCCCTTAGATTAAGATGACCTTTCTAGGCTTAGTAATTACAGGTGGTATTATCTCTATAAACCTAGCTGTCCTGGTACTCTATGTAGATCAGGTTAGCCCCACATTTACAGAGATGCCCATCTCTGGCTCCCAAGTGCTAGCTGCAGAGCTATTATCAAGTAGCTGTCCTACCTGTCTGTCTGTCTGCCTGTCTAATACTTCTGTCAATTACAGATCTCCATCTTAAAATGCAGGCCTTGAGAATAGAGTTCAGTGATAGAATGTATACCTTGCAGCTCAGAAGATCTCCCCCTTTACCATGTGGGTACTGGGGATTGAACTCAGGGTATCTGGCTTGGTGTCAGGTGCCTTAACACTCTCCTGTATCTGTTAGAAACTCAAAACTTCCTGAAGAAACAGTTCTGACAAGCAGCTGGCATCCCCATATTCTCCTTTTCAGTTCTGCCCATCACATCACTGGAGCGACATGCAGTTACTGCATTTGTTTTCAGTAGTCTAAGATACTACAAGTATAGTTGGGTGCTCTTTGTTATGTTTTTTCCTTTCTGCACCACCGTTTAGCTGGGTCCTCCCTGATCACCCCCCCCCCCATACAGGATTTCTTTCTATAGTCCTGGTTGTTCTGGAACTGCTCTGTAGTCGAGGCTGACCTTGGACTGCCTCGCCTTCTGAGTGCTGGAATTAAAGGTGTACACCATCACCACATGGCCAGTTAGATATCTTACCCAGTGGTCTTTTAAGTGTGGCCCAAGTACTACTAGTATGGGCATCACTAAGTGGGTGTGTCATCTAAAAGTACACCCTCACGGCTCATGTAATTAAGCTAGGGGTCGTGGTACATGCCTTTAATCTCAGCCCTTGGGAAACAGGCAAGCTGATCTACATAGTTTGTAGACAGCTAGGGCTATGTGGAGTGACACTCACCCCACTCCAGATAACATGCCCAGTAAGTTAGAAACAGCTGTCCTCAGTGTTCAAGTAAGTTCAGTTTCCTGTTGGGTTGGATTCACAACTATCCTGGGGCGGTTACTGAAATGTGAGGTGAACCCTTGGTTGTAGAAATGCTTTGATTCTGCCTAGATTGACTACTGGAGGAGATTTTGCAGGCTGCTGTTTTTGTAAATAAAGTTTTACGGGGACAGCCACATCTTGTCATTTATGCGTCACCTAAGCTATATTTGTGCTGTAATGGCAGAGCTGAGTAGTTCTGACAAAACCACTGGAAATATTTACTATTTGGCTCTTTACAGAAAAAAAATTGTAGGTTTCTGCAGTAAACCATAAAAGCATAAATATGCAGTAGAGCATTTGGAGGTGGCAGGTGTTAGGGAAACCCATAACACAGGTTAAGAGAATAGAGCTCCTTGTAAATAAGTTATCAAAGAGGGCCTGTCTGAATGAAGATGGGGCTTTTAAAGAAAAATCTGAACTCATGAAGACATGTAAAGGAAAGGAGGCTCTTAAATGAAAATTATATTTAAAGAAGGGAGTATAACAAGTGTACAGGTCCTGAAACTTGTAGTGATTGGGGTAGGGAAAGAGTGAGGCTGGCACAGTTGGCCGTGTCCTGCACACCCTATGTCATTCCTGCCTGAGGACAGTTTCATTGCATGTAGAAACACGTTTCTGCACATTCTGTGCAGGTGGGGGCTTTGGGTGAATGATGGCAGGACTGGTTGCCCACTGTGCTCCTCCACGGAAGTGTCTCAGGAAGCTTTCTTTGCAAAGTGTCCCCGCATGTATCACTTTAAGTTTGGTCGTACTCAGCCTCAGTAGGTAAGTGAGTCTTAGACTTAGCTGTTTTCTTCTAGCAGGTGAAGGAGTTGCTGGAAATCTCCCTTAGTTGAATGGGAAACCTATGAGTCTAGAATTAGGTGGTCTTTGTTATCTTTCACAAGAAAAGCAAACACAATCTAATATCTAATACTTTTATATTATGAGCCAGTAGTCATGAAATCATATGCACCCGTTGTACCAAACAACAGTTTTGCAAAGTAGCATTTACCTACATTTTGAAAATTTTGCGGGTTTTTTTCTCTGTTTTATTAAAAGGAAATAAATTATTGTAACCTTTTTAAAAAAAGAATTATCATATTTTACATATATGAGTACACTGTAGCTGTCTTCAGACACACCAGAACAGGACATCAGATCCCATGGTTGTGAGCTACCATGTAGTTGCTGGGATTTGAACTCAGGACCTCTAGGAAGGGCAGTCAGTGCTCTTAACCTCTGAGCCATCTCTCCAGCCCTTATTGTGACCTAGTATGTGTCTTGCTAATTGGAAGCCTGTTCTCTTCTGCCTAATTCCAAGTCTTAAGTCCTTGGGTTGAAGCTGGCAATGGGTACTAAGTTACAGAGAACTAGCTTTTCTTGTCCAGTGTTGGGAGGCAGGGGTAGAAGAAGAAAGAGCCATAGGTATAAAATAGTCTCACTGGGATAATGAAGTGTCAACTCTAAATGACTACAAGTTGGCAGGTAGGCTGAGGTGTTGCTAAACAGAGAGTGTGTTTCCCAAAGGCTGTCCTTTCAATTCAAGACACAGAGAAATTCTGTGGTGGTTGTTTATTTTGTTATTGTTTTATTAGGGTTTTGGTTTTGGTTTCTCTGTGTAACCCTCCTGAAATGCACTCTGTAGACCAGGCTAGTTTTGAACTCACAGAGATCAGCCTGCCTCTGCCTCCTGACTGCTGGGATCAAAGACTTGTACCACCACTGCCCACCCTGAAAAATCTGTGGATTTTTAGGGAGAGTTGTGTAGAGTTTACCAACTAAGAGATTTATAGGAGGTAAAATATAGAACTAGAAAAACGGGAGATAAGTCAGCGAGAGCAGCTTCTCAAACTGAATACCTCTGTGTATAAGTAGTGGAAGTGTATTAGACACATTGATTGACTTGCCTAAGCTTCCAAAGGGGAAGTGGAACAAGGACTCACTTGTTCTGACTTCCGGTCCAGTGCTCAGAGTCTGTTTTCTTTTCTGTAAAGAGGGATGAGATAGTAATGCCAGCCTCTCTGAGGATGGTTGTGGATAAAATGCTGATGTGTGCACAGTTTTGTAAGCTAGAGAGCACTTACTGCAGGGTTAAAAGGTGGTGGTGTTTTTATCATGGAAGACCAGAATAGAAGTGGAGGTTAGAATATGCTAGGTAAAGTGAAGGATTTCGGTTCCCACATAAGGGCAGTCTTATAACTCTCAGTACAGACTGAGATGGCGGTGGGGGGGGGGGCGGCGCGTTGATTATGCCTCAAAAGTTCTAAGTAAGACAGATTCGGTGACACAGATCTGTAATCTCAGCAGTTGAGGCCGGAAGATTGAGACTTCCAAGACAGCATGGGCTACTTGAAACCCTGTCTTAAAAAACTAAACAGAGAAAAGGTACAGAGAAACAGCACGTTGTAGAAAGGCATGTGTGGTAGCCTGAGATGAATAGATGGGAGCCATTTGACAAGGAAACTGGTTAAAGGCTTTTCGCTAAAATGAGCTCAAAATCAAAGCATCCAATTTATCAATGGCAAAAGGTACAGAAAGAAAAAAGATGACAGGACAGAGTCTCGCTGTAAGAGCAAGGAATAGACAGGGTACTGGAAGAAGAGCAGATTCTTCTAGCAAATTGGGAGCATAAGGATGAGGGGAAAACATGGTCAGCTTTTGACATTTAGAATTAAAGGTAGTGGTAGTCGATCAGATAGAAATCAGCGGCTGGGAAATATACTCAGGGGCTGGTGATAAGCATTTTATAGCCGCCTGGGGATCAGGCTGCTCTCAGTAAGAAAGCACAGGAAACAGAAGGGATAGGAGTCAAGGTAGACAGATGGTACACAACTCGGAGGACCAAGGAGCTAGCTTGGAAGCCGATGTGCGTGGTAGCACTTGGGCAAGTACTGACTTCTTTGTCCATCACACATAGGCTTCTGGGCAATGGAAAGGGGAGGCAGGAGGGGGAGAAACAACATTCACCAAGTAGCTGTTAGATTCCGAGGAGTTTACATGTACTGACCCGTTTCATTAGTCTTAAAATATACCTAATTTTTTAGTTACAATTTTATTTGTGGGTGTGTGTCTGTGCATGTAGCACCTCACATGTATGGAGTTCTTTCTTGCACTTATTCAAAAGTAAATCAATAAAGCCAAAATAACTTAACAGAATGTGTCATAGATTAGAAAGCTAAAGGTCCGTTTGTCCTAGGTTTACTCATACAAGAAATACTAATAAAATAGCTAGAATTCTGCACCACATTTGATCAGAAGTCAGAGTTGATGTCCACTTTTGTTTAAACAGTGAGCACCTGTGTTTAGTTTAGCCAGTGTAGTCCGTTTGGCTTTGTGGGGCGTGTGTGTGACTTACAGACTTCTCCAGTCTGTTGGCTGTGTAATGAAAGTTATTGCTGGTATAGAAACAGACAATCATGGCTATGTGTGAACAAGTACATCTTAGGGCACGAAAATTTGAACTGCATATAACTGCCAAGCACATTAAATACATTTATTTAATCTAGCCTGTCTTGTGGATTGAACCCAGACGTTGGAAATGCTACTAGGCAAGCCCTCTGTCATTCTCAGCCATAAATGTATTCTTTCAAAAGCTTCCCAGCCATGTAAAAATAGAGATACCATTGTTAGCTAATGGGCTATATGAAAACAAATGGTAGGCCACAAGCTAAAGTTTGATGACCCTTGCTTTTTTATGTGTATGAGTCATTAGGTCTCAAATCCATACAGTCAGCTAAGAGGTGTCTATTGATATAACAAAACTTGACATTGGCCGCTAGGAGCTTTCAGCATCTCTCAAGTCCTTCTGGCTTGCATGCCCCGTCCCAAACCCTACTCTTCTCTAGCCCATGGGCTGAGCTGAGCTGCCCTTCCCCAGCCTCTTCCCTATATATCCTAGCCCTCTTGGCTGCACTGGCCATTTTTGTCTCTTGGCCACTACTCCAGGTTCCTCTCTCTTCCTCTTCCCTCCTACCTCTCAAGGCCCAGCGGAGGTCCTGATTACGCTGAGCTCTTTCAGATGCCTCTCTGTCTGGCATTGCTCTCCTCATATCTATCTATCTCCCTTATATTTGAAATAAACCTCTACCATAACTAGGAGCATTCATGTTGTCCTTTTTTTTTTTTTTTCATTAATGAGTAGTTAGCAAGATTATATTTATCTGTACCACATTTATTCCTGGTGCCCATGGAGCTCAGAAAAGGGTATCAGAATCCTTGGAATTGGAATTATGGTTGGTTGTGAGCTACCATGAGGTACTAGGATCTAAACCCAGGTCCTCTGTGAGAGGAGCAAGTGCTCTTAACTAGTGTACCAACTCCCTAGTTCCCAGCCACCTCCTTTCTGAGATAGTTTTGTTTGGTAGCCCAGACTAGCCTCAAGTTTGAGATCCTCCTGCCTCCTAAGTGCTGGGATTAGGACACAAACCACCATGCCTGACTATGCTCTCATTGTGAAAATGCACTAGGCTGTGTGGGGCTTTGGCCTTCTAAGACTAAGTAGGTAATACTAGGTAGTGGGACCACAAGCTCATGTTCAGCGTAGAAAAGGAGAAAAATGAGTTTCTGAAGGTACCTATGGCAGCTGTCAAAGAGCTGGGCACATAGATAGGTTTGGTCATTGGTAAGGGTTATGGAAGGAGTTGAAAGTTGGGGTTTCTAGTTTGATGTGTTAAGATGCACAAAAGCATAGTTTGGAGGTGGGAGCAGTAAACTGACAAAGGAATGCCTGCCTGGACTGCTTGCTCCAGAGCTTGTGGACTAAGGAGACAATGAAACTGTACCATTAGACTCTGGGAGTTCTCAATACTGTAGTGGGAATAGAAGAGACTGAAGAGGCCAGCCTGGTATACATGGTAAATTCTAGGACAGACAGAACTGTTACACAGAGTCCCTGTCTCAAAAGACTGGGGCCTGGGGGTAGGGTGGCTAGAGAAATCCTGGTGCTGAGTAAGGAAGGTGGTTTTTGTCACCCTAAGTCATCTGGGAAGAGGGAGTCTCAGTTGAGAAACTTTTGGATGGTCCAAGATTGGTCTGTTGCTGGTTCATTGACCTCAAGAAGGCTATGCAGAACTGTACAGGTCCAGCTTAGAAATGTAGCTATGGGAATTAGTTTATTTCAATCCTCTTGTAATAAAGTCAAAAGAAAGATAGGAATGGACGTTTGGGTTCTGAAGGAACACAAGCACTGCAGCCTCCATGTTTTTTGTTTGCCACCCCTTCCCACTGTGTTCAGGAGAGCTAAATCACCACACGGTAGTGCCCGAGGAAGGCCTATAGTTCACATCATTATGACTCAGCTCCAGGCCATGTTCTCCTTCCATGCTCTGGCATGAAAGAATAGAAGATAATTTACCAGTTCATAGAGACGCTGAGGTCAGGTTGCCACAGTGGGTAGAGCTTTCCTACTTAGGCTCAAGTGTCTCATCTGTTCCCACCAGAGGAGTTCTATGTGAGTCTTGAATGACTGCCTGGCTTTATATCCCAGATGGCCTACTGACTGGCCCAGGGTAAGTTACTTAGGTCTCGGTGTTTCATTTAGTATAAGAGATATAAATTCTTAGCATCCTTGGAACATGGTTGTGTGTGTTAGTTATTGTAGATAAAATATTTAGAGTAGTACCTGGCACATAGTAGGTTCTTACTGTTTTAGCTCGTAAGTGTCATCCTGGATACAGCAAAATAGCCTTGTAAATAATTTTGCTGTTTGAAATATCTTGCTTTTAAATTGACAAAATGTGTCCATGTACAACACATTTTTAAATGTGTATTCATTTATGGAATGACTCATAGAGCTAACACACACACATACACACACACACACACACACACACACATAGTACTGCCTTACACATTTCTTTGCTTTTATATTTTATTTATTAGTAGTATCTTCCTGTGCCAGAGGACAACTTTTGGCAATGGCTTCTCATTTCGTTGTGGAATCTGGAGTCTAGTTTAGGTTAGCAGACTCAAAGCAAGTGCTTTGCCCTGACCCATCTTGCTGGCCCTTTCAGACTGTCTGGCCAAGCCTGGCTCATCTAGAGCTCAGGGGTCTGGCCTTGGCCCATACTTGTGAGTGGTGAACTTCTGTGTGTCCTACCACACCCTGGATATACTTCCTTTCATAAGATATTGCCCCTACCTGTGATGGTTTGCATTCTAATGGTCAAGGGGTACAACAGTCACATTCCTAGGTATTCCTGCAGATTAACATACCTTCTGATTATGTGAGGTCAGAATTGTACTGGGTGAAGGCTGGGAGTTGAAAAGTGTAAAGTGACTTGCCCAAATAGAACAGAAACAATTTCCAGGCCAGTGAAGTGTGAGACCAAGGCTGGAAAATGCAGGAGAATAGCTGTTGTGCTAAGGAAGAGGTGCCTCTAGTCTACACCAGTCCAGCTTGCCACATCGATGGCTTTCCACACTGGGCTTATACATAGATACGTCAGACACCGTTGTAGACTCTGTCTCTCCTTCATTATGTATGATGTGAAGACTTCCTTGTGGACATGATAGATGTGTTTGGATATTGATGTAGAAGAAATCTTCACTGGTTAAGTGGTTCACAGCACTGACTCTGTAGATGGTCAGCCTGGAGTCAAGGGGGAGCTACTTAAAGCAGCTGCCACTTCTCTCTGTTGTGGGTTCTGTTGTTAGTGTCTCTGTTTTTGAGAAAAGGTCTCTCTATAGAGCCCACTTAGAGACCCTGCCTCTTGATATCCTAGGTTTCAGATGTGTGCTGCTCTACCTTGTGGAATTTTTTAATTGGCAGAGATTAAGGCATACTTAGTATTCTTTGCTGTGCTTGAGCACATCAGCATTTCCCCGTTTGGGTGGTGAGTGCTCTGCATTTCTAGGGCAGAGTAGAAGCCGATGGATGTGTGCTTGCCCAGATGTTTTGCTAGGACAAGCCTGTGTGTGCTGGTGTGAATAAGGGTTCTCCTCCACTGCTTCCCACGTGCTGGGCTGGCAGGCGGGGAGGGATGGCTTCTTAGTGAGCGGTTGGTCTCTGGCTGCTTGTACATAGGATGTAGTTTGTGTATCTTTATCCTCATGTTCCTTTTAAATGATACCCAGGTCCACAGACTTATTTTTAGAAAGGATATTTTATAGGTGCTGAATATTTTATGATACTTCTATCACACCAAGTGACCCATAATGTCTGGTTGCCTACGTGGGCCTGGTGGTCCACTGTCTTTTATCTCGTGGTCACTGCTGTGAATCTCTTGAAGCCATTCTTTCATTGAGCCTAGAGATGTTGGTTTTTTTTTTTTTTTTTTTTTTTTTAATCACTTTTCTGTAATAAATTTTCTGGAAGTTTTCTATAAATAAATCTTATTTAAAAAAAATAACCAGAATTCCTACTAAAGAAAAATGAAATATTGTTTAGTGATATCTTCATCAGGTAAGAGCACGTCTTGCCCTTTTAGAGGACCTGAGGTCAGTTCCCAATGCACATGTCACGCTGCTTGTGTCTGCGCCGCAGCTCCAGGGATCCGGACACAAACAGGAGTAAAACCAAAACCAGTGTCTTCACAGTGTTGATGCTCAGGCCTGCGGTGTAATCAGTAGTAGAAAGAATACATTAGAAACATTCAAGAGGCCCTGGGTGTGATCCCAGTTTCCCCCACACACACTCCAAGGTATAATGGCCCTGGAGCAACTAAGCATTTTATTAGCAGTCATGAACTACACAGCATTGCTGCCTGGTGACCAACTCAGGGCAAGGCCGTCATGTTCCAAACTGTTGCTTTGCTGGTGATGTGTGTATTAGAGCCTAAAGAAATACTTAGTATCTGTATGTAAAATGATGTTGGTACCTATGTCAAAAGTACAGACGTTCTTTTCTGTTGTACATTTGGAAGCCATGTGAAAGGTGGAAGTTCCAGTTGCCATCACATTGTAGGCACTGACTACCTGGCAGCCTCTTCCTGAATTCTAGGCAAGAAATGCTGTGACAGCCATGCTTTCATACACCTCAGGAACCACCAGTCAGGTGAGGGCAACGAGATAGGAGGCTTGGTGACTTATCAACAGACATCTCATAGGGGCTAAACACATTCATGATTTGCTCCTATTTTATACCTTGAAATCCTAAGAGACTCTTTAATTTTTAATTTTCTAATTTTAATGGTTGGTTTCCCGAATCATACTCAAATCATGACTCACTAAGCCATCTCAGTGGTGTGTGTGTGTGTGTGTGTGTGTGCGCGCACACACGCGTGTGTATAAGCACTGAGATTATACACACAGGCTACCATACTCAGCCTGCACTTAGGATTTCTTCATGCCTAAAAAGCCAGTGAGTGTGATGTTGGAGAGGGGTTTTGGTTGTTTTTAATTAAGACAGAAAAGGCAAGAAAGCAATTTTGAGGGGGTGCATTGCAGAAGACATGTATGTAGGCAGTGGGAAGGTAGAAGATACAGGAGGGTCTGGAATATGGGAATGAATCACTAGGCATGAGACCCTTATGCTGCAAGCAGAAGTCTGAGGGACGTTATTAGAGAAGTATCAAGCTGTGGTCTGTTCCCTGTAAGCACTTAGAATTGGATGCTGCTTCTATATTAGTTTACAGAATTATTTGTCCTTGATTTGTAGCATAGAATACAGCACAAGAAATCTTATGATGCTTATAAAATGAGCACATAATAGAAATAAAAGTTGTAGGATAATAACCATATTTACATATAGTTTGAATATCTCCAGTTCTGTTCCAGTTTGAAGAAGTTGTGGTTGAGCTTACAGATGTGTACAGCTGACCTGGCTTTGCCGTGAGTGCTGGAGACAGAGGCCCCGGCTCTCGGCATCACATTGTCCACAGGGCGGCTCCCGTTCTAGGATCTAGCCCTGTGACTCTAGCTCCTTGATTCTTTTTCTTTTTAAATTTATTTTGTTTTTATTGTTAAGAGACGGGCTCTGACTCTGTAGCCCTGCTAGCCTATCCCAAATTCAGGATCCTTCTGCCTCAGTAGCCTAGTTTTTGCACTTTGTAAAGAATAACTTTTTTTAAAACTTTTTGATCAAAGCACATTTATTTTAAGAAGATGGAAATATTTACCTACTTTACCATAGTTTTACTTTGTAACTACTAGTGTAGGTAAAAAGATTGAGTTTAATGAGGTAAGTTAACAGTATTCCACACAATCAAATATTTTGTTAAAATAAGTGAGGCACTGTCTTCAAAACAGATTAAAGACTTCTCACTTGTAGATCTCAACCAGAACTTTAAAAAAAAAATCTTTAATAGACATCGATGGGGGGGGGGCTTGGTGTTAGTTAATATTTAGAAACAGGGTCTCCCTATATGGCTCTGGCTATGGTGGAACTTACTAGGTGGGCCAGGCTGGACTTGAACTCATAGAGATCCTCCTCCTCCTGCCTCTGCTCATGCATATCTGTAACCTCGGTTTAAAGGTTATTGGGTCAGTAGCCAGACAAGCCCTGTGGCCTTGCTAGCCTAGCCACAATGGTTCGACTCTAAATAGTGAGAGGCTATCTTAAAAAGTAAGGTAGTAGATCTTTTATTCCAACACCTAGGAGGGCAGATATAGGCAGATCTCTGTGACTTTTGAGGCCAGCCTGATCTACATAGTTAGTTCTATGACAGCTAGGGCTACATAGAGAAACCTTGCCTTCAAAGTGGATGGGTGGGTAGGTGGGTGGGTGGGTGGATGGGTGGGTAGGTGGGTGGGTGGGTGGGTGGGTGGGTGGATGGATGGGTGGATGGGGTAGTGAGCCTCCACATGTGTATGCAGGCAAGCACACTTGCACATGTATTCAGAGAGACATTCATCTTTATTGTCACATGGAAAATGTTTCACCAGTTTCCTGGGTATATTCTGATCCATTCAAGTTGACACCTGAAATTAGCCATCACAGTGGAATATTTGAAAAACAAACAGAGAAGTGTTTTGTGTTTATATAAAAAATATAAATAGACATAATGTACACCAGCTGTGCAAAATGCCCAAGGATGTCAGGATATTAGGTCCCTCCCCACAGTCAAGCTGGAGTTACAGGTGATTCCAGCCCTGGTTGTGAACTGCCTGGTATGAGCACTGGGAGCGGAACTCTGCACTCTTAACCACACAGCCAGCTCCCCAGCTCCCAGGCTTAAATACGTTTTCATCTTGTTTATACTTTTGGTGATCTTTTCATCTTCCAGATTTATTTTATATGTTTTTTGTCTGAATATATAAATGTGCACCGTCTGTATGTGTGCCTGGTTTCTACGGAACTCAGAAAGAACATCAGATGTCCATGGAGCTGGAGTTATGAATGGTTGTAAATTATTACCGCATGGTGCTGAATACCAAACTTTGGACCACTATAAGAGCAACACGTGCTCTTAAATGTTCTTTTTTAAGAGGTTTAATATACAGTGGGGTGCTAGACAGTCCTTTGTTCTTCGTGGCATTTTATATGTATTCCGAGATTCTTGGCAACTTGGGCCCTCTGCTCAACATTTGCTAGTAAAACCCTCAACCACTGAGTGCCTCCCACAGTTTCAGAGCACCTGTGGAGAACCATAGTGACTAAGCTGACTTCAGTGTGTCATTACCTAGAAGGCTCTGTCACTTTAGAAGGCCTTGGTTCTACCCTAGTTGAGAGAATTAATTACATCATTACATGCATAAATTGCCATTCTTCTAGTGCCGATGGGTCTGCTTCAGTTATCATTGTCCTGATTTCAGAGGATGCAGAATTATGAACTGGTTTATTCATTTGGCCTCTAATTTAGATGGAACCAGCTTCCCCCTAAATATGTTGAAATTCTTTCAAAGCAAATTTAAGGTGATTGTTTGTTTGTTTTTAAATATTTATTTATATGAGTACACTGTAGCTGTCTTCAGACACACCAGAAGAGGGCGTCGGATCCCATTACAGATGGTTGTGAGCCACCATGTGGTTGCTGGGACTTGAACTCAGGACCTCTAGAAGAGCAGTCAGTGCTCTTAACCACTGAGCCATCTCTCCAGCCCCAAGTTTAAGTTTTAATTTTGTCCTTTTTTTTTAAAGATAGGATTTCTCTATATAATTCTGGTTGTCCTGGAACTCAGAGGTTCACCTTCTCTCTGCCTCCTGAGTTCTGGGATTAAAATGTGGACCACCACACTGGACCTGAGATTGTCTTTCTATCATCATCGCCTTTGTTGTAGCAGTAGTGGTCAGTAGTAGTGATGGTAATTGGGCGTCTTACAACTGTGTGTGCTCTTTGTACACTTGCAGCACCCACGGACACCAGAAGACAGGAATCCCCAAAGACTGGAGTTAACTACTCATGATTGTAAGCTACCCTGGTGGGTTTTGGGTATCACACAGGTACTCTGCTGTTAACTGTTGAGTCACCTGTCCTTTAAAGCTTGAGGAAGGACAATTCTGTTCCAGTTTAAAGCAACACAATACAGGTTAGGTGAAAATCCTAGCAGCTGCCAAGAGAAGAGATGGAGGGGCAGTCATACCTTTTAAGGTAGGTGTGGGATACAGAAGAGACCACTTGTTAAGGCACCAGAAGCATCCTGAGTGGACGTGGCTATTGGCTTCATGTAGTTGAGATAGTCTTCAAGTCCTGAGTTTCTACGTTAGCCTTCCTTCAGTTTCTGGTAACTGACTCAGACTCAATTGTAAAAGAATTCTCTTTTAAACTAAGTGTCTTCCTCGTTGCCTTTTTTTTTCCTTAAAATACATTCTTCAATTTATGTATACTTCTCTCAGCTTCACTTACTGTCAACATTTTAACATTAGCTTGGCGCAGTTGTCAAGAAGATGAGGCTGGGTATGGGCTCAGTGATAAAGCATCTGCATGGTGTGTGCAATCCCCGGCACAAACATAGAAGACAAAAGCCCTCCAAACCACACAACTAAATAAACCAGCATTCTTGCTGACAGACTTCAGGCTAAGATTTAGGATTTTACCTATCCACATCCCCCCCCACCTCCCAAGACACAGGATGTTAACGTTGCCTTCTGTGCTTCTTGGCTTTGAACTTGGTGCAGCTCTCATAACCCTCCAGATAATTTGTTTTCAGGCAGTGTTCTGGACTAGTTTCCCATTTTAAAACCAGAACTTCAGCAACTCTTTGCATGTGGTGTGGGAAGTAAAATGCTTGTGTACCGAGTCTGTACATCTATTAACATAGCTAGAGGTTGCTCACTAGGTGGTGGTTTTAGCGGTTTGTTTTGTTTTAGTGGTGTCATATAGCCCAGGCGGGCCTCTAACTGCGATTATAGTCACCAAACCTGGCTCTTCCTTTTAGTTTTAAAACATTTTCATTGGTATTCATGCATGCATATCGTATAATTTGCTAATTTATCTCCCTTCCACAATTGACCTCTTCTTTGCCTTTCTTTTTAACCCAGAGGTCTCACACATGCTGAAGACACTTGTACCTACCCACAGCCCTTACTGATTCTTGTATGGCTCGTTTTACATGCAGGATCACCAAACTAATTAAAAATGCTAAAAAAAAAAAAGTGTGTTGGCCACACACACACACACACACACACACACACACACACACACACTCCTTTTTCCTCTTCTGGTGTTAAGGATTGAAGAAAACATTTCATATATGTAGGTCAGTATTCTACTAAGTTACATGTCCAGTGCTGTAGACTTTTCCCTCCTAGCTATCTTTTCCTAAATGATAATGGTAGAACAATTATCTACATCAGTTACAGTGAGTTAGTTCTATGTAGTGTTTTAGGTTACCTAAGGCATGCCACAGGATGAGCATGGGTTGTATGCAAATACCGAATTTTATATATCACACTTGCACATTTTTTTAAGATTTACTTATTTATTTTATGTATATGAGCACACTGTTGCTGTCTTCAGACACACCAGAAGAGGGCATCAGATCCCATTACAGAAGGTTCTGAGCCATCATGTGGTTACTGGGAATGGAACTCAGGACCTCTGGAAGAGCAGTCAGTGCTCTTAACCACTGAGCCATCTCTCCAGCCCCAACACTTGCACATTTGAGGATTCGTGTGTATAGGATTTGGGTAGGTATTGACCTGGAACCAGTTCCTTGTTGAACTGATAGATGATTGTGTTTTCTGCAACTCCCTAAGTCACTTTTAGGACTTAGGTCACTTTTAGGGGAGGCACATTTAAAGCAAGTCAGATTTCCATCGGGCTTCTTTAGGTGTGACACAGAAGCCTGTGCCTGCTCTCTGCTTTTCCAGTTTCAGTGTTTTTTTAAAAAAGTGGATTCTCGCTGGAGAGATGGCTCAGTGGTTAAGAGCACTGATTGCTCTTCCAGAGGTCCTGAGTTCAAATCCCAGCTACCACATAGTGGTTCACAACCATCTGTAATGGGATCTGATGCCCTCTTCTGGTGTGTCTGAAGTCAGCTACAGTGTACTTATATATAATAAATAAATAAATCTTTAAAAAAAAAAAAGTGGATTCTCAGAAGAGGCTAATGAATTCATTTTATCTAGCTGTAATAGTATTTCCGGTGTCTCAAAATGCTCAAGTGTTAAAAGATCACTGAGAGCAAATCAGATGGAAGGAAAAAGAATCACTTAAGTCTAGCCAAAGAAAGGAATCTATAGGGCTGGAGAGATGGCTCAGTGGTTAAGAGCACTGACTGCTCTTCCAGAGGTCCTGAGTTCAATTCCCAGCAACCACATGGTGGCTCACAACCATCTGTAATGGGATCCGACGCCCTCTTCTGGTGTGTCTGAAGACAGCTACAGTGTACTCACATACATAAAATAAATAAACAAATATTTTTAAAAAAGTAGGTCTGAAAAGGTGACTTAAAAAAAAAAAAAAAAAAAAGAAAGGAATCTATAGCAGGAGACTAGGAAGAAGTCAGGATGCTACTACCCAAAGTTGGAAGTATCAGAAGGGATCAGGGAAACAGTACAGATTTAATTAGAATGCAGGCCTTATAGGGCCTAGAGAACTGTGACAGCCTCATTGACAGCTCACAAGCACCTTGGTACGTTTGGGGGTTTGGCTGTATAGATCTCACTGTGAAGCCTTGGCTGGCCTGAAACTCACAGACCTACCTGCCTGTAGCTGCCTCTCAGATGGGAATCACAGGCCTGCTCCCCTCCCTGACAACCTAAACTTGTTTCTTAAAAAACAGAAGTGGGATAGACCAAATAACTAATGACAAATGTAGCAAGAGAAAAAGGAAGGTTTCAGAACTTCCTCCCACAGATTCCTTTCCCAGAACCGAGGGGAGACAATTGCATGGAAGTCACAGTGGTCAGGTCAGGCTGTGGCTGTGTTTGCATTGAGGCATCAAATGCATCTTCCCATTTGACATTCACCTTCCTGTTAGTGCCCTTTTATATAGGGCAGGAAGAACAGTAGAAAACCAATACTTGCCGGGTTGTGGTGGGGCATGCTTTTAATCCCAAGACTGGGGAAGCAGAGGCAGGGGGCCTCTTGAGTTCCAGGACAGCCAGGGCTACATAGAGAGCCCTGTCTCAAAAAACAAAAACTAATGCTTCTTTGTTTTAAACAGACAACTGACCCCCTTTACAGATTTATATACCTAAAGAGAACTCTAAAACTCGGTCAGTAACAAAAAGGGTTTCCCTGAACTTATCCATCTTTATTTAGTCTTCGGACCTTCTGAGAGGTACCTGGTAGAGATCATCTCTGCTAGAGACCAAAGAGGAGGGGTTTGTCATAGGACTGAGCCATGGAGGGGACTGGGCAAGTGAAACAATATGTTTGGCAGATTTGTAACCATGAGAAGGCTAAAAGGGAGTCAGCTGATGGGGAGTCATGCTGCTTTGTAGCTTTAACCCGTGGGAGATGGAGGTATTTTCACAGAGTGCAGTAGGTGAGGGTGTTGAGGTACCCAGAACAGGACTGGTAGAAACACACGGGATATTCACTGTGTGTTCCACTTTTCTGTTCATGCCTGGGCTGTCTGTTGATGTTTTCATGAGCTTTGCTTGAACTTGATCTTTTTATGAAAGAAAAAAAATTTAGAAGACTAGGAATATTTCTCTTATCAAGGAAGTATTTGAATGGCATTTTTTCTCTTCACTAATGCTTGGTTCTGATTTGTACTTTGCTCTGTGGATGGTTTCCATTTGCCTGTATTGTGTAGAAAGGCCTTGCCTACCAAGCTGTAATAAAAGTGCTCTCGTGTAGGTAGCATTTATGCTTATATATGAGAAATATGTCTTGTATTAGAAGGAATGTCTAGAGATATATACTTAAAAAGAATAAGCTAGGTGTGGTAGTGGACATCTGAGTTGGAGGACAATCTGATTTACATTGTGAATTCCAAGCTAGACTTTGTCTCCAAAAACAAATTAATGCTAATAATAATAAAAATAAAAGGGGTAGGGGTATAACAAATATCTTTGGATCTAAGTATTTCCATAAAGAGCCTCTCATGAGCATCTTCCTAGCCATGAGCTCAAAGACCTTTGTATCTTTACAAAGTCTTGTAGCATCTCTGTAGCTCCTGCTAAGATAACACAGATAAGCCTACCCCACTTGCAGAGAGAAAGGACAGTTGCACTTTTAGATGGCGCTGGGAGAAGGAAGCCACAGCAGTTTGCCCTCAGCTTCCCTGGGAGCTCTTTACTCTTTGAAGTCCTTGCACAAGACCTTGGAAACTCAGGCCCCACCACTGAGGAAGAAGGATTTGGTTGGACTGGAGTTTGGCTGGACTTTGATTGGCTGGATTTGTATCTAGTCAGGAGGTGGCTGTTCCCTGTGGCCCACTTCCAGCTCTCAGGTCAAAGCAGGACACTTCCTTGGGGCAAACAGAGTCCTCTCTCTCCTAGAGGCAGTGTGGGGACTTCATCAGTGAACAGGAGAAACCAGCCAAGTCCAGATAAGAAATTAGACCTGTGCCACATTCTCGGCTCTATTCTGTGTTCAGGTTAAAGAGAAAATATACACTATTTGTACACACATACTGTATATAATTAGTTTTTAAATTCTGAGTTAATTGTAGTATATGTAGTTAGAAAAAGAATGCACAAGGATCTCAGTAACTGAGCAGCAGTACAGTATTAAAACTGAGGCACCTCAGGCTGTGGTGGCTCACACCTTTAATCCCAGGAGACAGAGTTGGAGGACAGCCTGGCCTACACAGAGACACTCTGTCCCCAAAGAGCAAAACAAGAGCTGTGCTACCTACATCAGTGCAGTGAGAATACAGAGCATCCCATGCTGTGAGGGGTGTGCTGCTCTTTCATGAACACCACTTAGCCTTCCTCTCTCACTGTTCCCCTGGTCTCTTCTTTTTATGTGATTATCTTGTATATATGAAATTGACATGAACATTAAATTAACAAATTCAGACACACACACACACATACACACGTTTATAGAGGAAATACATACATTAGGTTTTCTAGGGACCTCTAGTTAGAACCTTTTCATCAAGGATCGCTCTATAACTTTGTTTTTTAATCATTTTCTGTTGAAATATAAGTAATTAAAATTACATTCTAAATAAATATTATAAATGAATAGACTGTCAGATTCACCAATAGGAGTCACCAGCACTGTAACTCACTCCTGAGCTATGCTTTTTCCATGTTAGAAACACTGAATAACACTTCAATGTTGCTCATGAGGGCTACTTTAGCAAATCACCAATACAATACACAAATGATTCTTTAAAAGGAAACCATGGCATTTATTCTAGATGAAAAACCCTGTTTTGTAGTGTGAATGACAAGAAGGCAGAATGTCACCTTGTTTGAATTGAGCCAGAGATGTCACAAACTTTTAAGCTACTCCAGGTGTCTGTCATTGACTATGAAAGTGTTACCAGTAATTCATGTGTGCATGGGCCTACATTTAAAGAAAGCCAGTCTAGTCTAGGATGCTTACTGGTGTAAACTGAGGCAGTTAGTAGAATGGGATACACAGGAGATGTTCAGCTTCTGATTATAATGTCTGTTACTGTGTCTAGACCATCCATCCCCCGGGTATGTTTACCTTGTGTCTGTCTGTGTTTGTTGCACTCGCGTAAACAGTATAATGCCACGGCCTGGGATCTGGGTGAAGAACATCATCACTCACTTGGTTTTGTCTTCTTGCTTGGTTGCTGTGTTGGGGAATGAAGGTATGGCCTCCTATGTTGTAGACGAACTGAATTCCATCCTCCAGCCCTGAATCTGCATCTGCTCCCATGTGGAGCTGTCACCTTACTTGTGGCTGTCACATGCTACTTCACTGTCTTCCTGATAATCTTCATTGCTGCTCCTTTGGATGGGATCTAATGGTCTCTGCTTCCTGCTCCATTGCTCAACTCTATTCCCTGGATGGAGCTGGAGTTAAGGAAGTTTTGAGCTGCCTAAACTGGGTACTGGAAACTGAACTTGGGTCTGCTAGATGAGCAGTCCTAACCACTGAGCCATCCCTCCAGCTCTAGGGGGCACTTCCATATGACAGGTCATGCTCTCTCTTCTGGAAAGGTTTCTTGAATTATTCCTTTATTTTCTCTGATTCCGCTGTTGGAAGTCCTGGACTAGATCAGTTTTCTCCTTTGATGTTTTCTTTATATTCATCTTCTCTCACTCTCCCCTTTCTGATTCTCATATTCTTCCCCTTCATCATGTCCTTTTGACCTTCCCATGACTTTATCCCTGGTTGACTATAGTTATACACCTTGTTCTTTGGTCAGTGATGCTCTGAGCTTGCCTGATGACAAAATCTTTGTCTTAGGCTTTTTAGGGAATGAACTGCTCTCCATTTAAAGTAGAAGTTGGAGAGCTACAGCTCAGGAAGCTCCCGCCTGTGCCCCTTTCATTGGTTTTCCTGGTTGGGGCAACACCTCACACTGCCAGTATAGGCGTTTTGTTGGATGTTGGTTTTAATTTGGGTCTCTTGTGTTTTCTGCCCCAGGACTAAGGTTCAGCTTTTCCCATTTTCTTAATTCTGCTGTCTAGTTTTAAATTTTGTGATATTTTGTTCTCTTTACACTTGTGAAATTCTTTTTTTTCCCAACTTTATTACAAAATTTTAAGAGTTTTTGAAAAGGAGTAAAATAAGTTCTTGAGACTGTTCTATACTTTATTTTTACAAACTTGTGATTCCGACTCTCAGAAACCATTATCTGGTACTTCAGGGTCTGAAGCAGTAGTCATGAGTTCTTGAGTGTGTCCAGAGACATTGAGGGACTGAATTTAACGTTAAGGGCACCTTTAAATAATTGACTTGGGCCTAATGAAGTAAGAATTGGAATCCTAGTTTCCTCTACTGTAAGGAAGATTGTTTTTTCATGTTTCATTTTCAATAGTTGAGTGTGGATGCTCGCCCAATGTTGTTAAAGGTTTTGGAACTTGCTTATGTAGACTTGGCCTGACTGGCTTGGATCTTGTGAGGCTGTTGCCACCACACCTGACTCTCTTCCCATCTCATTTTGACATGCTCCCTTCATGGTTTGTGGATCATTCACGGTAGAACTGGGAATCTTGAGTTGATATTCTTACTGTTCTTTAACCCCTTGGATAATCATGTCTTCAGGAGCCTCCAGGAGCTCTGGTCTTTAGGCAGGCTATGTATGCTGTTTGAGTTCCGAGAGCTTCAGGGCTTGCCTAGTATCCTCATTGCTAGCTCTCACTAGGCCAGCCTAATTAGCTACCAATGAGTTTACATTGCTAGTATTACATAGGACAGTGTAGAACAGTGGTCCTCAATCTTTCTAATGCTTTGACCCTTTAATACAGTTCCTCATGTTTGCTACTTCATAGCTGTGACTCTGCTACTGTCATGAATTGTAATGTAAATATCTGTTTTCCAAAGGGGTTAAGACCCACAGATTGAGAACCATTGGTATAGTGGCTTTTAGACCTTGTGAGAAAAGGAATGTTGGCCTTACTTCGGCTACTGAAGAGACACTCACCTCTTCCTGTCTTTCTCTCCCTCTCTGGGCCTCCCACTGATAAAATATAGACAAGAAACCAGCAGCCTGAGGAACCTGGATAACTGAGCCGGCAGATCCCCAGCCCAGGGTTTCCTAACTCCAGTATCCTGAGCATTCTGAGTCGTTGGGGGTGGGGGGTAAGTGAGTAACCATAAGTGTTAGTGGCTTTTACACCATCCCATTGTTACAACTGTGAAACACTCTTATTGTGTCAGATGGAGCTGGGGGATCCAGAAGGTTAGGCTTGGAGCAGAGAAACAGTCCGAACAGGAACATGTACCTGCTTTAGTTCCAAAGAGGAGAGGTTTCTGATGTGTCTGTGTCCACCTTTCAGTATGGAGCGATTACCCCCCAGCTGTTGTTCCTCCGTGTGCTGCAGTTACAGATGTGTGCCATCGCCCACTTGTTAGTTTCTTTTTAGTTGGTGTAGAATGTGGAGAAGAGTGGAGCAGGTTTTTCACTGTGTACATCAGTTACTCCTTTTTTCTGGCTAGAGCTTTGTGTTTGTATCAGTTCCTTCAGTCTGAGCTCAGTGAAGAAACTAGAGTCAACAATAAAAGGATGAAGGTAGGATTTGGGAAGAATGTTCGATTTCAGATGAGTTAACCTATAAGGGAAGAAAATGGTTGACATTGTGCATGGTTGTTGTGGTAAATATTAAAAAGTGGTAACCTTTTATCCCACGCTAATGCCGGCACCCATGGGGCCACATGTCACTGCGGTGATCTCTAACTTAGTGGCTCCATGCCACCTCTTAAGAACTCAGGTGTGGTTTACTCCACTGCCCCTGCATGTTGTTTTTCACTCACTTTCCATCACCACCTGGTAAAAACTTGACTCTACAATCATTAACTATCAAACAAGTTTATATGTTAAATTCTCAATCCACAAACTTTCTACACAATAAGCTTACAACCAGTGGACAAAGATATAAACTGCCCATCTAGATAAGATAAATTAGACCCATAGGAACCCTTAGAAATAATCATAACAACCTTATCAACCTAGAGATGTGCTGAGAGAAACATTGACATCTGCTTCCATCTTCTTCCTCCATTAATCTCCACTTCTCCTCCTCCTCTTCCGTTTTCTTAAGACTTTTTTACCTGCCTACCTCTCCACTGTTCAATCATGTATCACCTTGACATCAACCTACACATGGTGTGTTTTATAATGTGTGTGTGTGTGTGTGTGTGTGTGTGTAAAACATGGAAGAAAGTACCTTGGCATTGAATTTTAGTGTTTGTAGAGAGTAAGTATTGGACTGCTTTGTAATATGACAGAAAGGCTACAACAAGTAAAACATCTCCTAAAATAGACCCAGGGGAAAAATATCCTTATAGAAGGAACTTGACCAAGAATTGGTCTCAAATGCATATGCAGATTTTTCTTTTAGCTTATGCCTTAGGGTTTTACTGCTGGGAACTAGGCTTTTACTGTTGTGAACAGACACCATGACCAAGGCAAGTCTTATAAAAGACAACATTGAATTGGGGCTAGCTTACAGGTTCAGAGGTTCAGTCCAGTATCATCAAGATGAGAGCAAGGCAGCATCCAGGCAGGCATGGTGCAGGAGGAGCTGAGAGTTCTACATCTCCAACCAAAGGAAGTCAAGAACAGATTGAGCATCCTTAGGCAGCTAGGAGGGGTGTCTCCAAGTCCAGCCCCAGAGTAACACACTTCTTCCAACAAGGCCACACCTTCTAATAGTGGCACTCCCTGGGCCAAGCATATGCAAGCCATCATATTCAATAGCATTAAAAGCAGCATGCTAACTGTATTTTCTGTGGTCAGCTTAAAATTAAGTACACTAAGGACTTCTGCTTTTCTCTCTTTCCCTCACTGCTTTCACTTTAAAAACAAACACACAGTTTAAAAGCTTTGACCAGTAGGCCACGGCACTCCAGTGAGGGGATCAAAGATCCAGACTGTTTTACTTTAGGTTGCTTGCTGTGACACATTTTGCTGGCAAACACATGTGAACAGCCTTAGCTGTAGGCCTGCGCTGTTATCTTCAGCCAGAAGGCCTTTAGACAGCTGCTGGATGCTGTGCTCAAGCAGTCTTCACGTTGTCTAGGTTTCCTAGCAAACCTAGTTCACATCTGCTTGGAAGAGCTACTCAGTGACTTAGAAACTTGACTAGTTTCCACAAGAATTAAACAAGTATGAGGTTCAGAATCTGATTCTGGGGACCCAAAACAAAACCAAAAAACCCCATAGTTTTAATGAATAAATTGGCCAGTTCAACTTTTTTACCCATTTGTGCCTCATTATAAACCAGTCCTCTTAACATAAAAAGACATCTTTTGCTCTAACAGACTTGGTTGCCTGGTTCCACTCCCACTGCTATAGAAACAAAGCCTCTGAGCTGGGGTGGAGATACACTTTAACCCCAGTACATGGGAGACAGAAACAGAAGGATCTCTGAGTTTGAGGCCAGCCTGGGCTACACAGTGAGACCATTTCTAGAAAAAAGAAAGGGAAAAACAAACAAACATAAAAAGGAAGCAAACAAACGTTCTTTAAAATTCCTCCAGACTGAGATGAGGCAGTGTGTCTCCCCAGTGTTGATGAGACTGTTTAACCACAGGGACCAACCAGTACAGTGCTGCACAGACAGCTGATGTGCTGTGCTCTTGTTGGTTTGTGGTACAGGAGATTGAACCCGGGCCTTCTGCACGCTGTGCAGGTGCTCTTCTATCAGGTCACCCTTTCTGGGTCTCATTGGCTGTTCTCTCTCAGCTTATCCCTCTTGCTGCTGGTGTTAGATTCTCGCCATGCATGATTTAGTATGTTTTCCACATATGTGTATAACCATACACAATGATGTGGTATTGTATGTTTTAAATTTTACATCAACTGGAGGCTGGAGAGATGGCTCAGTTTTGGTAAAATGCCTGTCTGTCTTGTAAGCACAAGGACCTGAATGTGAATCACTGGCACATGTAAAAGATAATCCCAGGGCTGGGCTCAGGGTGAGGGAAGGCAGAGAGAGACTGGTGGATCTCTAATGCACTCTGGGTTTATTCAAGGACTTATCTTTTTTTTTGGGGGGGGGGGGTATTGGAGAGATGACTCAGTGGTTAAGAGCACTTCCAGAGGTCCTGAGTTCAATTCCCAGAAACTACATGGTGGCTCACACCATCTGTGATGGGATCAGATGCCCTCTTTTGTATGTCTGACGGCAGCTACAGTGTACTCATAAATTAAAAAAATAAATCTTTTTTTTTTTTTTTAAGTGGATTGGTCATTGAGGTAGGCCTCTAACCCCCACAGCACCCCCTACATGTAGGTTGAAGTCAAGGCAATATATGATTGAACAGTGGAGAGGTAGGTGGGGGAAAGTCTAGGAAAACAGAAGGAGTAGGAGGAGGAAGATGGAAGTGAATGTGGATGCTTCTTTCTCTCAGCACATCTCTAGGTTGATAAGGTTGTTGTGATTTTTTTCTTAGGGTTTCTATGGGTCAATTTGTCTGATCGGGATGGGCAGTTTATATCTTTGTCCACTGGTTGTAAACTTATTGTGTGGGTTTGTGGATTGAGAATTTAACATATAACCTGTTATAATAAGTTAATGGTTGTGGAGTCATGTTTCTACCGAGCAGTGGAGGAAAGCGAGTGAAAACAACACACAGGGATGGTAGAGTGAACCCCGCCTGAGTTCTTAGAGGTGGCATAGAGCCGCTAAGTTAGAGATCACTGCAGTGCCATATTGCCCCACAGGTGCTGGCACTAGCTCAGGATAAAAGGTTTCCACGTTTCTTATTAATAATTAATGCAACACACACACAACTTAAAGTATATGTCTTTGTTGTTGTCGTCATGGTTGGTTGGTTGGTTGGTTTGGAGTGCTGTTTTTAGTTCTTTGTGTTTGTTGGTTTTGGTTTTGTTATTTTTGAGACAGACTTTTTTTTAATGTAATTCTGGCTTATAAACCAGGCTATCCTCGAATTTTCTAGAGTCCCAGAATCAACTTAAATGTGTCCTTTGTGCGTGCGTGCGTGCGTGCGTGCGTGCGTGTGTGTGTGTGTGTGTGTGTGTGTGTGTGTGTGTGTGATGGGGTGTAGTGATTCAAAATTCAGCTACATGCTAATGTCAAGGGCCTCGAGTTATTGGTTCCCATGCTGAACAAGTCCTTACAGACTTTTTATGTTTGAAAAGACAAAAGTTAAAAAGACTATGTATTCAAAAATCCTATTGATTGTTATTCTGTAGCGATCTGCAGGATGAGGCTAGGTGAGAAAACTTTAGATAAAGAAGACTGAAGCTGGAGAGGTGGCTCAGCAGTTAAGAACACTGAATTCTCTTCTAGAGGATCCAAGTTCAAGCTCCAGCACCCACATAGTAACTCACAACTGTAACTCCAAGATGTAACACCCTCACACAGGCTAGACATCAATGTACATAAAATGAAAGATTTTTTAATGGGGGGGGGTGACAAAGCTTTGAAAAAAATGTAATAGACACTAGTTTTCAAAGAGTTGAGAAAGTCTCGCTGTATTGGAACTGACAGAAGGTGCTTTAGGAAGAGCTGCCCTGTCTGCGATTATGATCCTGTGAAAGGAATCACATATGAGCACCTACCTCAAGAAATTCCTAATGGGGCTGATAGAACAGGCTTGTAATCCCATGTTCCAGAGGCTGAGGCATGAGGTTTCATGACTTACTTGGGTCAAAATGTTTGTACATAATGTACTTCGATCATGGTCACCTCTCCTACTGCCCTCTCCACCCCATCTCTTCCTCTTCTCTAATATTGCCGTGAAGGTTGTTTTTCAAGAAGTGGAGATGGAGAGAACTGACCTGAAAGTTGTCCTCTGACCCAGCACAGTCACACAGACACATGCACATGAAATAACGCCCTTGAAAAGCCAACTGCGAGCATAGTTTCCCAGTTCCTGCCCCTCTCTGACACATACACATAATATTTTAAAAAAGAGAACCCCTGAAATATTTTCTCCCTTTTTGCAAGACAGTTTTTATTGTTTTTCTTATTTTATTACAGTTTTTAATTTTCTTTGTAATTCCTTAACTAGAAATAGGGAAAACTTTCTGCTCTTGGCTCTCTGCATGTGAAACATTATAAAATTTGTCTTAGATTCCTTAAGCAGAATTACCCTGACTTCTGCTCATTACAAAGTTACTGTAGTTTGTTTCCTGTTCATCTTAGGTCCTCTTTAAAGGTTGCGTTGTTTTTCTTTTAGAAATTTACTGAGTGTGCATGTGTGTCTGTGTGACTACGTTGGGTCTTGTGCCACAGCACATTGGAGGTCAGAGGACAACTTTCAAAAGTCACTCTCTCCGCCATGGGGTCCAGAGATCAAACTCTGGTTGTTGGGCATGAAAGGCAGCACTTTTACCTGCTGAGCCATCACCCTGTTCAGGATTGCACTATTTTTCAGTTGTCTAAACACAAGGATCCTCTTGGAAGAATAGCCTTTATCATTGTAGTGTGGTTTTAGTAGCACTGTTCTCAGTGAAGTACTCAACATTGAGTTTATTGTATGGCATAACAAACTTCTTCTGAAAAGTCACACATGAACACACAGAAGCCTTATGGAGATAACACTGATTTAAAAGCCTGAAGTTTCCACTTCAAAGCTCTGGGATCCAGCAAAGGCCAGCCAGGGCTACATATAAGAATCTGTCTCCCAAACAGAGGACCTGCTGGAGAGATGAGGGCAAGATTTATTTATTTATTATATACGAGTACACTGTAGCAGCTGTCTTCAGACTCACCAGAAGAGGGCATCAGATCTCGTTACAGATGGTTGTAAGCCACCATGTGGTTTATGGGAATTGAACTCAGGACCTCTGGAAGAATAGACAGTGCTCTTAACCACTGAGCCACCTCTCCAGTCTCATTTTGTTTTTAATAATGTCTCATGTTTTTATGTTTATAATATTTGTGTGTGGGTATGTGTACAGCTGCCCACAGAGGCCAGACAGCATGTTGGATGTCTTGGAGCAGGAATCCCTGGAGTTGGTTAAAGGTAGTTGTGAGTCCTCTGGTGAGGGTGGTAGGAAATGAATTGTGTTTCCTGAAGAACAAGCAGCTCTGTTAACCACCGAGCCATTTCTCCAGCCTTGTTTTATTTTTTTAAATTACACGTAAGTGCGCACTCACGCACACACCTGTCTTCCTGCCTTATTTGTCTGTGTGCCCTACCCCCGTGTCTTGGGGTTTTGATGCTGTAAAGAGACACCATGACTATGTTAATTTTTAGAAAGGAGAACATTTAGTTGGGTCTGGCTTACAGTTTCAGAAGTTTAGTCCATTATCATGGCTGGCATACAGGCAGACATGATGCTGGAAAAAGAACTGAGAGTTCTACATCTTGTTCTGAAGACAGCCGAAGGAGATTGTGTACCATACTGGGCATAGTTTGAGTATAGAGACCTCAAAGTTCACCCCACAGTGACACACTTTCTCCAACACAGGCACCTCCTGTTAGTGCCATTCCCTATGGGCCAAGCATTCAACATGAGGATTGAGTCTATGGGACCATACCTATTCAAACCACATGCCCCAGTACCCTGAATCTATTACATGGCGTATATATTAGTCAGCATGACAAAATATGTGACAAAAGCTACGTAAGGGAAGTGCAGCAATTTGGATGAGAATAGGCCCTGTAGGCTCATGTTTGCATGCTTGGACCCAACTTGGTGACATGCTTTCATTAGGAGGTGTGTGTAACCTTTTTGGAAAAGGTGTATCACTAGATGTGGCAGGGTGGCCTTTGAGGTTCCCCCTCCCCCCACAAAGAGGCCCTTGTCAGGTCTGGTGACTGTTGCTACCTGCCTGCAGGTCTCCTGAGGATCAGGATGTAAGCTCTCAGCTGCTCTCGACCACCACAGGCTCCCCCATGCTCTCCATAGGCTAACCTCTGAGACTGTAAGAAGCCCTTATTTATGAGCATTGCCTTGGATTCTGGTGGTGGTGTCACATGCTTTTAACCCTTACTACTCAGGAGGCAGAGGCAGGCAAATCTTGCGTTTGAGAGAGTGGGTTCCAAGTTGGCTAGAGCTACACTGAAAGCCTGTCTCAAACAAAAACATTTCATGTGTCTTTCCACAGCAGCAGAACAGGTCTGAGTTACTTCTGCAGCTCTCTCTCTCTCTAGCACTTAATAGCATAGAACTTTGTACTAGGTATAAAATGATAGCTAATGATAGTTTTGTTATATTTGATGACTAATGAGATTAAGCATCTCTTTCTGTAGTAGTTGGATTTGTTGTTTTGGTGCTGGTTGACACTTTGTGGCTGTTAGTTACAGTCATATTAATAGGTAAGAGCTTCTAAGGTTTTCTAAACACCAAACACTGGGGTGCTGCAATACTCACAACTAGTGTGAGACCATTCACACTAGTTGGCTTTAATGTAGCTAAATGTACCTCTTATTGTGTGGAAGAGATTATTTCCTTCTCCCAGCTAGGGAACAGTTCTCACTCTACAGCCTTGACTTGGCCTCGACTTGGGAACCTCTTCTCGTGTCTGCCTTCCAGCCTCGGCCCTATACTACTTTTCCTGGAGGGAGTTTTTTCTTTCCTTTTGCAGTAATCTTTGACCCCAGTATTTAGCTTTTCAGTGCCGTGGTTGTCTGGTCCTCCTCCTGCTGCTGTTTCTGACCTTGTTATCTATTATTGGACCTTCTGTTGTGTTAAGTGGCCTGGTTTGTCTATACTCCCTTCTTCCTCCATGCGTATTTGTGTGGTTTGTGTATGCATACGTTTGCTGGTGCAAATACAACATATGTAGAAAGCCGGAGGTCAACCTCAGGTATCCTCTTCAGCCTCTTCCCCACCTTACTTTTTGAGTCAGGACCCATTACTGAACCTGGAGCTCACTGATTGGCTGGCTGCTGGCCTTCTAGCAAATCCCTGCGACCCTCCTGGGAGTTAGTTGCACTTGCTGCGCTCAGCTTATCTGAGGGCGGGGATCTGAGCTCAGGTCCCTCGTGTGCAGCTCCCCAGTCCCTAACATTTCTTAAATTTGTATTTAAAATCTTTTAATGTCTTTAAATACATTTTTGCTAATTTGCTTTATAAAAGACTTACCTGTCTTTGATTAGAGTTAGTCATAAGCTTGTTTTTAATGGCCTGCCTTTTATTGTGGCACTAAGTGTGTTCACATCGTTGTCATGTTCATTAGGCATCTTTAGAATTTTCCCATCATTCCAAACTGGAACTCTACCCAGTAGACAGATAGTCCCTATCTTCCCCTCCCCCTTCCCCTTTCCCCAGCCCCTGATAACCAGCTGTTTTCTTTCTCTAAATTTGACTGATGTAGGTAGAATCATAAATTGCTTTAAAAAATAAGATGTCTTTCTATTTTGTAGTGAAAAAATACCATTAATATATAGCTAAGCTGCCATTTTCTTTTTTCTTATTTTTTTGTTTGATTTTGTTTGTTTGTTTGTTTGTTTGTTTGTTTGTTTGTTTGTTTTGAGGCAAGGTTTCTCTATGCAGCCCTGACTGCCCTGGAGTTGTAGATCAGGCTGGCCTCACATAAATCCACCTGCCTCTGCCTTCCAAGTGCTCGGACTAAAGTGTGTGGTAGCACTCACTGTCTGGCTGAACTGTCTTTTCTTTCTTACCTAACACTGCACAGCATTTCATTTCAAGTTCAGCTATATGTATGAGCTTTTCGTATAAACAAATACATCATGGTTTTTTTGAGCTATACAAGCTTTCACCATAAAGAATGCATCACATTCGAATAAGGGCATTTCTGTTGTTAATCCTGCCACTTGACTTTTCAGTTAAAATTTTTAAAAAGTTTGAACTCTAATCATTTGATTTATTATAGATCTGCCTCTTGAAGTACCCCCCTATTCTCTGTATCCCACCCCTTGTCCCCCACTCCATATTAGGCAGGCTCTCCCTTTGTGGTCCTAGCTGGCCTGGAATTCACTGTGTAGACCAGGCTGACCTCGCACTCAGAGTGCCCACAGGGCCACCTCATTTATTCTTTGTTCAAACATACTAACAGTTGTGTACACCTTTTAATCCCTGCACTCTAGAAACCAAGGCACGTGGATCTCAGTGAGTTCAAGGTCAGCCAAGGTTTAGCTCCACAGTCAGACCCTGTTCTCACTCTGTTATTTGGGAGTTCAGAAGAGTTGGTACACACCTGTAAACATGTAATCCCATCACCTTGGAGGCTGAGGCAGGAGGATCATGAATTTAAAGACCAGCCTGGGCTTCCTAGTGAGACACTATATAAAATAAAAACTGAAGAATTGGATTTAAGTGTTTGCTATCTGTTTTTGATACGAACTTACAGTCTGGTTGTGGTGCTTCTTTGTGTGTGTTTTAGTTTAAATGTACTTAGTTTTTAGGATTTTGTAACTGCCGGATACTTGGTGGCATTTTGAGCCATATGGGCTGTGAACCTATAGAAAAAGCATGTAATTACACCTTTTCTGGGGTCACAAGGCACTTTTGAACAAGAACTTTTACATTTCTTGAAATATTTGGAGACACCCCACCCCCAGGAGCATCTCACCATCTGGTGACCTGTAAACTCCCTTAATTTTGCTCCTACCACACCCAGCTTGAGGTCATCTTCATCAGCACTGGCCTTTAAGTAAGGTACCACACTGCTAGGATTGCTTCGTTTCACGGGTTTCGCTGCTCACTGTTGAAAGGCTATGTGGGCCAAATGCTCCCCTAAACATTTACACAGTTGATGTAGAAAGTGGCCTGTTCTAGCTGCTAATTGAAGGTGCTTCTTGTTTTATAGGTGTCAGCTGTGATGCATGTTTAAAAGGAAATTTCCGAGGTCGCAGATACAAGTGTTTAATTTGCTACGATTACGATCTTTGTGCATCTTGTTATGAAAGCGGGGCAACGACAACAAGGCATACAACTGACCACCCAATGCAGTGCATATTGACAAGGGTAGATTTTGGTAAGTCCGTAATGAAAAATTAATTACCATTTAAGGGATTTCTGTGGGCATCAAAAGCAAAACATCCTGAAACTATCCCCATAAGCATATCCAAGGGTTCAAATTCCTTCAAATTAAACTCCTGCCTGTGTCCTTCTGGCTCTTGGTTATAGTTTTCTCAAGAAGCCCTTTGAACCAATCCACAGGTGATGAAGGATGGGGTGGTGTGCCTATGGAGACAAGCAGGGAAATGAGGCCGGCTGGGCTTATAGCATTCTGGTGCACTGGCCAGCAGTGAGAAAAGCTGTCTGCTTCGGGACAGAATTATTTAACCAGCCAACACCTGTATTATTGTCTTCGATTATAGCCTTCCTGATGGGCATGAAGCTCTGTCTAAAGTGGTTTTGATTTGCAGATCTGATAGTTAATGATCCAAGCATTTTTTCCTTAATGCTTACTAGTTATTTCTATATTGAATAAAATGTTCAGATTCTTTTCCCATTTGAAAAATTACATGTAATGAATTTATTACTTAATTATAGCCAATCTACGTATTGGGTACATGTTCCTTATCAGTTATGTAATTTGCAAAAATTTCCTCCTAATCTGTTGTCTTCGCACCTTTCTAGTTGCTGTAGTTTGAAGTACAGAAGTTTTGTTTTAAAATACCCAGTTGCTCTTTTTACTTTGTGTTCTGATGTCATCCAAAGCACAGAGCCCAAGCTAAGTCACTGGGAAATATGTTTTCTGAGGGTTCTAGTTGTATCTATCTGATTTAGATTTTCCATGCACTTAAAATCATTTTTTGTTGTTTTTATTTTTGAGGCAGGGTCTTACTTTGTACCTAGTTTGGCTTCAACTTACAGAGCTCCTCCTGCCTCTAGCTCCTGAGGGCTGGGGTTAGATTAGTTTTTTCTCTTGGAGTTGAGGTAGAGGGTATCCAGTTGTTCTGGGGTCATTGCACTATTATTTATTAATTAGCTTTCTTCTTGCTTAAAATAAGTTGACCATAAACAAAGGCTCTGTAGGGCTGAGTCTTTGATTGATATATGTGGCTGCACATGACAGTCCAGTGCTGTTTGCACTTCCAAAGCTTATAGAAACTTCGTATTGTCTGGGTCTTTGGATCTTGTTCCCATTCAGATTTGTTTCACACATTCTGGCTCCCTTGAGTTTCTCTGAGTTTTTCACTGACCATTTTTTCACAGACCCCAACTAGATTTTGATAGTGATTGTATAGAGCTTAAAGATTTGTTTGAAGAGTATTGCTATTTTGGTATTAAATCTGATCCACGAACATAAAATACCTACTTATTTTAGAACTTTCATTTTTTCCTATAGTTAACCAGAGAATAAAATGTATTTCATTAAACATACTCTTAAGTATTCTTTGGCTGTTATAAATAAAATTGATTTTATCTTTGGGTTATATAAGTGTTATAAAAAATAACTTATATATGTTATAAAACCTAGTGGATTCTTAGGACTTTGTTTAGAGTTTTTTTGTTATGTAGTGTTTGTTTTTGAGATAGGGTCTCACAATTTAGGTTAAGCTGCCTGGATTTGCTTTGTGGCCTAGCTTGGCCTTGAACTCATGATTTTTCTGCCCCTGTCTGCCAGATGCTGACATTTCAAACACATACCACATGCTTCCCCTGCCCCCCTTGGTTACTTATCTACCTTGTAAGTCTTATGCATGCACACACATATGCACACATACATACAGCAACACCTACATGTGCATATATACATATATATCAATGACACTTTTAGGACAGTTTAAATCTCTCCTAAGAATTAATATCTCTCTCCCACCCCCTCCCCATTTTGTTTTGGGCAGGGTCCTGCAGAGAGGGTGAACGGGTCTCATGAGAGGTAGAAAACAAACAGAAAGGGGTTGGGGATCTAGGATTCTCTTTTCCAGGCACATCCCAGTGACTTAGTCTCTTTAACCTGGCCTCGTCCCTTCAAGGTTCTGCCACTTCCTAGCAGTCACAGAGACTAACATATCCAAGGACTTTGGGGACACTCAAACTCTGGCTTAGGGAAATGTGCTTGCTTTGTTTTCCTTACTTTTGCTATCTAGAGAAAATAAATTTGGAAGAGTGTCCTAAGTTTCATATGAAAATACGGGTTTTATAAATGTTAACAGTTATTAAAACGTCATTGAAACCAAGCTTCCAGTCATGTACTCTCACACTCTTACATGCACCCTCCCATAACGACACTCAATTAATATCAGCAGAGATTCAGGTCAGCCAGGATCACACAGTGAGAAGAGATTGTCTCCAAAACTAATTAACTTAAAAAACAAGAACAAAAAAATAAGACCTCACTTAGTAAGAGAGTAGATTTATTGGTATTTTGGCCACACCGTTTCCTTCACACTACCGTGGACTGTGACTGTATTTGTATGCTTGAGAAGGAGCATGGGTATTCCTCAAGGCAATTCCACTTTCTCTTTTTCAGATTTGTACTATGGTGGGGAAGCTTTCTCTGTAGAGCAGCCACAGTCTTTTACTTGTCCCTATTGTGGAAAAATGGGCTACACGGAAACATCTCTTCAAGAACACGTTACTTCTGAACATGCAGAAACATCAACAGAAGTGGTAGGTGAAACATTTTGCTAAAAATGATGAAATGTGTTACTCCTGATGCTGAAACTAGGCACAGTCACACTTGTGTGATATGGTGGACTATTGGTATAGTAATAAAAATGACTTTCAACAGCAAATTTTAGAGCCCTAGGATGCTGCATTTCTTCAAGATACATACAGGGGTGCAGTGGAGAAGGTTGAAAGAACCCAGCCAGCCTTCTTATGCCTTGTTAAAGGGTTCTTGTTCTTGTTACTGCTCTGTGCTTACGTGTTTTTCTATGAGGAATGTTTTCTGGAGGAACTGCAACTCCTGTGTACTAAGCAGTCCTGGACTGTGCACCTCGCCACCTCGCCTTCCTTAGATTTCATCAGATCACATCTTAGCCTCCCAAGTCAGAAGTTAGTGCTTCTGAGTTCTTTCTTCCTAAGCCCCCAGCCCACACTCCCCCATGACTAAAAGCCAAATACCTAGAGTAAAATATTAAGCCTAAACTTGAAAACTTTCGACATTTTTTTTTTTATTTCTCTCACTATACTTTTAACTTTAAGCAATGATAAAAACACCCAAAAGAGTTTCAGAAATGAGGTCATTTAAGATAGGGTTAGGGAAGAACAGATTAAAGGAGGCTAGAGAGGGAACAAAAAGAAAGAGAAGAGACTAAGGGAAGAGAAAAGATGTGGATCTGGCTGGTTTCTCAGCTCTCTCCACGTGCCCTTGGTAACATTAGGTAAGGTGAAATGTCTGTGCAGCTCATAGATCCTGATTTTGGAGAGCTTGCATACACATCAAATATTAAAATACTATATTACTTAAAGCAGGTGCCATTCAGGGAAATGGAGCAGTATACGCAAGGGCTGTGAAGGTGCAGGGTCATGAGTGTCTGGGTCATGCCAAGACCTGCATGTGTGGCCAGAGACTAGTGTCGATTCCAAAGCAGTAATACAGGCTCCACCTCACCCGATGCCTCAGTCCGTGTGTGGCTGTCCTGCTCCCAAGTAAACACGCACATGTTACTTCTTAACCCACAGTGTTTTGTTGTGTAAAGCCATGTGGTTGTTTGTTTGTTTGTTTGTTTGTTTTTATTAAGACAGGGTTTCTTTATGTATCTGGCTGTCCTGGAACTTTGTAAAGCAGCCCTCAAACTCAGAAATCATCCTGCTCTGCCTCCCAAGTTTTGAATTAAAGGCATAAACCACTGCCCAGCCCATTTTTGTTTGTTTGTTTGTTTGTATGTGGGGTGTTGGTTGATTGGTTTGGTTTTTAAGTTTGATTTGTATTTTTTTTTTGGGAGGAAAGTAGGAGTTGGTTCCCCCCATCATTGTGTGTCCTGGATATTGAATTGAGCCCAGGTCATCAGGCTTGGCAGCACCTGCCCTGTCCCAAACCAGACATTCTACAATTGAATCCTGAAGTTCAAGAGTGAATCCCTTCATTTGGACAACAGTCTTGGTGCTTTCTAACTGCCCAGTTCATTATTGTGCTGTTACTCCAGCAGTGACTGCCTGTGTCCTCCAGAGCCATTCATGTGTTGCTATAGCCTTTGAATACTGTAGACCTCTCAGAGACTCTGTCATTGTAAACAGTTGCTACAGCTCACTGGGTTCAAGTGGCCAGTAAGAGAGTCTGCTGAAGACAGCATCTTATGGCCCTTTATGTTTTTCTTTTTTTTCCAGCCTAGAACAACAATAGCACTATGTCTTCTTAATATTCATTTTAAGATCAAGTTTTAAGTGTAACAAGAACCCTTTAAAACAAGTTCTTAGCTGGGGGTGTGTGTAGCTCAGTGGTCAGATACTTGCTTAGTATGAAAGAAATTGTGGGTTTGGTCACCAGCAGTGTAAGACAAACAGCATCTGACAGATTATATGGTAAAGGTAGTTACTAGTTTAAAACAAAAGGACAACACAGAGTAGATATGCATTTATAAGTCTCAGTAATACTTATGCGTAGCACCAAATATGATTTTGAAATTAACCCTCATTTTTATATATTTTACTAGTGTGTTATTTATACATGATAGTGGGCTTCATTGTGTACATAATGCATTTTTATCATATTTCCTTTTATTTTCTCTCATCTCATATTCCATCTAAACCAGCCTGTACTTAATGTTATTAATTATCTTTAAATCTAGTAAGTTTCATTGGGGATCTTTAAAGTAATATGGCTAAAACCTGTTTAGAGGAACATAGGCACCTTTCCAGTGGTTGCACCACAGAAGAGTTTGTCATCCCCTACCCCATTGTCTTAGTTAGGGTTTTATTGCTGTGAAGAGACACCACGGCCAAGACAAACGTGTAGTAGGGGCTGGCTCACAGTTTCAGAGGTTCAGTCCACTATCATGGTGGGGAGCATGGCAGCATCCAGGAAGACATGGTGCTAGAGAAGGAACTAAGAGTTCTACATCTTGATCCGAGGGCAGCCAGAAGGAGGCTTTTCTCCTCTAGGCAACCTGGAGGGGACCCTTCCTCCCTGGGCAGACCTTGAGCACCAGAGACCTTTAAGCCTGGCTACACTTGCCTCAGCAAGGCCACACCTCCTGAAAGTGCCACTTCCTGTGGACCATATTCAAACCACCACACCCTTCAGCCATTAACTGCTATAAATCTTGAAGGAGGACAGGGTTTGAGTCCCTCTTCCTTCAGTGGCAGAGTGTTGACAAGCAAATCTTTATCAGGAAATCATAGCTACTGTGAGTTCAAGAGTATAGTGGCCTAGTTTTTCCATACATGATGATCAGGTGCCAGTATAAACTTAGAACCACTGCTCTGTGGTATGGCTAAGGGAAAGGTTTTTGTTGTAGATAGAAGAAACATTTTCAGAGTCCAGAGCAGAGAGAGAAGTTTACTGAGTATGGCCTGCAGACTGGACCTGTGTAGGTCTATCTGTGCGGGGAGAAGAGCAGGGAGAGAATAGAGGAAGTGTGGTGAGAAGCAGGAGCAGAGCATGGAGGACATAACAGGAATGAAGGGCTCTAAGGAGAATGAGAAGCTACGCAGAGGGGACCTAGTGAGCTGGAGGGAACTAGGATGCTCTGTGGCCTTTCAAATAGAGATCTATTTCAAATATGAATATTTGAATATATATGTATATGTACTATATGGGATATAACATGAGTATATAACAGGTGCTTGTGATACTGAAGGAGCTTGGGGGCTGGCATATATTTTGATATATTGATAACTGCTATAGATAGCCATATGTGCCTTCTGCTAGAGATAAGAGAAATGACTTTCGTTAGAGGAGAACTGACCTCACAAGTTCCTGAGGAATGCTGGCTTTTATCTAACTACCTAAGAGTGCCCTGTGATGCTGCCAAATCTTCCATATCCATAGACAATGCATAGCGTTTAACTTGTGGTTGAGCACATCTATCTCCTTGAGCATTTGCCATGCCCAAAGAGAAAACAGTCCTTCTTGTAGCTTCTGTGAACTATGAGTCATCAGATGTGAGTGCTTGTGTCTGCAAAGGCCAGAAGAGGGAATTGGATTCTTATTGGAGGGGGGAGTAGGGGAAGGTATTTGGTTTTATAGATAGTGAAGGGTTTTTATTTTCCTTTTGAGGCAGGTCTGGCTGGCCTAGAACTCATAGAAATAAATCCACCTGCCTTTGCTTCTTATGTGCTGAAATTAAAGGTCTGTACCACAATGCCTGGAACAAGCATTATAATTAATGTATGTAAGCTCTTCATAATAACAAATGTGATACCTAATCAGTACACATAGATGTCAGTGTGGGGGTAGACCAAACTGTAGCTTATTTCACTCAGTGAGAGGCCGGTGTAAGAAGTTGTCAGGGGAAGCCTTGAAATTTTGATGTGGTTTTGAGAAGAATGGTAAGGAGACGGCATAATTCAGAAGGAAGAGACACAACCAAGACTCATTGTTAAGAACATAGCCAGGCTGGGGAGATGGCTCAGCAGTCATGAGCACTGACTGTTCTCCAGAGGTCCTGAGTTCAATTCCCAACAACCACATGCTGGCTCACAACCATCTGTAATGGGATCTGATGCCCTCTTCCGGTGGATCTGAAGAAAACAACTGTTTTTACATACTGTTTGTTTTGTTTTGTGAGATTGTTTTGCTAGCTGGAATTCATAGATAAGCCCAGAAATCCAGCTGTGCTCACCTTCCCAGCACTAGGATTTTAACCATGTGGTATCGAACCCAGCAACTTTTCTTAGCATGGGTTCCTAAGGAACCCAACTCAGATCCTTGTGATTCAAGGCACCTTAACTGATTTATCTTCCTAGGTCCCTACTTAAGGTGTTTCCTCCATTCAATAGTGACATAGTTTCTAGCTGTGGATCAATGACATCAAAAGTATGTTGGTAACAGCATGTGTTGAAATGTGCACTAACTCATTGCTTGCTGGTGATTTGAGAAACCACAAAGAAACTGCAGAGTCTTGCCTCATTTGTTAAAGGCTGTCAAGAGAGCAGGACTGATGATCAGAGAAGAATGACCTAAACAATAGCAGAGGCGGGAAGAATAGCAAGGATGTTTGTGATGAGAGAGGATTCTTTGCTTATATAAGAGTACCATTTAGCTTTTCATGTAACTGGGGGATAAACATTAATTACCGAAGGCTTTGTTTTGCTTTGTTTTGTTTTCAAGCTTATTTGTCAAATTTACCCCAGAAATACAGGTCTACCCCTATCCAATCTTTCTCCAAGGCTTAGGAAAAAAGCATTTTTCACAAGTTCTCCAGGTGGTTTATATTCTCAGCCAAATATGGGATATAGCAGCTTAAGCCAATTCAGTAAGGCTTATTGTTGACAGGGTGTTAATAACTTTAAAGTAATGTGTTAATGGAATTTTCATTTAAGAATAATAGAGATTGCTGTTCTTTGTAGTGGGGAACTATGTTAAATATTCGTGTTGACAGGCTGTCACATTTTAGAATGAATGGCCTGTCCTATGTGCAGATTTTTCCAGTGCTGTAAAGGACTTAGGTGCATGATGGTGAAGACCCATTCAAAACCAGCAGCTGTGCACCTACAGACACACAGCCCTGGCTCCCCTCCAACCCCACCTGACTTGATTCCATCTCCTTTTTGTTTTCCCACACTGTTTTACGTTTTCATTTTTCCTTTTTTCCTCCTTTAACCCCCTCAGGAAGGGTAGTCCTGAGTGACACTGGGGCCTTGGGCATGCTGGGGTTGCGAAGTATAAAACCTCTGTTGGCTTTGACTCTAAAACTTGATTTTCCTTTCCAGGTTCTCACCTGTATTAACTTCCAGTGGCCCAAGCATGACAGCATTGTCTACTTGATTTTCTGTGCCAGTTTTGAAGCCAAATGACCCTTTCTAGTAAAGGCTTCATCTTCAGTAACTCTCTACCCCAGGTCTATGGAAATTAGTGGGATATTTTCAGTTCTTTCTCCATGAGTACTTTTAGCCTAGCAATGAACCCAGAGATTTTGAGCATAAATACTCAGTTGTGGGGAATCTTGGTTTTCTTTGTTTTACATCCCCATCTCTCCCCCCCCCCCCCCCCCGACAGGGTTTCTCTGTGTAGTTCTGGCTGTCCTGGAACTCATTCTGTAGACCAGGCTGGCCTCTGCCTCCCGAGCACTGGGATTAAAGGTGTGCGCCACGGCCACCAACCAGCTTTAGATGGGGCGTTCATGGTGTCTTTCTTCTAGAAATCTGTTTCTTCAAAGAGGATACAGATCTAACAATGTCCATCAAAGTCTTACTTCAGTTCACACCTTTAATCCCAGCATCCAGGAGGCAGAGGCAGGTAAATCTCTTAAGCTTGAGGGCAGCCTGGTCTACACAGAGACCCTGTCTTCAAGAAAATAAATGAAAAACAAATAAAAAAAACCTTGTATGGTCTTAATGATCCTCTGATAAGGCTGTACATAATTAGGTGCTTAACTACTGCAAAATGAGATCTCAAAACTTGTTCATAGTTTAATCTTTAAATCACTACAATGTGTGGGGCTGGAAAAGTGGCTCAGGAGGTAAGAGTGCTTACCCACACCATTTAGATTTAGAATCAGAACCATTTCTAAATCCAGTTTCAGAAGCTGACGCCTTCTTGTGGCCTCTGCAAGTATACCCACAAGCAGACCACATATAAATACATATAAATAAAAAAATAAAATGTTTTTAAAAAAATAGACTATGGTTCTAGTTTTTTAAACCTTGCTTTGCTTTGAATGTTGGCCATGGTTTAAAAAACAAAGACAAAGTATACTGTAGTACATCCTTCAAATATTTATAATCTCAGAACCAAGAGTCGTAGCATACACTTGCAATTCAGAAGGCAAAACCAAGAGTCTCTGCAAAGTCAAGACCAGTTAGGGCTATATAGAAGAGCTTGTCTCCAAAACAAAAGCTTTTAAAGCCCCTAGAAGCATCTTGTAGAAAGTTGAGTAAGCAGAACACAGCAAGGCCAGTCAGGAATGGCAGCAGGTGGCCTGGCTTTCTAGAGGCGTTCACAGTTGGTAAACTTGAGAGCAGATACCACCACTTTCCCTTCAGGGGAGGGAAGACCTGACCATTATAAACCAGACTTGAGAGTGTGCAGGCTTCTCTCACTTCCCCTTGGGCACATCCCACCATAGCCTTTCTAACTGTTCTCAGGCTCAGGACAGCCAGTTGGACATTAGAAATTAGTCATCCTCTCGGGGGCTTCTGCTCACAGAGAAGATGGGAGGTGTGTTTGCTTGGGAGCCAGGAGTCAGATTGGTCAGTCTCTTGAGTTTCACCGTTGACTTCCGTGTTCCATCTTGCCAGTTTCCTCCTGTGCTGCTGTAAATCAGCTGCCATAGTCACTAACGCCCGAGTCTTACATTTGTCACACGTACTAGGGAGGTGATAGACACACCAGTAGAGAAACACACCTCAAGTTTCAGCTGCACTCCTTGGTCTGGTCTGTCTTCTCTATTAGGCCTTCTTCCTTGTTAAGATTTGGAAACTTTTCCTACATCAGGGATGGAATAATTTCTTACTTTTTCTGTCCTCCAACTCCTATTCACTAATTGTGATTAAAAAGTATTTCAAAATGGCCTTTCCGGCGGTTGGCTAGATCCTGCCCACCTCTTTAAGTTCTAACCCCAAAGCATAACCACTCCTTTCTCTCTCTTCCTTTTTAGCTCTTCTTTGAATACTGGCCATAACTCTGAGCACCCTTGCCTGGCCCTCATTTCCACTCATCTCTGAATCTCCCCCACACTCCATTCAGCTGCTCGCTCTGTTGATGAACACACCTGCTTTCTTGGGCCCTCTGTCTTCTCCACTGTCTTCTCCTTGAAGCTGCCAAGATTACCAGCTTACCGGCCCCATGGTTTTCTCTCAAGCCAGTATAAAATGGTCCTCGAGCTTTGGGGACAGGAGGGAGTTCCTTCCCAACTATCAACTCCCCCACCTGTGTGCACATTGTTTTATTCTTACTGGTTGCTTCATTTTCTGGTCATAAGGCAAACAAGAAAGTTAATAACTCCTTGATGATATTAATGTGGTTATAGACTCGATGCACTGCCCATCCCCCTGGGAAATAAGGTTCTAGACTAGTCTTCTCCCCTCCTCCTCTCTTCCTCCTTTTTCCTCTCCTTCTTCCTCCTTCTCCTCCCGTCCTCTGGTTATCTCAGTCATGGGCTGTGCTCTATTTCATCGTCCATCTTACTCTGTGCACATCTAGAGCTGTGTCACGGCTACTGTCTTAGGTTTGCCTGGGTGTGAAGGGAAACCATGACCTTGGCATCTCTCATAAAGGAAAACAGTAATTGAGGCTGCTTATAGGTTTAGAGGTGTAGTTCATTATCATGGAGGAAGCACGGCAGCATGTAGACAGACATAGTGCTGGAGAAGGAGCTGAGAGTTCTACATCTTGATCCGCAGGCAGAAGAAGGGGGCTGTGTCTCACTGAGCATGGTTTGAATCTGTATAACCTCACAGCCCTCCTTCACAGTGTCACACTTCCTTTAGCAGCACCACACCTACCCCAGCAAGGCCACACCTGCTGAGAGTGGCCCCTGTATGCGCCAAACAGACACATGAGTCTGTGAGAACCAAGCCTACTTAAACCACCATGCTACCTTTTTCATTTTTCTCTTTTCTTTCCTTCTTTTTGAGACAAGATCACTCAGGTCTGGAACTTGCCAGGTAGACTAGACTGACTGTTCAGGGGACCCAGGTATCCTCCAGTCTCTGTCTCCAGAGCATAGCTGTACTTCAGCCAAGCATTTGCTGTTCTATTTGTGGATTGACCCTCAACTACCTTTGAAGAATTATGCCTTATCTTACGTCTGATATTAGCATTCAAGGCTGAATTTTGGGTAAAATGTTATTTTTAAAGTTTTGCCCAGAACTGTCTAGCTAGACCGTGCAAATTGGTGGCTCGGCACCACCAATACACAACTCTGCAGGAAACCAGATTCATCCGAACTATTTAGTGCTGCTGTGTGTGGCCCTGCGAGATGGTACTGCAGTTGAGTGACAGCGGTGTTTGCTCAGAACTGCAGTGGCTCTTGGGGATTGGAACTGGGCCTCAGCAGCTCTGTACTGACCCTTGTGTTTTATTTTCATTGCAGATTTGTCCCATATGTGCAGCGTTACCTGGAGGCGATCCTAATCATGTCACAGATGACTTTGCAGCTCATCTGACACTTGAACACAGAGCCCCTAGAGATTTAATATCCTTCCAGGAGGTTTGCTCGTGCTGTCGGGCTTTGACTGCTGAGAACAGTGGTCTCGGAGAGAGAAACTGATTAAGTCATTTTCGTTTGCTTGGCCTTTTCATACAAGCGACTTTGCTGCTTATAGGCTCCTTGTGCTGCCTTCAGGCTATGAATTGCCTTTCCTAGTTTCCACCTTTACGTTTCTGTTCTTAACGTCAAACAAAGTTGCTCAACCTTTCTGTCTGCCAGGCTATTGGTGTTCCACAGTCCAAACACCATCATCCAGACAGACCTGTTGGGGACACAGTGGGGTGGCTCTTTACAGTCTGTAGCTCTCATCTCTCAGTCACAGTCCCTGCTTTCCTAACTGGAGACAGTTAGATTGAGGGAAGGTGGAAATTACTGGAAAAGTGAGGAAAATGGAACAAGTCTGAGAAATTAGAGCCTGAGGAACTGACTGGCCTCAGACTCACACCCACCTCTGTGCTGGGATTAAAGGTATGTGTCCCCCACACCCAGCTGGGTTTTTTTTTTTTTTTTTTAAATTTGGACTGGAGAATTGTGTCGATGGTTAAGAGCTCAGCTGCTATTTAAAGGACCCGGGTTCAATTCCAAGCACTCACATGGGGGCTCATAGCCATCTGTCACTCCAGCTCTAGGGCAGCCGACACCTTTTCTGACCTGTGAGTGAGACCACATATATGATACACAGACATCCATGCAGACAAAATACCCATACACATAAAATTTAAGATGAAAAAAAATCAAGTGGGCTAAGAATACCTAGGCCTTTTGAGTTAGTGTGCATTTCATGGGGGAAGCTACAAATGTTATGCTGATTGTTTTCTTCACAAAATCTGGCACTTCTGATGATACCATGTGTGCATTCAGTAAAGATTGGCCCACATCATCTGAACCCATTTTGTAAGCCTTCTATGCATGTCTTTGGTTAGTAAGGAAATATTAAATTTTTAAAAGTACAGGAATATGGAAGGAATTTTACATATTTTTATTTATTTTTTTACTGAATTTTAAAACAAAATGCTACAGATGATTCAGATACGTCCAGTATCATGATGTACTGCATTTGTTGGGACCAGACTCTAGTGTATGACTGTGGGCAGCAGTTGATGGGCGTCTCAGCAAGCCACTTCTTAAGAACAACACATGCCGATGACTATCCTGAACACCACAGTGAGACCCTGCACATGGAAGTGATTTATGCAGGGCCACTCACCCTGTTCTTAATTATTCCACGACTACCAAAACCAAAACCCAGCAGGGAAATGCCATCAGAAAGTTGCTGCTTACCTTGGTGGAAATACAAGGTTGACTTGGAGGGTGGGCAGGTGGGTGGGTGGTTTTTGTGTTTTATCTTCATGACTTTTGGTGGCTGACTACTGCAGGAGACCTTGTTCAGTTTGACTCACATTCAGTCCTGAGAAGAATAAGGCTTCTAGCAATCTGCTTATAGAATATTATATTAAAATGTGTCTAGTAGTATAGCAATTCAAGTATTTTCTGTTCAGCAACAGAGCTGTGACTAAAACCTGAAGACAGAAATTGAAGTGGACATTGAAACCAGCCACATTTGATTCTTCAGCTTGCTCCTTTATTGTAGAGGATGAGTGTCGTTGTTTATTGACACATGAGGTCCAGTGTTGCGATCACATAGCCCTGTGAGCAGGCAGCTCTTTTGACCCATTCTGGCAGTGCTCCAGGTCTAGTACCTGGAGAAAGTTTTGGCCTTCAGCACATACAAAATCTATACATTACTTTTGTCTGTTTGATTGTATTTATCTGGTTTTTTTGAGTCTGGCCTCACTGTGTAGCCCAGGCTGGCCTCAAACTTTTTTGTTTTCCTGCCTTTGCCTCCTAAGAGTTAAGATTACAGGCATGCGTGGACATGGGATTATATTATGCCTAGCATTGCTTGTTGTTTTATATTAAGTATCTTTTTTAGGATTAAAGCCTCATAGAGTTGCAACATTTATATTCTAAGCTAAAGGTTAGCTGCTTACAATTTAGGACTCCCCAACTAGTAAGAGCTCAATGTCTTCATTGTGTTTTTTCTTCTGTTTATAAACTACTCATCCTTTCCTTAACCTTGAGTTATGATGAATCGAGTGGTGTTCGACATGTACGTAGAATGTTCCACCCTGGTCGGGGGTTAGGAGGCCCTCGTGCTCGTAGATCAAACATGCACTTTACTAGCAGTTCCACTGGTGGACTCTCTTCTCAGAGTTCATACTCTCCGAGCAGTAGGGAAGCCATGGATCCTATAGCTGGTAAGTTTGTTTCTCTTCCTAATGGCAAGGGCAGGGCTTGTGTGGCTTATGTTTCACTTTTGCATCTAGTCATTTAGAAGTCTTACGACATTTGTAAGTGGACATCATAAAGTAATCCATGCACTACCGAGTTTCTCAAAGGCATTAGGGGCTAAGATAACAGAAGCAGGGCTTTATTAGGAAAGCCTTCAGAGGAAGAAGGCCTTCAGAATTCCATAATTCCTCCTTAAGGACTTAGGGACTCAGAACGTTCCTCTTGGGAGGAAAGTAGGAATGTGTCCCTCCTCACCATGATTTGAGAGCATACTGATTATTGAACATACTGGAGGAGGAGGTCACAGTACCTTGAACCGCCCACTAAAACAAGAGGATGGGTCTTACTCGCCAGAGCAAGTGCAGGTGGGGAGGACTCGCAGAGCACTGCCAAGTGCTCAGAGCCGGCAGTGTGCAGATACTGGGGAGAAGGCAGAATACGGAACCATGTCTCAGCCTGGTGGCTCCTCTGATCTACTGAGCAGGTTGATGAGCCCTGGTCTAGGCCCTGGGAATGAAGAATAGACTTGACGCAGCTTCCACGAGCTGCCATTCACAGCTCTGATTGTGACTGGACCTGCTCTTGCGTCTAAATAGTTTTTTAAAGCCACCTTTTAAGTCCTGCCTAAAGCAGGCTTAATTTTACATAGGTTCACATACGTGTCAGGCCCGTGGCTGAACTTGGAGTATATTGCACGAACGTCCATTGTTCACAACACTTTGGATTTTCTCCACTGACAGTGATGATGTGGACTAGTTTTTCCTGTGTCAAGTTGATTGATCATCCACGTTTCCGTTGGCAGAGCTGTTATCTCAGTTATCAGGAGTGAGACGTTCTGCAGGAGGACAGCTTAACTCTTCAGGCCCTTCCGCTTCTCAGCTGCAACAACTGCAGATGCAGCTGCAGCTTGAGCGGCAGCACGCGCAGGCAGCCCGGCAACAGCTGGAGACTGCTCGCAACGCAAGTCGGCGCACTAACACGAGCAGCGTCACCACCACGATCACACAGGCCACGGCCACAGCCAACACAGCCAACACAGAGAACAGCCCGCAGGCCCTCCACAACTCCCAGTTCCTGCTAACGAGGTATACTTACGAGTGCAGCTCGGTTGAAGAAAGGATATTCTGTTGGCACTGTCCAGTCTAATAAGCTTTTCCTTTTGTATATGCAACCACATGCCTTAAAAACTGCCTTTGATTAAAGCATTACAGCTTATAGCCCTCCGGTTAAAATATATATACATTTAATATTCCTCCAAGAACACAAAAACGTACCGTTTCAGGTAAATGTTGGTGTTTGTGTTTACAAGATCATCGTTAAAATCCCATATTACATATAACACTTAAAATACTGTACCATTTCATTTATATTTACACACTTTTATCAGCTACACTTATGTAATGATTACTGTTCCTTCTAATTTTCCATTAAAGTCTGCTGAGGTGTATTAGAAAGAACAAAAGAGGGAGGGCTTAGCAGAGACGGTGCAGTGGGCAGTGTTTGCTGCACTAGCGTCCGGACCTGTGTAAAAGTGGGGTTGTGTTGTCCCAACCCTGAGAGGCAGTAATGAGAGGATCCTCGGGTTTGGTGAGAAAGGTAGCCAGCAGTAGAAACACTGGGTGCCCACACTAACAGGTACACACACCTGTGTCTCCACATGTGCACAATGTGTTTGCCACATATATAAGAACAAAACAGAGGGGTGTGTGTGTGATTTCCCAAAGTTAGATTTAAATTTTTAGGATTGGTTCCCAAACGGAACTTTAAAAATGTCTTGCCATGGCACCATAATCTTCATTACATATAGTAGACCTTTCATTCCACTGTAGACTGTCTCATGGACTTCTAAAGCTACCCTTGAGGGTTCTGTTACAGAGTGCTCGCCCTGTATACACAGTGATGCTCAGTCTGTAATCCTAGCACCTGGCCTGTAAAGCCAGTACTGAAGAAAACCAAAGATAACCTCCCACAGTGTGAATTTGTGGCCAGCCTGGGACACGAAACCCTGTCAGAGGGGCTGAAGAGGTGGCTCAGAACTTGGAACCTTGCTCTTTTTTTCTGAGGAGACCTGGCTTCAGTTCCCAGCACTCACGTGACAACTCACAAACTATCCAGTAACAGTAACTTCAACTCAGAGGTTCTGACACCATCTTCTGGCCTCTTCAGGTACAGGACATGCACATGATACACATACATACATGCATGCATACATACATACATACATACATATATACATACATACATACATGCAGGTAAAACACTCATTCACATAAATAAGTCCTTTTAAAAGTAGTACTATGGAAATTAGCATATGGCATGGTATGTTCTTCCTTGAGTTTTGTGTATACCTTTATTTCAGAAAGAGTAAGATGGTGTGAGCTGCATTCTCCCCTCTGGAGCAGGGCCGTGAACCAGCCCACTGCCACTCTCCTGCTGCGGAAATCCTAGTTAGGGTTACTCTTCCCAAGCATCCATCCAAAGCAGTCACTTTGTTGTTTTGTGTGTCTACATGATTTAGCTTCTTTGTTTGGGTGGTTTTGGTTTTGGCTTTTTTTTTTTCAATCTCACTGAATCTACTAAACTCAGGTTTGCACCAGAGTGTGGAGATTTGTCCAGACATAACTGAGGTGTGGAGGTCACCAAACAGAGCATCCCACGAAAACTGTAGAACTTGGCCTCACTGGTTATTCATTGACTTTTTACTAATGGCTCTTTCCTTTTTTATCTGTACAGGTTGAATGATCCCAAAATGTCTGAAGCAGAGCGCCAGTCCATGGAAAGCGAGCGTGCAGACCGCAGCCTGTTTGTCCAGGAGCTCCTTCTGTCCACGTTAGTGCGTGAAGAGAGCTCGTCCTCAGATGAGGACGAACGGGGGGAGATGGCAGATTTTGGTGCTATGGGCTGTGTAGATATTATGCCTTTAGATGTTGCTTTAGAAAACCTAAATTTAAAAGAGAGTAATAAAGGAAATGAGCCTCCACCTCCTCCTCTTTGATGACCTCCCCAGTCGCAGACAATGTCCTCTGTGCTGTATTTGCCAATGAAAGTGGACAACAGCTATCCTGGGTTTGTGTGGTGATTGTAATTTCAGGTCTGTCACTCTTGTTACATTGTGTACATTCAAAAGGAAGAGAGAAATATATATGATAATCATTTCCACTTAACTAATTTTTACTTCTAGCAGGTAAATGTAGGTAGCAGTGCAGGGTCATCTCTGCTTCCTGTACCTTGACATGCAAAAGGCTCTCCTAATACTCCACATTCAAACTGAAGAGGAAAATTGAAATCTCTAATGAAGCTGCTGTGTGTATTTATGAATATTAATGAATAAAAACTGCTTGGATGGTTTACCTAACTACTGCATGAGGTTTTTTGCAGCGTGCATGAGTTTCAGTGGCCTTGTTATTTAAAAATTAAATACAAGGAGTAAATCTTTTAAAAAATAAAATTTAAAAATAAAATACAAAGCCCAAAGCTTTCCCAACGTTATTCAGTGGTTACTGGGCAGAGTAGCTTCTGAATAGTGTCCGCCTGACTCACCCCTAGACATGTGCCTCTTACGCACAAAGCCAGCTCTGCAGGGGAACCCGGGGTCCCTAGGTACGGGTTTGGCATTCCACTGTGTAACTGTCCTGTCTCCCTGTCAGCCAGAGTCCACCTGTCCCTGAGTCGTCACAAGAAGACACACCAGTAAAGACAGGGTCCTCTGCAGGGTGACTGTGTGCCCTTCACACAAATCCTGTCTGTGTTTGTTGGAAGTTTTTACTTTTTGTGGTTGTTTAAATTTTTTTTATTGTTAAACATGTTCATTCAGGTGTAGATGGAGTTCATTTATTCACTGTTCAGCAAAGTTAACCTGAATTATGTTGTCTTGTTTTTAAAAATCTCACATTCTCAATCATATTTTGTGCTGTTTATGTATTTGTGGTTTGCTGAGACAGATCAGTATGAGGGGAGCCTTGAGGGTTTGCATTTGCCTTCCCAGATCTTATCAACCAAATTCTTAATGCTAATTTTAGCACCTTTTATTTATTGGGGTTTTTTTTTCCTGGCATAAAAAGTAAAGTCTTTTAATTGAATCATGCCACCTATATGCCTATGTTATTAATCCTGTGTGTTTTAAAAAAAAAAAAAAAAATAGGGCCGCTTTGGGTTGTTAGGGTTGTAGAGGATGGGTACTTTCTGTGTGTTTCCGGTTTTTCACACTGGCTCCAGGAAGGGGCCGTGGGTCTGGGGGATGGGGCAGTTTTTGGAATGTAAATTTAGGACTTTTAAAAAAGATGTGCAGCTTCTGATAAATTTCTATGAGACTTAATCTAATCATGTCTGCCTCCGGTCCTCTTCCCTGTGAGCCATTCAGATGGCTCTCCTCTCTCCCGCCATCTTGCCCTGTCCTCTGTTTCTTCATGACAAGCATACAGACTTGAACACCGCCAGGTGTTGTCAAGAACTGTGAAGTCCATGTTCATCTAAATCTACCAAAAAGAGAAGTCACCCTCCATGTCTAATACACTGTCGCTTCTCCTCGGAAACTTGAGACTCTACCAGCGTCCCGACAGCGTCCCGATACAGTAGCTGTTTTCTTTAGTCTTTGACGGAAATCTTCTAAAGGAACGGCCCTCGCTGAGCTCCTGGTACACCAGAGGTGAAGGCCGGGTTTTCTTTTTTTTAATTGGTTGTTGAGAAGTTTCAGAAGTCCGTTTTCCAGCTGTGGTCATTTCAGACACATCTGCACATAACTCACACATTTCAATAAAGCATTTTCAAGACTGTTGGCCACTCGAATTTCTTTGGTGTTGAAGTAACCTGACCATTATTCAGAGAATTTTCCACATTCTCTAACACAGTATTTTTTGCTTTTTTGAGAAACATGGAGATACTGGTCTTGTGTGGATGTATAACTTGGGATGTGAGAAGGAATAACCGGCAGTTATGTACTTTCCCTTTTCTGCACATTCTGGGAAGACATAAGATCCTCCATTTTCAACGTGGTTTCAGGGAACAGCTGCAAGTCTTTTCAGGGCAGTTTAATTTAGAAAATGAAGTTAACACTTCAGAAGGCCTAGTGGTTCGTAAGATCCCATCTCATGTAGAAAATTGTATATTAATTATTTTTATCAGATATTTTACAAATACCTCACCTCATCCTGTATGTAACCTATAATAATGTATTATTTTAGGGTAGAAAGACACAGATTATCAATATAAAATATATTTAAGCCCTTTGAATTCTTGTGTCCTTTTTCTTTAGTTTCTGAATGAACATCACATTATTGGATGTACTTTAATGAGTTACATTGAGTCTGCAGGAAAGAACCATATCCTTGTCTTTGGAGTGTCCATGATATAAATGTGTCCTTCTGCAGCTCTTGCCTTACTTCCTGTCCAGAAATAATTCTACTCCAGGTATTCTAGTAGGAGCTTAATTTCATGATTTGTAGAAACCAGAAATACATAGGTGTCAGAGTATGTGTGAGGTGTCCTTGTGCAGAGTATGTATGAGGTGCCCTTGTGCACAGAGTATGTGTGAGGTGTCCTTGTGCACAGAGTATGTGTGAGGTGCCCTTGTGCACAGAGTATGTATGAGGTGCCCTTGTGCACAGAGTATGTATGAGGTGTCCTTGTGCACAGAGTATGTGTGTGGTGTCCTTGTGCACAGAGTATGTGTGTGGTGTTCTTTGCATAGTGTGTGCGGTGTCCTGCACAGAGTGTGTGGTGCCCTGTGCCTTTGTATGGTTGGCAGGGTGCGGTGAGCACTGCACTAAGACACCGGATTCACCCTGAGATCCTGTGACCTTGGTTGACCTTGTACTTGCAGGTCTTTCATTGACTTTCTTACAGTTTAACTCTAAGGAATAAAGGACAGTCATAACAAGATAAGTTAGAACCTGCACTTGCTAAACAAAATAGTCTGTTGGAGGTGGTGGGCTGTTTTAAGTTAGTTGTGTTTTTCTTGAGGGGCAGGGGTGGGGGGAGATGCAGTTTGTTTTACTCTCCATAAGGTTGACTCTGACTGGGCTGTGAAGGACGGAGCTAACCCCATCTTCCCCAGTTACAAAGTGGTGGGTTCTTTGTTCTGTCTGTCTGTTTGCATGTTTGATTTTGAGAGGGTTTACCTGTGTAGCTCTAGCTGTCTTGGGACTACCTCTGTAGACCAGGCTGGCCTCAAATTCTGAGATCTGCTTTCCTCTATCTACTGAGTGCAGGAATTAAGAATTGGCGGAAGTAGCAAATTCTTTTGTAACAAATAGTATTTCTATGGCCTCCCAATATGATTTGGAATAGTTTTTGCCTTCTCAGCCTTCCATTTTCCCCTCCCAACAGTTCTTAGTAGTAGAATATTTCCCATAGTAACCAGTAGGTTTTCACATTTCACCAAGCCTCGTGTCTGCTGATCTGTGGCCCCATCTTCAAACAGAAGTAAGAGTTGAAGAGTTCTCTGGATGGGGCTCCTCAATTCTCGGGAGTTAAGGCTGGACTCTGGCAGCAGAGCCCATGCCGTCTCTTGCTGCTTAAGGCCATAGGAAGCAGATGTGGATGGGTGGATAAAGAGAATGAAATGAGAGAGGAAGAGGAGTGGCTAGAGATGGAAACCTTGGAATCCCTGCAACTGAACGGCTCACTGTAAGATGTCACCTGTGACTGGCTGGCATCTAATGCAGGTGGCACAGCTCTGCAGCTCATGTGTTAAGGTAGCCCTGGCATGATGAAAAACATCAACCTTAATAGTTCCTAAACAGGGCTGGAGAGATGGCTCAGTGGTTAGGAGCACTGACTACTCTTCCAGAGGTCCTGAGTTCAAATCCCAGCAACCACATGGTGGCTCACAACCATCTGTAATGGGATCTGATGCCCTCTTCTGGTGTGTCTGAAAACAGCTACAGTATACTTACATAAAATAAATAAATCTTAAAAAAAAAAAAAAAAAGTTCCTAAACAAATATATTCACTTAGTAGGGAAGGCCCAATAGCAGTATCAGCTAATACAACCTATTGGGTTTCCATTTGTTTCTTTGTGGGGTATGTGTGTGTGTTGTTTAAACTTGTAAGCACAGTTTTGGGGCACATGTCGATTCCATGTGCAGTTTGGTTTTGAAACTTGCTTAGATTTGGTTTAAAACAGTCCTCCTTGAGCCATCAAATACATCCACCTTGTTTGAGTTAGGTTTTTGAGACAAGCCCTCCTTAAGTAGATGAGCTGACCTTGAAGTCCTGCCTCAGCTACACAAGTGTTCCCTTCTTGCCAAGATCCTTACTGCTTGCAGAAAGTAATGGTTGTAACTGCTCTTTTGAGTTCAGCCCCTCGTGTCCTGAGATGGAAGAAGTGGGAATATGTCAACCATCTCAGAGATAACAGCCTTGTGCCCAGCTGAGTGAGAAGTTGGGATAGACTACAAGACAGCAGCCACACTTGGAAGGCTTTCTGGTTACATGTAGCAGAGGAGACTAGCATTTAGCATCATTCCATTAAGCCACTGTGGTGCAGAACCCTCCCCAGTGGCTTTTCAGAGCAGTATAAAAATCTAATTTCTGTCTTTATTGCCAGCAGAGATGCTGACAAAGCACCTTTTCTTTATCATGAAACTGGTCCATCCCGTTAGTACTCATCTCAGAAGTTGCTCTTTTAAGGAACCCCTGCTGCAAACAGATTCCTGACACTCCAACTGAGGTGTCTGTCAGTCACTGGCCAACTACGTAGTACAGGGGAGAACCTACATTCGCCCAGCACCAAGGAACAAAGATGTGGTGCTTACTGCCTCCTCCTCAATCAGCAAATTCAGATTTCAAGAGACATCTATCCAGGCATGGTGACGCAGGACTTAAATCACAGCTCTCAGGGCGGAGTTAGGTATATCTCTGCCTTTGCAGCCAACCTGCTCTGAGTATACCCAGAGCCTATGTTAGATGACGAGAGGTTTTTACTGCCCTGCCTCCCAGGAGAGCCTCTGAACATCAACTGTCCAAGTGGTTGGATAATGGCTTGGTTTGCTCTCCTAACTTAGAAGCCTTACAGCAACCACAATATGATTGGAAGGCTCCTTTGATTCTAATTTTGTGTCTCAGTGGTTCCTGGCTATGCAGATGGTGGGTAATTGTTCTGTGTGTGGTGAAAATTCATGCTTAGTCATAAGACACACAATCGGGTTGCTTACCTCAGGCCTGGATGGTGGTTTTTCTCTTCTAAAAGCTAATCCTGGCCACCAGGACCCAGACTCCCTAGCAGCCAATAGTGTGACTCCTTAATATGTTCTCAAGGAGAGAGCAAGGCAAATGCAGGGATTGGTGTGAGCTGCTCAACAACTCCAAGCATTGTCACACCTGAGTGTCTACAAAACAGCCATGTGATGTTTGTAGCTCTTAAGATACATCCCAAGGGCTACTAAAGAGCCACCTGTTTGATTTTTATATACTGTAGTGGCTCTAGAGGTATCTTTGCTAGGACTGTAGACAGAAAACCATGAGTCATAAAAGTCCCAAAAGACGTAAGTCATGTCTTTTACTACAAATTAATTTCTTGTGCCATTCCTAGGAAATTACTAGTTCACAGCTGAGAAGGAAAGGAAGAGGCTGTGGGCTTCATATGTGCTTAGGCTTTACACTGCTGTTGTAACATACATGAACAATATTGTTACTGTGTGCTGACCTTCACAGTAAGTGTTAATTGTTCTGGCATTTTTACCCAGGTGGTGAGGAACTCTGGCCAGACTCTAGGATGTTTTCAGTGTTTGGTTTAGTGTGTGTGTGTGTGTGTGTGTGTGTGTGTGTGTGTGTGTGTTTTACTTACATGTTTGTACACCCACCACATGCTTTCCAAGAACACTTGTATATTAGAAGAGGGTATTGGATTCCCCAAGAACTAGAAGGAGGGTTTTTAGCCACCACATGGGGTGCTGGGAGCTGAATCCAGGTCCTCTTATAACAAGTGCTCCTAATCTCTAAGCCATCTCTCCATCCCTCACAGTTTTGAGCCCCCTGTAGGTACAGGCCTTTAGTTTACAACCTGGAACTTTTAGACATCCTCTAAGGACTTCTTTTTTAAACACCCTGACCATGTAGTCCAGGCTAACTTCGAACTGCCTCGCCCTTCTCAAATGCTGAGATTACAGGTGGTTTGGTCTGTTTATTTTCACGAATGTGGGTAGGTTTTTCTGCATAGCTGGCTGGACCACATGCATTCCTAATGCCTACAGGAGGCATCAGATTGCCTGGAACTGGATTTACAGATGCTAGTGAGCTCTCATGTGGATACTGGAAACCAGACCCATGTCTGCTGGAAGAGCAACTAGTGTTCTTCACTGCTAAGCCACCTTTCCAGTCTACATGGAGTTTCTAATGATACCACCTTTGCAACTGGAGAATGTTCTGAGGTCACATCACCGATGTAACCTACTAAGAGCATCTTTAGGTCTGCCAGATTCAAGTGTTTGCAAGCTGGCCTCACATGAAAAACTGGAACCATGTTGCAGTGAAATGAAGCTGCCACAAGGGACGTGTCCATCCATGCATTTTGGGACTTCATCTTGAGACGGTCTCGTGTCCTAGGCTGGCCTTGAACTTGCTGTGTGGCTCAAGGTTGACCTGGAGTTCCTGATCTTTCCTCCACCTCCTAAGTGCTTGGATAACAGGGGTGCACCAAAGTGGCAGGTTTATGTGGTGCTGGGGTAGAACTCAAGGCTTTATTAAAGCATGCTAGGCAAGCACTCTATCAGCTGAGCTGTAACTCCAAGCCCATCCATCATGATGTTACATGTTCTGACATGACTGGTAGTGTGGGGGAGGTTTCCTCCAAGGTTCAGAGCTCTTCCAGAAGGTTAAGCTTCTGCAATCTTCCTAAAGTGGAAGTGGTCTGGACCAGGGAAGCAGCTACATGCCTATCCCAAGTGAGTGAGAACTCGTGAATTCTTACCTGTCATATAAGCCTCTGGCTGGTCCTGGAAGCACTTGACTTCACTTCTGAGAGCCCTCCGGATGGCAATAGAACTTCACTAACAACAACCCTGTTTCAGGTTTTATTGTGATTTATTTTTTTAAAGAAAATCTCAGTACCTAGGCTGGCCTTGAACAATCCTGCCTTGGTCTACTGAATGCTGGGATTACAGGCTGTATTACCACACTCATCTTTAAAGCACACACACACACACACACACACACACACACACACACGATGACTTCTGGGACATGGACCAGGCTCCTAGGACGCCACTCACTTCTGTTACAGTAGGACCTCTGGAATGGTCAGACATGCTGGGACACGCCTGTAATCTCAGCTACTCAGGAAGTTGATTGAAGCAGGAGGATCTCTCAAACTCAGGAGTTCAAAGCCAGCCTGGCAACTGACCATACAGTAGCCATTCCAAACCTATGCACACTGTAACAGTTTATTCACACGAGGACACTTGAGGCCTTTGCCATTCTTCATCTCATACAGCCCCCCAAACTAGCCAAGGGTTCTCTGAGGCTCTCCCACGTGCTGCTCCTGTATGGTCTGTTTTTAGTTACTGTGCCCCATGTATCATGTGTGCACGTGTGTGCACACACTTGCCACAGAGCACATGTGGAGGTCAGAGGAACGTGTGTGAGACTCAGTCCTTTCCTTCCACCATGCAGAACCCAAGTACTAAACTCGGGTCACTAGTCTTGGTGGCAAGCCCTCTGCCATCTTACCAGTCCTGAGTTGTGACTTTTTAAGAACAATTTATACATATTTTCTGGTGAAACTTTCGTCATCGCATTTGAAAGATCTCAGGTTTGATGTCCACAGTGATTGTCCTTTGGGGTGAGAGATTTACAAGGCGAGTTGTTGAGGCCATAGCAGACAACAGCATTGTGGGAGCTCACGCGGTAAGGTGGGGTTGCCTTGTAGGTTTCGGAAAGACAGCAGGTTCCATGCTTGTGGTTGGTGAGCCGACCATAGCATAAGCTTATAGTCAAACAGTCTCTGATTCCCAGGGGGCAAGGGAACGAGGGGCGGGGGGTGGGGGGAAATGGACCCATCACATAAGGTGTATCACTCCTGATACACATAAGGTGTATCACTCCTGATAACTTACTGTCTGTGAGTCTGGGGCCTGGGCACGGAATCAGCTATGAAAGAGGAAGGAGCCACAGCTGCAGCAGGCAGGGCCTGAGCAGTATCTGCTCTGGGTTCTGGCAGCAGCCATTTTGCATGCCTGTGAGTCTGTAAGGACCAACAAAGTCCACTTGACCAGCCCAAATCCCACCTCACAGACTCTACAGCGCTTGTCCAACAGCAGCCCTGGGGCCAGGCTTTCTTTTCACACAGCTGTCTTTAAGTTACCCTCAGACAGAGGAGGCCCCGGGCTGAATGATAACTCCACTAATCCACATTTCTCTAGAAGAGTATGGTAAACAATTGTTTTCCACAGCCTGCTGCACTGTTGGATGGGACGCGGTCAGCATAACTGCAGCTATTTCGGGTAGAATTCAAAGCACCGGTCAGTGAAGTACTTGTAGATGCATCTAAATCCTGTGACAGGGGGCATCGGGGTGCTCAGGGTGGAGCCCCACTGGAGCGGTGTCTTGGAATGATGGTGTCAACACAAAAAAAGACAGACGTGACCCTTACCTCAAAGGAATAAAAGGCAGTTTATTCTGGAGTCAAGTGAGTAGCCACAGTCCAGAAACGCAGATTACATGTTCCATGGTGTTTCCGGAGTTATCTACCAGGAGCTGCAGCTTTCCGGATCTCTCTACAGATACCTTCCAAGGGCGGGGGTCCAAACATGCAGCCCCGTGTCTAATGCTGAGGGTGGTCCCCTGAGCATTGTGTAAGTTAGGCAAGCCCTCTACCAACCGAGCCCCAGACCCCTGGATGTGTTCTGAAAAGCTGTATTTTACACACGACACCCTTCGGTTTAGGGACCACCTCTGGCATGTGTGGGAGCAACTCCAGAAGTTTTGTGAGCAGAATGTGACTGTGGTTTGATCTGGTGA